>NW_006383015.1:4347527-4393640 GCF_000327345.1 Myotis davidii | reverse complement strand
TTCTCCTTTATAGAAAACTAAAGGCCTGATGCATGAAAATTCATGCAAGAGTAGGCCTTCCTTCCCCCAGCTGCCAGCACCGGCTTCCCTCCAGCCCCAGGGACCCAGGCTGCTTCCCTCCTGCCCTGGCTTGGTCCAGATGGACATCTGGATGTACATCCAGAATGATGCCCGGAAGGACGTTTGGTCTAATTAGCATATTATCCTTTTATTATTATAGATTAGATGATCTGCATTAAGAGAGCAGTTTTCTGTTCTGTCTTTGGGATGGTTCCGATATGTATGTCTCAGAAGAAATATTTAGAGGAAAGTCAACCAATAAAATCTATACCAAATTGCTAACCACAAATTGCCAGGGTTTTATTTTTGGCAACTGCATCCCATTTTTCCTAGTTTCCAACCTCACAAAGGGGAAGAGCAGAGGGTTGGCAAACACTGGCTTAATTATCCCCATCAGTCTCAGAGACAGGGCTCTTAAGAGTTTTAGCTGCTGTAAACACTCCCCTGATAGCAGATAAGAAATCTGCTGAAAGGAGGTTTTGTGTGGGGAACGCTCAGGGGCACAACAGTTAATCATCAGTGCAGTATTGTATGTGCAT
The DNA here is from genome assembly GCF_000327345.1 of Myotis davidii. NCBI lineage: Eukaryota > Metazoa > Chordata > Mammalia > Chiroptera > Vespertilionidae > Myotis > Myotis davidii. The sequence goes on along the minus strand of NW_006383015.1, from coordinate 4,393,041 downwards.
TACTGCATCAAAGGAATCAGAACCCAACCTTCTATGGTGAAGATTTCCTGTGTTTTTTTAAAGGTAAGAAAACTAAGGCCAACCAGGAAAAAAAATAAAGCTTTAAAAATTGCATTTGCTGCAGAAACAAAGCATGTTCTACTTTTCATTCATTCTTTTTTTTTCCAAAAGAGAATGTCATTATAGTTTGGTTTTTCAATATGTGCCTGCAGAGCTATCCAAAGGTTCCACTGAAGTCAAAGATGCAACTGTTGTCTCAAGAATTTGCACCTTTGTACCTAAACGCATTGATCAGAACCAGAGAATATCGTATAACCTTCTTTTATCACAACACTAGAAGTAAACCAATGTTCTTCCATATCAGTGCTCTGTTTGTCTACAGATCTAATTGTGGAAAACTGGCACCTCACTGTCCCTAACAGAGAACCTTTCTGTCACTTTACAATGAAGGCATCCACAGTGACCTCCTATTCTTTACATGCAATAGACTTCTCATAGTCCCATAATCAGAGAATCTTGGAGTGTTCCAATGCCTTTCCAGAGCTAACTTCCCCTCATGCCCTCAGCCCTTCTGCCACTCTGTGCTAGGAAAACAAACTTTTTGGTGTCATACACTGCTTGCCCTTTCCCACACCCTGGCACATGTGACTTCTGATTGGATGCCCATCCTCCAGCCCCATCTCTACTAGTTCACCTTCCCTGGAAACTCAAAGTCTCATTTCTGACTGCTTCACACACCATCTCTGTTCTTGTTTCCCTCGTGCAATTGAAAGCAATCTCTTTTTTTCCTGGGAACTCTTTTAGCAATTTTTTATCATAGAAATGTCTGTTCTAATATTTGACCATTTTTAAGTGTTGCTAAATGACTGAACTTAGTAAAAACTGTCAGTTATTATTAATGATTGTTGTGTGGATATTTAGCAGGGTTTTAAAGAGGATAAAACAGTTTTTTCTACCACAAAAAGTGTGGTCCCTTTCAACATTTGTAGGTTCCTTAAAGGGGAAAAATTAACTACAATTTGTAGAGGATTTTCTGTGCAACAGGCACTATACTAAATATTTTACATCTTAATAACTCTACATAAAGATTATTAACCTGCAATACTGCCTTATCAGTGCTTATCTAACAACATATAAATTGTCCACTTTTCATTTTTGATGAAAGATTTGGTGGTATGCACCGATGTCTACTTAGCTAGTAGCTTGTGAATTAGTCACGGTAAAACATTTATGTCTCATTTAGTTATTTATAAGTTCAAACTTTGCCACTGACAACATCTGATACAGTCTTATTTGTTAATAGATGTTTCTCAGAGGAAATTTTTTGTTAACCCCTTAAATCATGGCCAAGTCGACCATAGATTCTAAATGAGAGAGTTCAATATTTAAGCAAATAAAAGATACTTAAAGGGACAAAGTTACTAAAGAGGTTAAATTTGTGTGTTTTTATAATTGTTATGTTTCACAAATGTGTGGTCTCTGTATTACCCCAACCAACTCCATCCTCAAAATCTATAAAGATTTTTTTCTATGGAAAAGTTTCAGCATAAACCAATTCTTTGAGATAAAATTTCAGTATGGTTCATACTGCTATGCCTTGAGTAAAGTCTTAATTATCTTGATTTTAGGTCTTTGGGAAGATTCTACTCTATTTGTGTCAAATCATATGTATCCCATTCCCTAGACACCACAAGGCAAATCAACGAGGGGATGTTTCAGACTGATTGAGCACTCATATACCTCTGAAGGCTGAAGCCAAGAGACAGTGGCACTTTCTAGAGTTGGCATATTCCAGAGGAGATGCTTTGAATATGGACACAATGTAAAGTAAATGATATCACAGTTGTGTGATTTTGGCCTTCAAAAGATTGCACTGCAGAATGCTATCATGAGTTAACTCTTTTGCTGGCACTCATCCTAAAGAGGTAATATGCAAATTAACCATCACACCCTCACAAGATGGCTGCCCACGACCAGGCTGGCAGGGGAGTTAGTGAGGGACGACCAAACAATTGAACAGCAGGCTGTGTGGGGTGACCAGGCCAGCAGGAAGCCCGTGAGGGGCGCGCAGGCTGGCAGAGGGACAGTTAGGGTGAACAGGCCTGCAGGGGGCTGCAGTTGGGGGCAACCAGGCCAGCAGGGGGGGAAGTTGGGGCAATTAGGCTGGCAGGGCGGGTAGAGAGGGGTGACTAGGCTGGCAGGGGAGGCAGTTGGGGCCACCAGGGAGGCGGGGGGGGCAGTTAGGAGCCACGAGGGAGGGGCCAGTTGGGGACGACCTGGCTGGCCATGGGGGGGCAGTGAGGGGCAATCAGGCTAGCAGGGGGGCAGGGGGACAGTTAGGGGCAACCAGGCAGGCAGGCAGGTGAGCAATTAGGAGCCAGCAGTCCAGAATTGTGAGAGGGATGTCCGACTGCCAGTTTAGGCCCGATTCCAAGGATAAGGCCTAAACCGGCAGTCAGACATCCCCTGAGGGGTCCCAGATTGGATAGGGTGCAGTCTGGGCTGAGTGGAACCCCCGCGCATAAATTTTGTGCACCAGGCCGCTTGCAGCAGGCTGTGTGGGGTGACCAGGCCAGCAGGAAGCCCGTGAGGGGCGACCAGGCTGGCAGAGGGACAGTTAGGGTGAACAGGCCTGCAGGGGGCTTCACTCACTATGACGTGTGCTGACCATCAGGGGTTTGCGCAGAACATGACATGCAGCCAGCTGCGGAGGCTGGGCACTGAGGGAGTGAGGGAAGGAGGAGGCAGGGATGTGGGGAGGCGGGGTTGAGGGGTGGGACCACATCATGGTGATGCACAGGTGGGGGGTGGCGAGGGAAGGAGGAGGCGGGGAGGCGGGGAACCTGTTCAGCCCTGATCGCTGGCCAGGCCTAGGGACACTACCCGTGCACAAATTTCATGCACCAGGCTTCTAGTAGTAAATAATAGTAATTTGGACCAGACTTTCCATAGTTAGAAAATAAAATCCACAGTGCATTAGAGTACATGGGTGGAAGACACCTATTCCTTATAAGTATAAAATAATGAATAAGGCAAGGGATCTGCAGCTAGCTGGTCACTAATTTGAAATCCAATTCTGGTGTTGCTAGCTATATTGCCTTAGGCAAAGTATTTAACAGTCAAGGTCCTCAACTGGTTCATTCATGGTAAAGGAGTGATGAATAATATCTACCTGGCAATGTCTGGCACATGGAAATCATGTTTCATTTGATAATAGAAACGGCAGAAGTATGAACATTTTTCTATACATTCAAAAGGAAGAGCAGAACAAGATAACAAGCCTTTTTAAACCCTAGATATTGAAGCAGGGACAAAGAGATAAATTTAAATTATACTGGCTCTGGGGCCTGAATCACAACAAACTGCAGCTAGAATTCATTATTTTTCTGATATACTAATAAAAGATTAAACAAAATTAAAATTGGGATAATAATACTCGTGAAATTCATTTTTTCAGGTGTATACTTTTTGGACCATCAAATTGGTTATGTGGTGCAAAATTATGATACCAGTATTCTACATCTAAATGAATATTTTAAAAGGAAGTATCTAATAATGTTATTTAAATAACATTTAATAGCACAAGTATTTTAGAGATAAAATATGTATAATAATTTATAGCCATATAAAGCAAATGATTTTTATATACATAACCTTTAAAAATGTAGTTTCATGAGGGAAGCTTTTTCTAGGTTATAAAACATTTTGAGACACAATTTGTGTATTTCAAATAGTTATAAAAATATCCTGTTTCAAGCTACAAATATTCTTTCCTCTGTTACAAAGTTTTGAATTCAATAACCACCTATTTGGTTTTCCTTACTAGTAGATTCTGGCAAAATCATGACTTTCAAATGTTTAACTGAATACTTCCAACGATATGCTAAAATAAAAGCTTAATAACTTGAAATGAATTACAAATAAGTTAACAAAAGGTACAGACAAATCAGCAACTAATTTTAAAGACAAGGATTAAAGGCTTATAGTATATGCTTTTAGATCATCTACTGTGTTCTTTATATTTTAGGCATATACCCACATTTTTTTAGCAACAAGTTCTTTCTGATGTGCTAAAAATTTAGTCCAACTCTTTTAAAAAAATAACTTTTCACTTCAGTTATCTTATTTGACTTTTTTTCTACTGATACTGATTCCAACTAAGCTCACAGATGCTGAGTTATAAGGCACAAAGAATGATTTTTTAACAATACATTACCTGCCTATAAACACATGAATTTAAAATATGAAAAAGTATCTCTATTCATTGACTGCTTAACATATACATAGACAAAAAATTATTAACAGCAGATATTAGATTTAACATTTTGTTACATATCTTATTATAATACTAGAATATATGCATCAGATTCATGTTTATGTAATCTGATACATAATTTTCTAACTTAAGTGTTGGTGGATAATATAATTTTTAAAGGCATGCATTGTTTAAAATTGTGATTAAGTAGTACATGCAGAAATATTTTGCAAAATATGCAATATAAAATATTTTATTTTCATATCTTGTAAACAAGACATTGTTAAAGAAAAGACCATTTTGTACAACTAACATGAGAATACAAAAATAAAATGACCCTTGACTGATATTTATCCTACCTCATTATAATTGACAACAGAAATATATTGTATGTCCTTCATTAAAAAGGAAAATATACATGGATGCCTAAAAATAATGGAATAGGTTAATAAAATCACCACTTCACTAAATTGTTAAAATTTCAAAATATAATATTCACATTTAACCTGAAACAATTTCAAATCCTATAATACACTTAGATTATAATGAACCAAAGCCAGCTATCTATGTAAAAATAAATTAAAATAACATATTTGACAGCAAATACCCATTTGTTGCTATCTTAAAAAAAATAAATGCACATATTCCTTTGGAAAACAGTTACATAAAATCGTTTAGGTAATTCAATTTATATATGAATTTATACTGCAATTTTATTGTATTTTACAACACAAGGGAACAAATGAAAATGCACCTTGTGTCTACTTGACTAAACCAATAAATTCAATAAAATAATATAACCCATTTATGTGCAGAATAATTTATATTTTCCTGTTTAAATGGCTATGTCGGTACCAAATAAACACAGACACAAACTTTCAGGACTGAAAAATAAATATTTGATTTCTCAAATCAAATGTTATAAAACACAGCTCTTGATATTTGTATTTTATTTTCAACATATTGTGAAGTAATATCACAACTGAACCAACCTCAATACATGCCTACATATACATTACAAACTTTTTCAAGAATACCAATTTAGTTTCGCTAATAATTTCCACTGTAGATTTGAACTATGATTCACAGATATCAAACAGGTAATGGGAAGAAGATCAAGGTGAGGAAAAATTGTGCTTACAGATGCTAATATGTTAAATGTTATAAGGGGAACCATGAAAATCATGTAGTGAGCACTGGTGGAATAATAAAATTTCATACATCTTTAAGAAGCTGGACATTTTATTAAAAATCTACACATAGAAAAAAAAGTTCTTCAATTGGGGAATATTGCATATCTCATTACTTAGTTGCAACTTCTTGGCTACTTGAGTAGTTCTAATTTCTTCTGCAATTAGTCATTTTTTTAAAAATCAACCCAGCATACAGCTAGTTGATGGTTTAGGGAGATGGGAGGAAAGAGAGATGGGAGACCATTAAGGGAGGGATTCAGAGCATGTCCTGCCAAAATTTTTACACTGTGCACACTATGCTTTTCAAGTTGACCTGTGCCCAATTAGAACCTGATTTTTTTTTCTTTAAAAAAATGAATTTCTGTCTCAAGCCCCTTGACTCCTACCACTGCTAATAAAGAATTCTCAGTCAGCATTTGCAGAGTAGGGAAGCCAGGAATAATGGAACTGGGCAGCCTTTACATGCAAAACAAAACACCAAAGAAAGGGAATAAAAAGGCTTACAAACAATGTAAGCTCTCCCATAAGGCTTATCCTTATTTTCCTCCCTTTAAAATGTAGCATGAAAAAAGATAAATCAGCTGTGACCATAACGATGCAAATTTTTCATTATTACGACAAATTATACCTTCGCTATTCAGGAGAGAGCAAAAAAGTTTTGTGGTTCATCAAAAGAAGCTGGGCATGAGAGCCAAGGCCACTGACATTTGTGGTGGCAGATTAAGCTGTGAGCAGACTCTAAATAAATCCCATTCTCTCTCATCCCAAAATACACTATTCTGGCTATTAAGACTGACTTGCATTCTATGCATGCCAGTCCACTATCCATTCAGGATCACTTATTTCAGTGGGAGACAGGGAGGGCAGTCTTCTGAACTAGGAAGCTGTAACAGATTAATCGTGTGTGTGTGCGTGTGTGTGTGTGTGTGTGTGTGTGTGTGTAACAGCCTGCGAACTATGAATGATTACAATCTCTGCTTCAAGTTTAAATAAGTCACATATTTTATAAAATCGTCAAAATCTTTTTAAGAAAAAGAATTAATTTTTGAAGCAGTAATTAGCCTTTCTGTCACCTCAAACACCTAACTAACGTCACTCTTTAAGGAACACAACATAAGTTCTACAAGGACATGTAACAAAATCGGCCAAACCAAAAATTTCAAAAACATATAAGCATATCTAAGAATAAAAAGACAAATTAACTGGTGAAAATGTGTTCCCATTTGGAACAAAATAAGAATATATAAATCCTAAAATTTAGGGGGAAAACACAAATCAAATGAATTGCAATAATGCAAAAAATCATAACAATTCTAAATTAAACTTTAGAAGATGAAATAATTAAGGACCATAAACCAAATGTCATAAAAAATATTTACAATCTACTGCAAATTCTGTATTATTGTTCAACTTGAATTAACCATAAGTACAGGAACAATATCTCATAATCTCAAAAATATATCCTTCACTACAAAAAGTTTGATGAATTAAAAAAATAAATGATAACTGTATGGAGGAACAGTAGTCTTTGATAGTCAGTAAAATTTGTATCTTCCATATTTAATAATCTTATATATGTATATGTTTTATATGTATTCATCTACAAATCAAGAGAACATATTCAAACTAGCACACAAAGAACAAAAACATGTTCAAATTTATAAGAACTCATGAATAACTACATATACATATTGATGAGAATAGCTTCCTATTGAGGAAAAATGTCTTTACTCAGTATCAGGAAGGATGTCTTTAAAGCAAAAGCCCTCCGAATCATATCAGCCAAATCAACAACGACAATTCAGCACATGGCAGACCAAGCTGCTTCAAATCCAATGAAGTGCCCTAAACATATATCATGTCAGTCAGTGACAGTGATGCAACGAAGAGCAGTATCACCCTGTCCAGGTGCAAGCCTTCTCAGACATAAATATTACTGGCAAAATCTGCTTAGAGATTATTTACATACTATTTACATAATAAGAATGAAGTATTAGCATATGGTCTCTGATGTTCACTATGGCCTATCTGATATACACTGTGATCATACTAAGAATCTTGATAGTTTTCATTTTCTGACCTGGTTTGTGCAAGATAAGATTGCAAATACTGTTTTCTGCAAAAAACAATAATGAATTAAAACAACAATTAATTTATTATCCCAGCTTCATTGGACTGCATACGTATGTATCATAGAGGATATACAAATTATTAAGCCACCCAGGATGTGGTATTTTAGCACCATAGTCCTTGCACACTAACACTATCTGTGTAAGTAACTAGTGTTTGTAGTCTTACTACTTAACTATGTAAAGCTGAGGAAATCATTTAATTTCTCTGATTCTTTATTTATAAAATGAGAGGGGTAGGCTAGCTAAGGGATGCTAAATATGACACTCTTTTTTTTCCCTTGTCCAAAGTAGACACACTAGTGCAGGTAACCATAACTAATCAGTAGGACCTGGAGACTGAGATAAGGCCTGTTCACCTTAGCCAAGTTGGAGATAAGATACGTTATAGCTGTAACAATGTAGGTTCTTACTACTCACTGTGTGGCTCATGGACCAGTAACATCAGTGTCACCTGGAAGCTTATGAGAAATCCAGAATCTCAGACCTTACACCAACCTTTTGAATTAGACCTACCTATGAAGAGTATGTGCAGTCGCATGTTAATGTTTGAGAAGCACTAAGCTAGGATTCGGAAGTTTCTAAAAGAAAGTATACAAAAAACTGGCAGGCAGCAAGCAAAATCTGGTCCACTCTATATTTTGTTTGCTTCTAAACATTGTTTTAAAATCCTTGTCAAAAATTTTTAATTTGATAACACATAAAATTAGTTGTCAAAAGAGTAGTGAGAGTTCATATAAAGATATTCATTTTTAATAAATTGAAAGCTTATGTAAAACTGGGCTAACATTTCTGCATAAGCTGGACCTAGTGACATCACCTCTTTTAGAACAGAAAACACCTCTACCCTGTTACAGGGCTCATCAGTTCTCTTCATTTATTTATGTTATCTACCTGGCCTTGTGATGCATTTGACTTTATAATCCCTGCTTTCACATTTCATTCTGTTCCATGTATTTTAGGATAAAAGATAAAAAAGAAATATTTAACAGTAAGAGATTTTAAAATGTATTAAGTATCTGTCCAAAATTAATATCTTATTTTTCTAATGTTCAATATTAATTTGCTTTGATTTAAACCTTAACGTTTCTTCCTTTAATGAAAACATGTGTAGTATGATCAGCCCTTAATTGTTTTTATCTATTAGTGATACATTGCTGACCTAAATTTCTCACAGTCAAGGAATAATTTCTTTTCTTGAAAGAAATATAGTCACGTAGATGGTCTCTATTATTTCATGTCTTGAAAATCTCTCATATTGAAATACTAGAGGCTCAGTGCACAAATTCATGCATGCATGGGGTCTGGCTGGCCTGCCAATCAGGGCCAATCAGGCCGGGTGGCAAGGGTAGGGGACACAGGAGGTTGGCCACCGGTCCCCTTCTCCAATCGGTGTGGAGGGAGGTGATTGTGGGAGAGGTGGCCAGGGGGAGGGGCCACAGGCGATTGGCTGGCTGGCCCAGCTCCCTGATAGAACTCCTGGACGAGGGGACAATTTACATATTAGCCTTTCGTTATATAAGATTTTTAAGAGTCTGGAAACATGTAAAAATAAAGAATTAAAGAAAGATGTAGATGTAGATAAAAACAGTAAATAGATCAAATAATGTTTAGCTGACCAAAAACTAAATTCAGAAGATAGAAACTAGCTAAGAGAATGCCAAAAATCTATTTATGGTAACTGCCTTGGATAGCTCCTTGGAAATCTAAGGGAAATAATCATAATATACTGCCTCAAAGATGTTTCTATGAAATTTAAAAAATGATGACACATTTTTAGCTACCTTAAATTTGAAACTTTCAGTGATCATGATTTTAATTGGAAGTACTTAAAATTAAGAAAATACGTAACATATCGTTAATATTATTCTCATTTTTACTTCCCATTACATTAGAAATTTTATCCTAGTACTCCCAAACTTCAAATCTTATTAATGTTTTCATGTTCAGAATCATGAAAGCCACTTACATTTCTATTGAAAAATACAACCCTTGGGTGCTGATTGCATTAAATACTGCATGTATTCACATAATTTCAACCTTTATATCTATAACATCAAATCTTTATCAATAGTTCTATTGATCCAAGTTCTCATTCTTCACCTCTTATCAAACACCCAAATTTCTATCTAATAAATTTAAGTCACCTCAATCTCAATATATCTATTAACCTAATTTTATTTCTCCCACATAACCATTTTTTTTTCTTAATTGACTATTGATGTAACAAGCACTATAGAAATCGCATGGTGACTAACTGAACATAAACTAGGTATAGGAGTAAAACATGTCACCAAGTTCTTAGCACTTTTTCAGTAACAGCTTCTTGCAATGAAACCTCTAGATTTCACTGGCCAATCACAGTGGGAAAGATTATCATTGCTTTTCCCCAGTTTATTGGTCTTACTGGGACCTGCCTTTTCCAATCCTTTCACCTACTATTTTAGACTCATCTTTACATGTCACTACCATCATGATTTCCTGTTTAAGCATCACTAAGAGTTCCCTTACTGTTTTTTTTATTTATCTTTATTGTTGAAAGTACTACAAATGCCCTGTTTATTTGTTTGTTTGTTTGTTTTTTCCCATTGACCCCCTTCACCCTGCACCTGCGCTCCCAGTCCTTTATTATTATTTTTTTTTTAGAAAAATCAAATGTAAAATCTCTTGGTAGTGTAAGGTCTTCAAAAATCTGACTATATCCTTCCTAGCTCTCTAAACACATTCTCTACTTTATACAACCCAATTTCTTTATTATCTCAAATACTTGCCAATGCTCAAAACTGAGTTTTTTCTTTGCATATTCATTTTCTATCACACTCTGATTTCCTTCTACTTCATTTTTAATTAAATAAATATGCATTTATTACTATTATGTGCCTTCTTTTAATACCCAAGCTCCACTGTTCATGAAGTCTTTCCTAATTACACCAGCACTCACTCATTTGTGACCATCATTACTGAGAATTTCAATATCTACCCCATTTGGACAGCTTGCTGTAGCTACATGGCCAGTTAAACAATTTACATACATTATTTCTTTTGTTCCTCTCAACCCCTCTGTGAGGTAAATATTATAATTCCCATTCCATAAATGAGTCTCAGAGCTCTCATAACACTTAGACCAAAACACAGGAGTTACCACTAGATCTAGGTTGCTTTGTACAGGTCACTATTACTGAGTGTCCCCAAGTAGATCTTAAGTGCTTTGAGGACAGAGAACATGGCTTATTTTTCTGTATCCTTGTAGTACTCAACACTGTGCTGAACAACTAAAAGATCATCAATAGAATTTAGTTGACTAATAAATTAAAGGTATAGTCCCAAGCTATACCTTCAGGTTGCCCAGGCCATATTTTGAGTTAAGAGGCTCATTATTCCCATTCCATTTAATGAAAAACAGAAAAATGAATGAAAGCAATAAAGTGTTAGGTAGGCAAAAAAAAAAAAAGAAAGAAAGAAAGAAAAAGGAGTGGGGGTGTAAACAACTAGAAAATTGAAAATTGCCCTAACCGATCTGGCTCAGTGGATGGAATGTTGGCCTGCAGATTGAAGGGTCCCAGGTTCCATTCTGGTCAAGGGCATGTACCTTGATTGCAGGCACATCCCAGTAGGGGGCGTGCAGGAGGCAGCTGATCAATGTTTCTCTCTCATTGATGTTTCTACCACTCTATCCCTCACCCTTCTTCTCTGTAAAAAATCAATAAAATATATTTTAAAAAAAAAGAAAATTGAAGACTAGTAGTAAGGTTGTTTTAATATGATGTTTTTCTAATTTTTAAAATAAAACAGCTATAGTATTAAGACATTTTAAAGTTACATTACATTTTCTCACTACAACTTTAAAAGTGGATTACTGGCATAGACAAGAAGACCTGGACCTTCATTTAAACTACTGGAGGGTCGGGAGCACATGAGACCCAGATAGCAATAGGCCGAGTTTGAACTGAGTCTCCCACCAACCAGTGTCTCCTTTCTCTTTACTTAATACATCACAGATCTGGTTAAAAACAGGAACATCAGATATAAAGAATAGCTATTTTCTCTCTCTTTCTGTCAAAAGTACCTCATGGCCCTCACAGACTCATGGATACAAACTGAATGTAAATTGATAAGCGAAACAGTTAGACTTTATCATAAAACAAAGTATATGCACTTTGATTTGATTAAAAGTGTAGGACTCTAATGACATCGAAGAAAGAAACTCAAGTTGACTTGGAGTCTTTAGGAATCCAAGTGTTCTTTACTTGGCTTGAAAGGCCTGCTGTTATATAATAACTGACTACATCGCTGACCGTCAATAGAGCTATGCCCAGCTACTTGCCCTTCTTTGTACACTACATCTCATTTTCTAACCCCATGCCTGGAATAGCTTCTTCACCCAATCATCTCACTAGACAAATTTAACATTATACTAAATAGCAAGACAACAACAACAAATCAGTAACTGATACTGAAAATAGCAGGAAAAAACCTTCAAAGTTAATTTTATTAAACAATATTTTTGTTCTTGATAAGTAAAATGATATAAATGATAATGATAATTGATGATAACAATACTAAATATTTTTATTAAGTTTAAGTAACTTATCTAATATTATAGCTGGTGAATGCAACTGTTACAGCTCAATTGATGTGTGAGTCTGAAGAGAGCACCAACCAAAATAATATACTACTACATCTTTTGTTAAATTATTAATCAAATTACGGTAGTGACTTTTTTCATTCATCTTCACCTGAGGATATTTGTATACATTGATTTTTTAGACAGAGTGGGAGCGGGGGGCGGCGGGACAGAAGAGAGACAGAGGGAGAGACAGAGAAAGAGAGAGAGACGTTTATATTTTAGAGAGACACTTATATTTTTTCATTTCTAATTTTTAGAAAAACAATGATAACCCTATATGACATTAAATATCTAGCTAAACCAATTCTAAGACCTTGACAGAGACACTCGACTGTGCAGAAAGTCTGTGGTAAGTATTATATGTATTAACAATCTCTACATAAAATATAGAAATGATGAACAACAAAAAATTAAGAGAATAGCCAACATGTCTATAGTAAAATAAAACATCCACCATATTAAAGGGTGTATAGACACCACTTTCTATTGTCTCTCTGTGAAGACCTTACAGGTTTGAACTTGTGTAAATGCAAATAATGCAGTGTATATGTGTCTTCTATGTATTTCCCTCAGGGTTACCATTTTTCATATTTCATTCAGGACTTCAAAAAGCTTCCATTTTTAAAAAGTCAACCTATTGGAGAGTGTGAATATAAAACACATGCACATAATTGTGAAGAGGAAGAGACCTATGCTCTACAGTATAAGTGAGATCATTGACAAGGATGGTGTACGTTCTCTTGTTGACTTCGAGAGGTGCCTACTAATTTGTCTTTGTAGTCTGCTTGTAGAGACCAACAAGCAAAGGAAATTGTATATGATTTGGGGCAATATAATTTCCTTCAGTAACTGAATTGCTTTATGACAAAACCATAGCAAGCTAGTGCCCAAATTCACAGGAGAAAATAAGGAAGTCTGTTAATTCAGATATTTCCTGAGAAGATCTTTAAATATAAGTATGAGAGAAAAGAAGTAATGCTGTTCTCCAAGACCAAATTAATACAGGGATAAAATATGTTTGCTAATGATTATTTAATACATCCTAGCTAGAAGAGTATGTTGACCTGAAACATGAAACTAACTGGAGGTAAGATATCCTCTTATGGAACAAGTATTAACAGACTCCAACAAATCAAAAACCTTATAACCAAGTCAGATGAATATTGTGTATTTGGCAAAATATTACAGAAGCTGTCATTTTGATTAGAATAATCCCTTCAAAAGTTAGCATAGGTACTATGACATTAATATTGTTGTGGCAATATATATTATTAAACTCTTGGATTATAAAAAACTAGAGGCCCAATGCACGAAATTCATGCAAGGGGCTTGGCTCTCACAGCCCCATCTGCCTTGGCTGACCCCCACAGCCCCTCGCAGCCTCAGCAGACCTTCGCAGCCCTGGCAGACCATTGCAGCCCTGGCTTCGTCCGAAAGATAGTCCAGAAGGACGCCCGGAAGGTTGTCTAGCTATTTGCTCTAATTAGCATATTAGCTCTTTTTTATATAGGATTAGCAAGGCTTAAAAAGTTATACATGTGATTAAATAATAATGTGGAGTTTATCTGATAAAGAATAGTCACTTAATACCTAATGCTGCCTGATCTTTTAAGAAATAGAACTAGCACAAAGATTATACCATGTATACATCTTTTCTCACTAAGCCACTCATTAATATGTGGTTTGCACTTTGCAGTTTTATCAATAGAAAAATGCTGGGCAATTCTGTCTTTTAGAGGGCAAGTGTAGGTTAATACCTGATTCTTGATATCAAGGCACTTCAAGGAAAGCAGCTTATATATTTTTATTTTATATGTTCCAAGAATATAAAAGAAGGTCGCAAACCACTGTGAAAACACAACTGCTTCCGGTCTGTCTTTATGTAGCTTCTGCACTGCAGAAACAATTGTTGGAGGAGATACGGAAGAACCTTCACTAACTCATCCCTGCTGCCTAACTCATTATAAGTGGGTGCTGCTTGGCTGACATTGCAGTGTCAGAGCTTAAGGCGTCCTGTAATTCTTCCATCCATCACAAAGACATTTTGACAGTACAACTGATAACAGAGTTGTTTCAATATTTAAATAATGCAAAAATATTACTTAATGTGTACGGGGGCTCTGTTAATAGGTATTAAAAGTGTCGGATAAGGAGCGTCATGGAACTTATCTTGACTTTTTATTCTAATTTTATACAAAAAGTTTTCTTATGTCATTGCACTTCAAATTGCATTATTTCTGGATTTTTCTGTATAGTTTGGACCTCACATTGTTGTCAGCATGTTGTAATGTATACAGATGATTTTTAAAAGTTTTAATGGCTTTGTATCTATTTTAAGTATAATATTAAAAACTAGCATATCAAATGTAAGGCTTCAAATTATTATTACTTGATTAAGTCCCTTGAAGAGGAGATATATATATATATCTAATAAAAGGGTGATATGCTAATTAGACCGGGTCGACGGCCATTTTCTGGATATCCAACTTCCTTCTGGACAAAGCCATGGTGGTGGGGGCCAAGGCAGAAGCAGTTAGGGGCAATCAGGCCAGCAGGGGAGGGCCGTTGGGAGCGACCAGGTTGGCAGGGGAGGCCAGTTCGGGGCATTAGGCAGGCAGGTAGGTGATTGGTTATAGGAGCCAGTGGCCCTGGATTGCAAGAGGGATGTTCAACTGCCAGTGTAGGCCCAATCCTGCAGGGTGTTCATATGAATGAAGGCAAGTCTTTCAAGACTGATTTCCCAAATCTATGTCAAACACAAAGAAGTATCTCTTGCAGTTAATATTTCAGACATCCCCTAAGGGGTCCTGGATTGCAGAGGGTGCAGGCTGGGCTGAGGGACATCCCCCCCCTTCCATGCACAAATTTTGTGCACCAGGCCTCTAGTATATATATAAAATAAATATGTCTTATGTGATATTTCCAAATTATAAAGATGGTAATTTGGTTAGTACTTATATGTCCCTGGTAATTAAAAATATATTTTGAAGGTGATATTATAACACTATTAAACACTATCAAAATATAAAATTTCAAAAGTCTCAACAGAACCAATGAATGTTCCTTGTCTGCATCAATAAAGTAAGGGGGAAAAAAACTTGCATGAGTATTAAAATCTTTGCCAATCCTACCTCAAAGATGAAGACACAACCCACTATCTGAAAATTAAGCTATTTAGGAAATATTAACGCAACAGATACTTCTTTGTGTTTGACATGGATTTGGAAAATCAGTCTTGACAGACTTGCCTTCATTCATTTGAACACCATCATTCAAATCACCCATTTTTTTTCTTTCCTTGGTCAAATTTCCCCTACTGTGAACATTCTCTTTAGTCATATTTATCTCTTTAATTGTCTTTGTGGATCCATGATTAAGACTTTTCCAAAGTTTTGACAATATTAACTGAATGGAGTACAGTAATATGCTGTACATTTAGACCATCCATTCTATACTGGGTGGAAATTAGATGATTTCCTATGCACTACCAATGTATTAATTAACAATGCATAAAGCTTTGTACAAAAGTAAAGTAATAAGTATCATTTGTGATATTTTTGACACTAGTATTTAGACGTGAAGATTTTTATCTCATTGTGAAATGAATTTAAATATTCTCCAATATTGTCATATATTCATTAAAACCCCAATTGTCTTTTATAGTTTTGAATATTTTATTACATTTATCATGAGTAAAATCAAAGTCTGCATTTACTACTCAGAATCAGGATTGAAGTGTTCCATTTTTTTGAATTCACAGCTGAAAGCTTCAAACCTTAGCTGAAGCTATCAAAAAATTTTATTTGATTATCTAAAGAAGAGGGACATACTAAGTGTAGTAAAGTGGTAGTAAAAATAAGTAAATATCAGTCATTAGTGTTACCCTCTTTTGCTCATGTTTTAAAAATATTTTGCATTTCCACACAAAATCAAAGTAGTTGTCAATATGGCAGGAATGACATAATGATAAGAAACCACACACCTAGGTGAAACTCAAAACAGCTCTTTATTCAAATCTACATGGGTTAAGAAATGAGTGTAATGCACTATATCTAAACGCTCAACAATGAAAATGTATCCATAGAAGCAACCAATATATAAAGAGACTCAATGTTTGTATGAACTACCTTTAGTAACATCTGGTTAGGAATGATCATTGAGAATTATCTTGAGCCAAAAATACTTTTTTTTAAAAAAAAAGAATCTGTGTCAGTATTTTGCAAAAAGGCCATTTCCACAGCTCCTTTATCTCTAGTAAGCTATTTTTAGCCAAGAGAGAAAAATAAAAAGAAAAAAAAATCAAAAAATCAAATTGCCATTGTTATAACAGGATAAAAATGACACAATGAGATAGAATCTAAAATAATCCCTCTGCTCAGATATTTTCAAAGATAAAGTTTAACTTTCCTATTATTTCCTTTATATTCCTTTCATGTAACTCTTTACATTGTTTGTGTCTGTGTGTGCACATGCAGGCACATGTTTGTTTACATACTGCCCGGTGACAGATTGAAAGAAGTGCAAGACAAAACAGGGCAATGCTCCATTAATATTTGACAAAGGAGGCAAGAGCATACAATGGAGTAAAGACAGTCTCTTCAATAAAAGGTGTTGTGATAATTGAACAGGTACATGCCAAAAAATGAAACTAGACCACCAACATACACCACGCACAAGAATAAACTCCTCAACATCATGAATTATCAGATGCAAATTGAAACAATAATGGGGTACCACCTCACACCTGCCAGAATGGCTACCATCAACAAATCAACAAACAAAAAGTGCTGGTGAGGATGTGGAGAAAAAGCAACCCTAGTATCCTCCTTGTGGGAACGCAGACTGGTATAACCACTATGGAAAACAGTGTGAGTTTCCTCAAAAAATTAAACATGGAACTCCCTTTTTACCTAGTGATCCTACTTGTAGGAATATATCCTAAGAAACAGGAACACCAATCAGAAAGAATATATGCACTCCTATGTTCATAGCAGCACAATTTACAATAGCTAAGATCTGGAAACAATCCAAGTGCCCATCAGTAAATGAATGGATTAAAACCTATGATGCACAGACACTAGGGGGGTGTGGGCATGTGCCAGGGGAGTGGAGGCCAGGGGGAGGTCAATGGGGGAGAAAGGAGACACATGTACTACTATTTGCAATACTTTAAACAATTAAAAACAAACAAGCAAACAAACAAGAAACCTGTGATGCATTTGCACAATGGAATACTATGCAGCTCTAAAAAAAGAAGTATCTCTTACCTTTTGAGACAGCACTGAGGGACCTGGAGATTATTATGTTAAGTGAAATAAGCCCTTCAGAGAAAGACAAGTATCATAGGATCTCACTTACATTTGGAACCTAATGAATAAAATAAACTAATGAACAAAACAGATCTAGAGACATTGAAGCATGCAACAGACTGAAGTATTTCAGAGAGAAGGGTGGGTTGAGGGGCAGGAAGAGATTAAGCAATGAATTGATATCCATACTAGAGGCCTGGTGCATTAAAATTTGTGCACTCGGAGGAGTCCATCAGCCTGGCCTGTGCCCTGTCGCAGTCCAGGAGCCCTCAGGGGATGTCTGACTGATGCTTTAGCCTGTGTGGGAGGTGACTAGACCGCTCCATCCCCCATCTCCCCACACTGTCTCCAGTTGCCACCATCCCCTGATCACCGTCCCCTCCCTCTGCCTACTGGTACCCACCTTGGCTGGCCTTGCACCGCCCCCTCGCCGACTCTGTCCCCCACTGACTAGTCATCCCACTGTCCCGTCGATTTGCATATTTTATTATATAGGATATGCATAATCCATAGACAGACAATAGTACAGGGAAGGGAGGGAGTGGGAACAGGGTGGAAGGTGTGCCTTCCCACTGAAGTTTGACAGTCTGTTCAATGCTTCTTTGTCTCTGTATCTATTTTTGTTCATGAATTTATAATGTTCGTTATATTCCACAAATGAGTGAGATCCTAAACTGTACATATTTATTAAGTTTTTATTAAATATATTTGTTATAAATATTTAAATGTTAAAATATCTTTCCAAAATTTTCAGTCCTTTGGAAATGCATACATCTTTACCATTTTATAACTGCTACATAAATGTTTTTATAATTGTTACAATTACATTTTGCATACTACAGATATTCATGACACTTGGATTTAATTAGGGATCAAATAGAACATATTTGTTTCTTTTATTAATTTTAATTTTACATATATAATATTCTCACAGTTTAAAAAAGGCCAGTGCTCCATTTCATAACAGACAGAATTATATCGGATGATCAGAATTAAATCAATATGAATTTTCTAAGAACATTATGGACAGGAGATAGAGGGTTTCTTTTTGGGGCCATTGTTTTGTTAAAGATGATTATTTTTCCATAATTCAAAAAATAATCTCAATAGCATTCCAAATAAAAAAGTGACAGTTGCATGTGCTCCTACATCAAATAAAATGAGAAGTTCAGATTAATTATTGCTCATTCATTTGCTTTTTAAAACGCTGACAAGCTGAAAGCATTATCTATATTTCATGGAAAAAAAGTAATACAAATTATCCTAAAATAACTGAAATAGCAAACCGGACTCTTATAAAAGGTAAGCCAGTTCAGAAGGTAGATAGAAGGTCAAAGGTTAAGTTCAGAAGAAGCAGTGTGCCTGACATGATGAAGGGAGATCCTTTCCACTCTGCATTGGAGAAGTGCACAAAAGGTAATGTAAACACCATCTTTCTCATCCATGTAAAGGCTACCAGACAACCTTGTGTGCTAAATTGTGCTTCTGTGCTTGGAAAACCATATACAACCCAAGCAAGCCTATTACATATATATGTGTGATGTGAGAAAGACAGCGATGTTCCATGTTTTCTCTCCCAACCTAAAGGATGGAGGTTTACTGAGCTCTCCCAGTAATGGTAGCAGGCCTCCACGTGCCACCAAACCAACCACTGTGTGTAAAATTGGGCTCTCTGCCACACAGTTGCCTCATTAGACTCACTTATAATAGAATCACACTGTCACGCACAAAACCACGGACCCTCAAAAAATCCAGTTGAGCTGTCTAAACATAACCTAAAATTAAATGTAATAAAAATAAATTCAGTGAAGAAAATAAACTCATAGATACAGACATTAAATTGGTGGTTGCCAGGGGCAGTGGGTGGGTGATATGTATGTGAGGGTCAAAGTACAAAATACCAGTTATGAAATACATAGGTACTGGGGATGCAATGTACAGCATGGTGACTATTGATAATAATAAAAGCGTAATATGCTAATTGGACCAGACATTCTTCTGGATGAAGTCGGGGCTGAGAAGCCCAGGTCCAGGGTGCCTGCCGGTGGCCGGAGGGAAGCCCGGATCCCGGGTGCCAGAGAAGTTGGTGCTGGCAGCCTGGGGAAGAAAGACCTACTCTGGCAGGAATATCATGCATTGGGCCTCTAGTAATTAATAATACTGTACTGTATATTTGAACATTGCTAAAATAGTAGATCTTGGAAGCTCTCCTCACAAGAAAAAAATGTAATTCTGTGTGGTGATAGATGTCAACTTGACTTACTGTGGTGATCATCTTGCAAAAATATACAAAAAACAAATCATTCTGCCATACAACTGAAACTAATAAAATTTTATGTCATTTACATATCAATAAAAATAATAAATAAATGAAAGAAAAAAATTAAAGATAAATAAATTCACCCATCCATGCATTGTATACTCATAAACAACCCTTAATGAAGTCAAAGCTCAGAATTTTCTATTAATTTCTCTGATATTTTAATAACAAATATATTCTACTCCCCAGAGCTAACCTATGTTAATTTTGTTCTACACATTATCATTTTTTGTGTTTTTTTTCAATTAATATTCAAAATGAAGTTTCCCACAGCCCTTAGGGCCTGTGTTATATTCCACATTCCCTCAACCCTTGGACGGGTGCATGAACCAGAAGCAATAGCACCGCCCAGGGATTTGTTAGAATCTCAGACTCTAAACCAGACCTACTGGAATCAGAATCTGCAATTTGGAAGATTACTCATGCATAGCCACACATTTACCTCTGCATATACATGTATGTATATAATGCACACAACAAATCTACAAATGCATTTTCATAAACTGTATGTGAAAAATTATGCATTTTCCCTGCGACATAATAACTTTGCAGTAGGACAATGTGAAGTATGCAATTACATAAACTGTACAATATATATATATATATCTAGGACAATCATACATATAAAAAATAACAGCAAGGATGTATCACTTCTTTAGTTATTTGTGTTACTAGGAAAATTCTTTCTACATTTACTGGAATGACTTAAGTGCATGCCGTGCTGCCCCAGCTCATCACAGATTCATGCTGGAAACCATAGTGAGACATTTCCAATGTCCTACAGAGCACACAGCCTAGTGGCTTTGTCTATTGTCATTGCTTGGTTGATCCTGGTTCAATTAATAGCGTTAGATTTTATATGCAAGTTTTTTTTAAACATGTCCTACTCCTGAATACTATTCATTTTACCAGTGTCCCCAAGTTTTATTTTAGGATAAAGCTCCCCCCAAATTTATGAGAGGCATCCCTTTCTGGCCCAGTGGCTACAGACTCCTGATGAATACAGAAGCTTCTGCTTCTTCTTCCCTGAAGCGAAACCTCATAAAAAGTAAGAGACAGCAATCGTGACCCTATCTGTGGAAGTTTATGAGACTGATTTGCGGACCGACTGAGTTACAATGTTATTGTAACACCTCATCAAAATTCTTGTCCAGAATTTGAGCAGTGACTTAAGACAAGTGAATTGGCCTATAACTGCTGGGATCACTTCCAGCAACTTACCCAGAGCGCAAAATTACCCTTCTCAGTTAACCCCAGTTATTGCTCTCTCCGTGTTGTGGCTGAGGGAGTGTGTACGGGAACGGGGACCTGCCAGTCTAGGACAGGGAGGCCAAGGGCTGGAACATCCCTGCTGTTCTGAAACGACCCTGACATTACATGAGCAGAGAGACGGATGAAAAGGTCACGTCTGAAGACTTCATTTAATTTTCTTTTATCAGCTTGAAGTCATTGAAGAGCTGTATTTTAATTTTAGAACTATCTCAACAGAGGAGTATATATATATGTAAGGACACATTAACTATATTTAAGTACAAAATGACAATAATTTGTGCTAGTACACAGACATGATTACAGCATCCATTTTCACCATTCATTTCCAGCTGAAGTCAGTTTTCTAAGGGCAGTGGAAACCAGTATGGATTTCCCTAAGAAAACATCTGGCAGTTAAATTTCAGGAGTGACTTTCAACATGAGGGAATGTTGTAAAAGCAAAGAAATAATCTGATTATTGTTCTTAAACTAATTTTTGTCGATGAAAACAAAACAAACAAATATATATACTAGTAAACTACAAGATATTCTGTAATATATTATTTTTCAAAGAGAAAGGAAAATAACTTTGTGTAGCTGCACTCTTCATGCTTATGACAGAAAAATTCAACAATGTTTGCAAACTAAGTGAAAGATTACGCTCTCATGCAAATAAAAGCCTTAAGAAAATTAATTTGACTATGATTGATAGAGGGGATAACAAGTTAACTTCAAAAATGGCACACACTGGCAGTAAAAGAAGCTTTTTTTGCAAAAATATACGTTAGAATATAGAATTGATGCATTATATCTATTAAGTTTAATTCTACATTTAAAGTAAACCATAGTTAGGGTAGTAAATCACAAATCAATCATGAGAGAAAAGATAGTATTTTATTAATATTTTGTTTTTTCCAATACTCCACAATATTAGCATACATTCAACTAAAAAGAGTGGAAGAAAAACCTCAGCATCTTAGATGTAAAAAAAATAGAATTAATAACAGATAAAGTTTACAAACAAAATTTATGTATTAAAATTTTGTTTTTTAAATGATCCACAACCAAGATTTGACAATGTTATATAATAGACAGACCAATTGTTTTATATGCATTTAAAAATGTGCTACTTATGTAATTTTTTTCTTAAAAATGGCATTTGCCTAATACCCCTATTTTCCATATTTACTGAAATGTTAATAAGATAGGCAACTAGTCACCTTCTCTGTGTATCTTTTTCTCCCCAAGTCCCTCCATCCTGAATCTCAGGGTTCTTTCTGTCTCTCATCTCTTCTCCCTTGGTATCTTCTACTTCAGTGTTTCTATCAACTCCCATGGATTCACCTTCTAGGTCAACACCTATTTCCATACTATATTTGATCCATACAGCTTTCCTAAAATTCAAATGTAGTTATACATGTAGTTATATCCCAGCTACTCTGATGTCTCGTATACACATTAAATAGTAACTGACCACAAACATCCCAGCATCTTTCTTCCTTCCCTTCTCAAGCTTTGAGGTGAGGTATGTTGCAATGATCTATTTGTGTCCTCAGGACAGATATGAGAGTAACCACATAGATCAGGCCTGTCAATTAAATCTACCACATAGGTCTCAAACTCATCCCTTTTTCCCTTCACGGATAAGCAGAAAGGCTCTGCTCATTCTCCACCCCACCAGGAGAGTTCGCCCTGATAAACTCAAATGTACGTTTTTAATGAGAAATCTATTAATAAGTTTAACCACCTCCCTCAAAAGGCAATTCCTGAGCATGAAATTAATATGTCTAGGCCCAACCATACATTATGTTCTACCATGTACTCTAACTTGTTTTGTTAATGCACACAGTGCACTACTCTCTACCTGGGGTATGCTCACTACTCTTCTTGCTATTTTAGTATTGTCATCATTCTTTATTGAAATGTTTTATGGACACAGAACCAATAGTAATAAACTTCTAGATTTTTTCTTAATTTTAGCTAATATCAAACATCATTTAAAGTTGCCAGAATTACAGCAAGCAGAAAGCAAGGATACACAGGATTGGCTATGTTGAAGAATTCCAGTCCGGTGTCTAGAACACGATGAAGAGATAAAATTTTTATGACTTGATAGCCTCTATTCTTTCTGCCTTGGGTGAGACCTGACTAGTTTGGAAAATCACCCTTTATTTACAGAACTTTTGTAAAGAATCTGAGTGTAAGCCGTATATACATTCATTGATTTGTAATCTTGCATTGCAATAAAATGATAACAATGACAAAGCTGGAAAACAAAAGGGATAAGACAGAACTTACAAAACTTATAAAATGAATATAAAAAATAACTAAAGGGGCCTTTCTAAATGCCTTGAAAAATAGAAGTATGTTGTTAAGGCTTCAGTGTTTCCTATCACAACTTAAGTCTTAATTTGATAAACCTTCCTCATACAGTTGGAAAAACATTAATATTTAACATTTTTAATGCATTTCATTCTACAATTTCTATAAGAGAATTAAATGTAATATATTTGTTCCTATGAATTGATTTCTCAAGAATACACTAGTTTTGGTTAAAGTGAACGAGGCAGCAAATAGGATGATTACCTGCAAATAGTGGTTGTGTACAGACTACAAGAAGGGTACTGTATAAGTAAGTATCTATAGCAAACCAAGCTCACGACATGTTTTCTGATCCCTTGAGGCTCACCAGCTAAAAATAATATCAATATTAAAATGTTATCAAAAATTACAATGTAATGCAAACAAATAGCTTCTTGGAAATTGATTTAGAAGACATACAATGATGCTACCTAGATTTATTGATATATCAAATGGGTTTTAAGTACTTAGTAGAGGATTAACTAATAAGCACATGGCTAACCTGATTGTACTAAATAGAATTTTATTAAAAGAAACCAAGAATGTAGTAAAGCAGGGAAGAAATGATTTTCTAATTCCGTTGCAACTAGCTAAACAGAACTACAAATTGGCTGTTGAACATTTTGAAACAGAGAAAGTGGATGATAGGAAATTCTTTCTAAAGCATTTTGTTTGAAGTGGCCCAAATAGGATAAAAGCAGGTCCTTTTAAAAAAATTAGATTTGAAATTAAAAAGTGACTGCTACAAGTGAGGCTGTTGAAATAGCAAATGCATACAGGTGAAATGACTCCAGGATGCCTCCATGCACCCTAGGGCTCACCTTGATGAGATAACCAGAACTGGGCACAGAGGGACTTTGAAGAGCCAGAACTCAGAGGGTAAAAAGGAAGGTTAGAGGTTATAATAATTTCCCTGCAGAGTAGAGCCAAAATGCACTGGGATGCATAAAGCCAGGCATCATCCAATCAGGCTGGGCCCAAAGCCATAAGAAATATGATATCATTTCTCATGAAAGAAAGAGATCAAAATAACACGTTAAATGTGACAACTAAATGGAGGCAAGGCTGTTTAATTTGCATTTTGAAGTCAGTACCATCTAAACCTGTGTTTTGATATACTGATTTAAAAAACGGAGTGAAAGTTCAGAGTCAATGAACCATTTTCTTAAAACAGAATGAATATATTTGGTTTCCTCAGCTATAAGACAGAGTATGACATTAGACAATTTTTAGGATGCCTTTCTGCTCTGTGTTATTGTGTGTACACAAAGTATAAGTGAGCTGATAGTGTGTAACACTTATTTTTTATCATTACCTGTATAGTTATTTATGAACATGTTACATTTCACATCTTGATTAAGTATATGTTTCTCCTTACCTAAAGTGAATCTACAATTTAATGTCCAAATAGGATCCCTTTTGGGTCAAAGTCTGTGTTATTAATAATTATGTATCCATAATAGGTATAAACTTGGTCAGTTCTGGGCAAATTAGAGCTCATGATCTTCCTACCCAAAATCCATCACAGCATCTACTATGTAAAAGTGAGTAATCAAATATTGTTATATAAATAAATGTATGAAATAAACATGTTCCTGCCAACTATAGATGAATAAAGTTCATGCACTAATATTTAACTATTTCAAACAATTGTTGATATGTTTTCACTTGTAGCCTTTGGTATTACAAAACCTTACAGTGGTACTGGGACCAGTCTTGTGAGCCTCAACATATTTTTTAGCAGATATGCATTGATGGAAAGAGTTGTTTGTTTTTGTTAATTAGAAGTTGAGAAAGTGACTAGGTTTCTCTGATAACACAGAAGAATCAGAACTAGAAATGAACGAATATAACGGTTAGATAAGAGATATCTAAATATTATTTAACTTCTAAGCTGCAAGGTCTACCAGCTCTACAAAACAATAAGAAGATTTACAGGAATCAGCAGAAATAGCCTGAAAGTGTGCGTGTATGGACCACAGATTACGGAGGTTGGTCAGAACTACCATGGGCAAAGTTTCCAAGTTTCAGGTGAAAGTGTGACAAGCTACATCAGACAATCCTATCTAATCAAAGCCCAGCGACTGAACGGCAGAATGACCAGAATGACTGGTCTAGCAGTCGCTATGATGAGCACTGACCACCAGGGGGCAGACACTCAATGCAGGAGCTGCCCCCTGGTGGTCGGTGCGCTCCCACAGTGGGAGCCTGGCTGGGCTGACTGGGATGAATGGCTGCTCCTGCTGTGAACCCTGGGCCACAGGCAGGAAGCTGGGCTCACCTCCTCGCCTCAGGACTGAGGCCTACTCTGCCACCTCTCAGTGCTATTGTCCCTGGGATCGGCCCAACTGGATGGCCTGGAGAGGCGAGTGCTCCGGCTCCACGGAAGATGCTAGGCTGGAGAGCAGCCACTCAGAGTGCGGGTCCACTGCCTCTCAGCTAACCGGAATGAGCGGGGCTCCCACAGCAGGCCACGCCCCCACCAGTGTATGAATCCCGTGCACCGGGCCTCTAGTCTAGCATAATACAGGATGGGGTACAAGTAGGTTTATAGTCTTAAATACAGAAAACACAGTTTATTCTTGTATCATTATTCATTTGTTATTGTATCATTTTTCTGTATGAACAACTGTAAGCCTATTTTTGCCACAGTTTGTATTAGCAACGTTTCTTACATTTTGGTAAATGTGATGTAGTTACAGAATTATTATAAAAAGTAAGACATAAGAGTGTGATTAAGAAAATAAATAGATGCATTGATAATGCATAATCAATCAGATATTATGCTACATATAAAACACATGTGTATATAATTATATATACATACAAACATAGGCATGTTTTGTCAGAAATAGGGATCAATGTACAAAGTTGTAGATTTTAAATTGTAAAATATACATTTATAAAGCCTAAAACTGCAATTTCAAAAGCAGAACTACATCTAATATTTTCCTTATTTCCTAGTTGTACAAACGGTAATTGTAAGAAATTCTAAAAAAAAAATTCAGCTTTCTGGTCACTAATCTCCCAAGGCAGTAAAATAATTCACTTACTCATTTATTCAATCTTTTAGCAGATATAAATGGAACACATTCTATGGGCAAAGCGCTCTCCTGGGCAATGAGAATATAGTGAACAAAATATAGTGAGTGAACAAAACAGACAAGTCTTCATGGAGTTCATGTTCTAGTGCACAGTAGAATAATAAGTGTAAAGATTATGTTAGTAACTATTTACTGGACATGTATTATTTTCTAGGCATTGAACCAAAATGAATCTTTCTTGTGTGCATATAATTCTAAATGCCATTCAGAGCTTTGTGAACTTTGAAAAGCATGCAATGAAGAAGTTTAGAGAGAAAAAAAACATTAAATTTTAGAAAACATATTAAAAATGTCCCAATTACTAATATGCAAAGCCATGAGTCAAACCCAGGTATGTATGCCTTACTCTGAAAACCATGCTCTTGACTCTGCTATGCTGCCAATACCTAGAATAAAAGAAATAGTGCAACTTACCAATGAGAATAGACAGGTACAGAGAGATTAAGTGATGCTCCTCCTTAGTAATGCAATGCTCATGTTAAAGAGGCTAGAAAGAGAAATCTGTAACTTCAAATGAGGAAAACCTGTTAATGAAGAATCTTAAATTACTAATCCATCTATCTGTAAGTTATAATGTAAGATACCGGGAATTTTTGTTTAAAACCTACTTTACAATGTATCCATATGGAAAGAGGAATTTTCACTGAATAAAGCTTATTAAGGATTCTGACATTGTAGGTCTTCAGGCCAGAGACCTCATTTATTAATATCTTAAGTGTTATACAGGATGGTATGAATTCATTTAAGGAGGTTAATTTTTTCTTAAATATCAAGTTTTACTTAATTCTGTTTTTGTTGTTGCTTTAATATAAAGTCATTTCCCACCTGTGGTCTCTAAGGAAATCTGTACCCAGAAAGAAAATAAAAAGAATCAATGTATGAAATATTTTTAAACTAGCAACTCTGCCAAAGTGGTATGTACATAACATCTATTTTTTCCCTTTGCTTCATTTATATTTCTAAAACACCATTGCTGACCTAAATGCTAGAAAGGAAAGCTATTCCGTGTCCTTCAATATATAATGAAGGATTACAGAATGTAATTCACTGAAACAGAAGATTATAATATCTAATACATATGTATTTTTCTTCAAATGGATTTATGAACACTTGCTCTACAACACTGCTCAAAAACATTACATTTTCTTAATTTCTTTCCTGGTACTAGATATTTACCACAAGTGTCCTCCCCTCCCCCCACCCCCATTTACCAGTAGAAGAGGAGTTGGGTCAAATCTACATTAAGATCAGGTGTCCTCAAATGTCAACTTCCAAACCCAAGAGAGATTATCAACGTGTACACTGTGAGTACCTTCACAAGTGCGCTGCTAGGTCTTTAATATGTGCAAGTTATTATTGTGGTGACTGTGTCTACATTTTGAAGTCGTAATGTCCATTATATGCAGTTTCTGGGGTTATCCAATGCAGTATAGAATAGGATTCTTTGGGTTCCCCTTTAATTGTTATGTAATCTAATAAATAGTAAAGACACAATTCTTGCACTGTTTTATTCTCTGTGTATCACAAAGTGTGAACAAAACTTCAAAACTACGGTTACATCTCATGGAGGACAGGAGAGAAAGACTGAAAAGCGTAGGGAGAAACAGTTAGCTTTATACACATCATACTAATGTTTTAGGATTAGCTGCAGATTCACTGGCCTTCACTCTGTTATACAACAAATAAAACTAACAAAAAGTAGAGGTGAGATATGCAACGATCCAATATTGATAATGGATCATGATGATAAATTCATTTTGTTCACCTAAGTTCCTCACTACCACCATCCATACTTACCAACAAACCCAACCAAACAGACCAAAGAAACATCGGCTTGTACAACAGAAAGCTTGGCAACAGAAGCGCGCACATTTATTTTTCACTGGTAGTCATGAGCGTCTACTAGTATGAGTGGGAGCCTTCGTGGGAGTCAAGGAACAAAAGTAAAGAGCTTACTCTTTTCCTCGGTGTGAAGGTCAACCCAAGGATAAACACTGAGGCTTTTATAGAAGCCATGAGACAGCGTTATACAGTAGTGGTGATTGTGTGATAACTACAGCTGACTGGTGGCCCGGGGCCTTTTAATAACTTTAAATGAGGCTGCCAAAAGTTTCACTATTTAAAAGCATGCTCAAAAAGAAAGAGTTGGCAAAGTACTTGTCTAGGAGTTTGGAAAGAAAGGAATAGTTTACCAGTATATTCTTTTAAAATGCTGTAATTAGTTCCAGACCTCCTAAAAGATGTGGGACAAATTTGTATTTTGCTAGAGACTATCAGAAGTTTATCCCAATCTAAAATTCAGAATGAACCCAGAGATGATCGAGTTACTTAAACTGATCAAAGGTTTTTAATTCTTAACTTAAGAAACAGTATAGTTTAGTGACTTTAAAAAATGTTTTTATTGATTTTTCAGAGAGAGAGGAAGGGAGAGGGAGAGAGATAGAAACATTGACAATAGAGATACATAGATCTCGCTGCCTCTTGCATGCCCCCTACTGGTGATGGAGCCCGCAACCAGGGTATGTGCCCTGACCAGGAATTGAACCCTGACCTCCTGGTTCAACACTCAACCGCTAAGGCACAGTGGCCAGGCAATGACTTTGAAGTTGTATTGCCTGGATGCAAGTCCAAGCTCATCCACACACTAATTCTGCGACTGGGGCAGCCAAGGTACCAAGATGTTAGACATGATCACCTTAATAGTAACTTCAGGGCCTACACAGAAGTGAAAAGGTGTTTTGAAATATGTAATGTGGCAGGTATGTTTATGGAACTGCTTGACAATAGCTACGGTCCTGCCACAGCAGGGCCAAACTAATGACTCCATATGCATTTTATTTTTGCTTAATGACTTTAGTGTTTTTAGAAAATGACTTCTTGAAAAAAAATTTAATCATCCCTAATTTGTGACTTATCTTCCTCAGTCCACAGAAAAAGAGAAAGTTTAAGAATTTTTTAAGTTCTTACCACAGTACCACAGTAACCTCCTTCTACATTTTAACCAAATAAGAACATGTTCATGCATATCATGTAAAATAAAATTATGTTGTTTTGTAATCCATTTTCAACTGACAGTAATTTATTTCATTTTAATAATTAAATGTTATTTACTTATATTGGTATAGAATTACTTATACAACCAATTAATCCCATAATTTAAATAAAAAACTATTTACAGTCAAGTTTTCTCCTATTATTTTAAAACAAAATATAATAACTGCCACTTTTTTAACAGATGTCAAAATATTTTCCTGGAATAAAGTTCTAAAAATTGAAATGGCTTAAGACTTTTTTTTAACATATATTGTTACATTGTCTTTCAGATCAATTGGATTTTACTAGGTTGTACTCATACCCATCCTAGCCAATAGGAGCCTGTCTTCATTCCTATATAATGTCAACATAATGTCATTTTAAATCCTGCCCATCTTAAGTCCCAAGGAAATAGCAAAGTGTTGCCTCAATTTGGATGTATGTGATTAGTGTATAAATATAAATTTAATGTTTACCAAAGTTTCAATTGTTTTTATGAACAGCACAGCTCATTTATCAAGGCATCTATTCTTATTAGTTTTAGAAAGCTTTTAATCAACTAAGAGTATTAGACATTTGTCAAATGTTTCAATTAAATTTTCTAGCCAGTTCCTTTTATTTTATTGTTGTTTATGATGTTTACCGTGTCATTTTGAAATGGAAAAATAAAAACCTGGTAAAACTTTACTTACTAACATTTTAAATATGAAAGATCACTATAATATTGCTTCATATAGACATTTCTTCAAAAGCATTTTTGAAGCATGCTACATGACAAAGAAAAATGTTCATGCTAATAATATGTGAAATGAATAAAATGATATATATATTATGAACTCTATGTTGAACAACCGAATATAGAATTAGGGCAGTAAGAAAAAATATTGTCTGTTCTTATCTCTGGCTGAAGGGTTGTGATTTTTGTTGTTCTTTGAATTTTTTCTCTTGAGCGTCCATGTGGTTTTTCAAATCAAAGAAAAATATATTAGTAAAACCAAACTTTATCACTGACAGTTTGAAACAAATATCCAACGTAAGAAAAGCTGATGCCACTTATGGATTTCTGCACCTGTCTGTAAACATAATAAATATCTACATCTATACAACATACATACTTAATCCCAGCAAACACATTCATCCTAAATACTGACATGATCATTGTAATACTAATTAAATTTTATTATAACAATAAGAGTGGCAAGACTGCAGGATGCAATGATTTAATTATGGAACTAAAGTGTTTTACTGAAAGGTTTGCTTGTAGACAGAACTAATTAATTCCATAAATTCATATTTTTATTAAAAATAACATTCTTAAAAGACAGTTCATTGAAACAAATCATTTTACATGTCTGAGCAATTTGATCATGTTATGACAATGGTATAAGGGAAGCATTTAATGAGGAAACTCATTGCAAAGAAAGTGATTCACCAATCCAATCATTCCAATTCAAGACTTGTAAAGGTTTCTAAACCAAAGCACACTGAACATTGAGGTATTAGTGTATAAATATAAAGCTGTTTTTTTCCCCTGAAAACATCTTTTATTTTAAGTTATATCTGAGAGTATTCATCCTGTTCATCGTAAATTTTCTATATAAAGATTGGCATTATTTACTAATCCTAAATATAGAAAGAAAAAATATGAGTATACTTTCTAAGTATAGAAAGATCTGAGGCAAATATTTAATTGTTCAATTATAATTGGCTCACAGTCAAATGAGTGTATATGTATATGCAAATACATGTATAAAGAGGTTATTTATTTTAACACTTGTTTATGATACAATATGATTTTTTATAATAGTGGCCAGTAGAAATTTTGTCAATATATTAACCTTCAATCTAAGAGCTGCTGATAATAAGGCATGCCTCTTCTGATTTATGACAGTGACAGACAAGGTTATGGAAATGCAGTTTTTATTTCCTCACTTATTAATTTCGTAGTGAAGCACTGATTATGCTTCATTCCTTACGCTAGAAGCAGCGACGGCAACACAAAACAGAGCTGGTTCCTACCAAGGCACCTTGAAGAACAGTGGGGCAAAGACAGAAACACATAGCATGAGAGTGTGATGAATGTTATGATGGAAGTTGTAGGATGCTTCAAAGGCCCACAATCCCGGGGGCAAAGAAACACTGACAGTGAAGGCAATGGGACGTTGGCAGGCTGAAAGGACTGTGTCCCAGGCAGAGGGAATGTCCATAAGAGGACATTGAAAAAGTCAGTTATGGCTGAAGATAAAGGTGGCAACATCTGTTGCTGAAAGATGAAAGAAATCCTTAACATCTGTGCAGGAGTTTAGACTTTCTCCTAAGAGCAAAATAGGAAGCTTCTAAAGATTTGAAGTAGGGAAGGGACATGATTATATTTGCATTTCAAATCACGCTTGCTCTGTGGATGAGAGCCAGGAGCTGCAGTTGTGGGGTGGCCCAGAGAAGGTGGTGGCGCAGTAGCTAGAGAGGAAGCTGAGCTGGGGAAACAGTTAGGGAGAAAGTCAATAGGACTTGGTGACGGATTGAATGTGAGTGTGAAAGACAAGGAGGCTTCAAGAATGACAGACTGCCATTGTGTGGCCCCAAATCTTTGTTTTTATAAAATACTAGAGGCCCAGTGCATGTATTTGTGCACGGGTGAGTCCAGCCGACCCAGTCCCAATCGGGGTGGATCAGGGCCGACCCTGTCGAGAGGAGGAGACTGTGGGAGGTTGGTTGGCCATGATTGAGGCCCAATGAGGGCCAGGCCAGTTGGGGAAAGGAGCCCTTGGGAGATTGGCTGGCAGGCCCCGCCCCCGATTGGGGTAGGGGAGGCAATTGGGGGAGGGACCGGCCGTGGGGAGGGACTGTGGGCAGTTGGCTAGCTGGTCCCACCCCCAAATGGGGTGGGAGGATGAGAATTGAACCAAAAAAATAACTATACTTTTACAAACCTATTTTAACCTCATTACCTGCGTATATAAAGACAGTTTAAATTGTGTTGTTATTTGAACAATAATTATTCACTTCTACTCTATCTCCAAACATTATCAAAATCTAGAACTTTTAAAAGATAAGCTGACTATAATATATTTGGGTGTGGAGTAACGATTTTATGTTCATATTATTAGCAGAAGCTTTTCAAAATTAACATTTGGATGTGTGAAGTACAACCTAAAAGTGCACCTCTACCAGTAGCTCAATAAATGCTAGCCAAATCTAAAGTAGGTAATTGAGTAGCTAGAGAAAGCTATGTTTTGGTCCTCAAGATACAGCATATTCCATCAACCTGAAACTAGTTATAAAAAAAAGTGTTCATCTGGTGAGCATTCATCTTAAAAATTAATCATGGATTAATTACTATTTATTTTTTATTATTTATTTATGTATTATTCACCCAATGTCTCCATATTCCTTCCTGCTTTTACTAGATAGGGCACCTTGGGATTAGACATGGATCTCAGTCATGCTCCTACCAGTGCTGGCTGTGAAATCTTGGACAAGACTTAACCAGCAATTTAGTCATAAATCTCATTTATAAAATACCATGCCTTCCTCAAAGCGTTATTATAAGGACCAAGCAAAACAATATATATGAAAAGATGAAACCCAATATAAATATGTGATTAGTTCACTTCATGATTGGCTGGTATATAATTGTTTTTATTATATACTAGGGGACCAGTGCATGAATTCATGCACCTTGAAAGGAACTGTGGGCCTTGAGACTGTGGAGGACACAGGGGTGGGTCTCGGCCCATCCTCCACACACCCACCTGGCCCCTCCCACCATGGCCCCTGGTCCTCTGTCTGCTGGCAGCCCCACTCCCGCCTCCACTCCCATGCGCTGATAGCACCACCCCTGTTCACACCCCCTGACAGACGGTGCAGAGTGATTAGGGATGGCGCCAGCAGCAGGTGCAAGCGCTGGGCAGGACCAGGGCACACGGGAGCAAAGAAATTTCACTAACCACCAGAGGCTTGCCCTGATGACAGCAACCGGTGCCCCACCTTGGTCTGGCACCCCCACTCACCTGCTCCACCATTCTGCCTTGGCTCATGCCCACCATGTTCCATGTGCGCCCCCTGGTATATATATATATACCCTTTTTATGAAAACTGTCTTGAAAGTTCAAATTGATTTGAAATACAAATGCTTTGTAAAATTTTTGTAAACACCATCAGAATATATCTACATATTAAAGTCCCAAAAAATGACTGAACATATGCCAAAATAAGTAAGTAATATAAGCTTATATTATGAATCATTCATAGTAATTGATTTCTCATCTCAGAGAAAGATCTCTTATGTTTATTTATTCAAAGCTGAGATCTTTTTTGTGCAGGAATCATGTTATTATACAATTGTTTCTTTCATCTTCGGCAATCTGTTAGTGAAGCTTAAAGTGTGAAGTCAGGCTCTTTCACTAATAAAATTAAAAGTCATACATATATTTACTTAAAAACAGTGACATTATTACATACTTTCAGAATGGCTAAAATGAAAAACGGTGACACCACCAAAAACGGTGACACCACCAAATATAGGCAAGGATATGGAGTGTCTGAATCACTTGTATTTTACAAGTGTAAAATGTAAAATCATACAACCACTCCAGAAATAGTTTGGAAGTTTCTAACATAATTAAGTATATATTATACAATTCAGGGTCTTACTCTTGGCCATTTATTGCAGAGCTATAAGAACTTATGTTCACACAAAAGCACGAGCACTAAAATTCAAAGCAGCTTTACTTGTAATAGCCAAAATCCTAAACAGCCCACAAAACATTAAATAGGTGAACACTTATACAAACTGCAGTTGATCTATACCACAGAATACTACTCAGCATCAACAATTGTGCATTGTTCCATGCAATAACCTGGATGAAACTCAAAAAGAAGTATGAGGAGGGAAAAAAAGAAGCCAATCCCAAAAGAATTCATTATTTTATCATTTCATTTATAAAAATGTAAAATGACAACATTTCAGAAATGAAGGACAGATGAAGAAAACTGCATCCTCAAGATGCTGAGGGACAAGCCCAAAGCCACTCAGTGTGGCCTGATGGACCCCAAATCTACATTTTTCACAACATAAAGTAATGGAGTTCAAAATAAATATACTTTATCAGTTTCTATCCAAGCTAAGTCTGAACTTGTTCTAGATCTTAAGCTTACTTAAAGTATCCCATCATATGCCTAATTTTATACTCAGAACTATTGCCACCGATTATGTACCTTATGGCTAAATACTAAGATGTTTTTGCCTTCCAATGCCTGCCTGCAGCAACACCTGGCATCCTAGTAAGTCACTATAAAAGAACTCCCCGAGAGCCAAAGGAAACTACAAAAGTAGGTTCACTTTGGACCAGGAACTAGCCTGACCACTCAGTGTGGGAGGATGAAATGGCCAATTTCTTGGTGCAAATGGAAACAGTATATATGACTGAAAGCCATATTAGGAACAAAATTACTACTACTTATGTGCTGTTACAAACTGCAGATAAAAGAAGATTACACATATTATAGTTATCTAGTTTTCATTATAAGGACTAAATGATTGAAGATTATAGAAAAGCCAGACTGAATGAAGAGCACGGGGCAGGTACATTAACGAAACATTTACCTTTGTTGCTCACTGTTAAAAACCTTTCAGAGACTCGTCCTGGGCCAGGATCGGGCTCTGGTTTGTCATTTTGGATAATGTATTTGCAAGTGCATTGATTATTGGTTCTAAAAATACCAATACTTGCATTGTAAATCCTTCAGCCATTTTCCATGACCAAGAAAAAGTCCAAAGTTCTTCGTGGTCTGGCTCTTCTCTCTCTCTCTCTCTCCACACACGCTACACCCACCCATTCTCACCTCTCTACTGTTTTCCGAACATGCTATGCTTTCAATTTTATTAGCTTTTCATGTATTCCATTCTCTGCACAAATACTCTATCTCTCACCTGCCAATTGAGCAAATTTCCTTAAAAAAGTTACTTTCATTTGGAAACCTTCCCTGAACCCCACTACCCATTCCCCTAAATTAGCATCTCTTCCCCATCTAAATCCTATTACTGTTTTTGAAAGATTATTTATACACCTGTCTCTGTCACTAGACTAACACTTCTAAGGAAATTGCCTTGTTCATGTTTGGAAAAGCAAAAATATTGAGCTGAAGAGCTGAATATAAAACAAAAGTAACAGTAACATTTATTTAGTGCTTAATAATTGTCAGACACTCTTTGAAGGTTAGAAAACAGGCACAGAGAATTTAAGTAACTTGTTCAAAATCAACAAAGCGAGTAACAGACAAAGACAGGATTGGAACCCAACCACTGTGACTTTGAAGTTCATGTTCTTCATCACTATCCTACAAATAGTTCTTGAATATATGTAAACATTTATGTGGGATTTTTTAAATATATTTTTATTGATTTCAGAGAGGAAGGGAGAGGGAAAAAGAATAGAAACATCAATGAGGAGAGAAAATCATTGATTGGCTACCTTCTACATGCCCCATACAGGGGATAGAGCCCTCAACCTGGGCATGTGCCCTGACTGGGAATCAAACCATGACTTCCTGATTCATAGGTCAATGCTACACCACGAACCACACTGGCTGGGCCACATTTATGTTTTTAAGTAAGTAAACAGATAGGCACATATATGGATATATACTATTCACAAGTATATATGTGTATATACTTATGTATACACAAAACAAACTTTCAGAATGAACTCTAAACAGCAGTATACAGTAAGTTCCTTCAAGGAATTTGAACTTTGACAAAAGATCACCTAATACCCTAAAAATGGACTTCTTTCTAACAAATATATCATAGTCACTTACTTAATAATTTACAGAATATTGTATCACTGTATGTAGATTGGTTTTTATTGAGCTGTTTATCAGAAAGACATTTATCATCATGATAAGTGACATACTTATCACTACAAGATAATTTAATAGCCCTAACCGGTTTGGCTCTGTGGATAGAGCATCGGCCTGCGGACTCAAGGGTCCCAGGTTCAATTCCGGTCAAGGGCATGTACCTTGGCTGCGGGCACATCCCCAGTGGGGAGTGTGCAGGAGGCAGCTGATTGATGTTTCTCTCTCATCGATGTTTCTAACTCTCTATCCCTCGCGAGCCGCAGTTTGCCGACCACTGATATAGCCTAGCCTTAATAAAAATGTGTATTTACATGTTAGTGTGTATGTAAATATATACCTATTTCAGAAAATATACATCATATGCATAAATGAACTTGTTAGGAGTAAGAACTGTCTACGTCCCTCTCTTCTGCAGGTGAAATGATTGTAAAAGTATATCCTAAGTAAAAAAAAAAAAAAATCAATGTCTAGCCTGCAAAGCATGATGTCCAAAGAGTTTTGTTTATCACATGTTCATGCTGAGAATTCATTAAGCATTTTCACTATGAAATTTGTAGAACAAGCTGTTGGCTCTACTGTGCTGACACCATTTCACATTCACTATAAATGCAGCAATTAAAATCAGTGGTGCCCTAGCCAGTTTGGCTCAGTGAATAGAGCACTGGCCCTGGGACTCAAGGGTCCCAGGTTCAATTCCGGTCAAGGGCATGTACCTTGGCTGCTGGCACATCCCCAGTGGGGAGTGTGCAGGAGGCAGCTGATTGATGTTTCTCTCTCATCGATGTTTCTAACTCTCTATCCCTCCCCTTCCTCTCTGTAAAAAACCAATAAAATATATTTTTAAAAAAGATAATTTAATAAACATTTGAAAATATATGCATAAGGTTCTCACGACAAGATTATACCTGAAAAATAATTTTTCTTGTATAATTACTTGTTTTTTTTAGTTGAAGAAAAAATATATGCTTATGAAGATATTAAAAACTGTTTTTAAATCTTAGCTATTCTAGATTGTGCTATAGCATATAAAAAAAAAAAAAAATCAATGTCTAGCCTGCAAAGCATGATGTCCAAAGAGTTTTGTTTATCACATGTTCATGCTGAGAATTCATTAAGCATTTTCACTATGAAATTTGTAGAACAAGCTGTTGGCTCTACTGTGCTGACACCATGATTCACATTCATTAGTCTCCAATATGATGAAAAATCACTGAGTGATACAATGAAAATGTTGATCATTACGCTTCAGTAACAAATGTTTATCTAAGTCTGTGCTCTCACAAGACATCACGTCAGGCACAAATCCCAGAGTGAAATGATTCTTCAGACTAAACATCACAGCACTCTGAAGTTAAAATTCATGTGTTCCAGTCATACACATACACACAAATAAATCCAGACTTCATCTGCAGAAAACAGCAAATCTAAAATAACAGCCTCAAATTGCTAGATGTTGAAGAAACCTCATGGTCTGGTTAGTTACAAAATCTGAAAGAAATAACTGTGTTTCATTTTAATTTTCTGGATTTTCAACTACTTTATAGGTATAATAACTGTAAACAGAATCAAGACATTTTATACGTCCATACAATATAATAATCAACAAAAGACCATATCATTATGACTTTTTATTAATGACTATATAGTAAGCATCACTGTGATTAATGATGAAAATAGTGTAACATTTTTATTGATGCATTGATTAGTTTTAGAGTCTTGGTTAGGCAGTCAAAAATTATAAACACATTTTAGTACACTAAGTAATATATGTAAAATTTCATACTTTGTGTGATTCATCACAAATGGGAAAGAGGTTGTTTCACTTTTTAAAGAAGCTGTAATTGAGATGGTAAATATAAACTAAGAAAATATGGAACATGTATATGGTTCAGTTTGAGAAATTTTGTTTTCTTGTCTTAAGTTTTATATGTTAGTTTGGAAAATCTACAAGTAATTTAATGTTTGTTTTAAATTATGTATAAGACCTACATACATCATGAAGCGCATGTGTAGTCTCATTAATAATCTTCTCCTCTGATTTTCTTCACCTAAGACTAAAGATTATTTAAGGCAAGCAAGCTGAATATATTTTTTTGAAAAACAGAAGAGTGGTACGTACTATCTTAAAAGCAAAAAAAATGTGAATTTAAATAATATTATATATTATGAGCAGTTATTTCATGTAAGATTATGAAACTGTTTTTTAAACTGTTCTTGTATTGACTTATACATCATATACATTTCTAATATGTAACAAATATACCCATCTGTACTTATATACACTATTTATATAATTTCTCAAAGATATTATATTGAGTAATTTCTAGCCTCAAAATAATAAAATACAGCTATACTCTATAATGATTGACTTTTTCTACTCCTCACCTGAGGATATGCTTATTATTTTAGAGATGGGGAGGGGAGAGAGAGAAACATGATCATGAGAGAGAACATTGATTGGTTGCCTTAACGTTACGTACCCTGAACCTGGAGTCAAATCTACAACCTAGACATGTGCCCTGACTGGGAATAGAACCCGTAACATTTCGGTATATGGGACAATGCTCCAACCAACTGAGCCACACCAGCCAGTGCTATGATGACTGACTTTTTAAGTTTTAAATTAGGCAAAAGTTTTACCCTTTTTTTTGTATTTAGACAAATTAGGACATTTCTGTTAAAGGTTATAATATAAAAAAGCAATTTATGAAAAATTATATAAAGTATTTTATTATAAAGTTATAATAGAATGTTTCAAAGTTATATATTTCAGTGGCATAACCAATAAAGTTAGAAGTTAAAAGCAGTCTTTAAATGATGCCCCTTACCAAATTCAACTATATCATCCATCTTTATAGTAATAGCATAACTTTTTTTTCTACCCAGAGTATTCCCATAAATTTTAGAAATTACCAATATGGATATTTGTGAAACTAAAACTTAGAAAGACATACTGACATATATAAAGAAGGAAATTATATCAAAATAATCAATGATGGAAAAGATACATCTTCATTAGGATTCCTATTTTGATGATTAAGTACTACTGTGAGGGTCAGGGATGTGATGGCTTGTCTCTTACCCCGGCCTTTGCTCCCACCCCCTCTCACTCGGCTTGCTAAAGCCAATTTCTAAAATCCTCCAGCTTTGGATCATAAAGTGAGAAATGGAAAAGTTCTTACTCGTTTAGTAAAGGAGCTAGTGTTGAAGCTCTCGGAACTTGCCAAGTGCTTGAAGTGATTCTTCTGTCTTAGGTACTTTCAAGCCACATTCCCTCTTGTCACCTGTCACTTTAGTTGAGATTCTCTTACCTAACGTTCCTCTGACAACATTTAGTCCCAGCATATCTTATAGTATCAGCAACTTCTATCCTTAATGGTTTTTCTGACCCTATCCCATCCTCTTGGACGGAACTAAAATGAAGCGACACCAGCTGTTTCCTATAGCCCTCATCTGGCTCCCTGGATAGATCTATTCTTTTTCTTGGATCAATGCTGGGAGTCCAACAATTATGTCATGGTCACTCTAAGTAAATGTCACTAGTCAGACTATCTCTCATATATCAATCCATTATATTCTTCCAATTGATAAACCTGCTCTTTGGTTTTCTTAAAGGCAAAACTCACGGAGAGAAATATGCCCACACTGATCCCCCTACGGAGAATGTGAAATGGAAATCACAGTGCACCAGAATCTCTATTCATAAATCTTGAATCTCAACCTCAGTTTTGCGAAAGTGCTTAAAAACTCCAATAGTAATTCCCCCCTTGCCTTCTCCTTTCAGATTGATTATGGTAGTCTCCTACCTCAGAATGGTATTCCTATTGCCTTCAAGTCTCAGCTGAAACATCCATCCCAATGTATTCGAGTACATATATGGTTTAAAATGAGGCAACTTTTGTTTTACAAAGCAGCTAAAATGTATTTCTGTACCGTGCTAGTGCATTTAAATAACAGGTCACAAAATGTTCAGTCCTGCATTGTCAAGTATTTAATCCACATCAGTCTGATGAATAGGATAATTCCCTTTACACTATTTTGTGATATGTTGATACACAGTTAAGTAAATAGTGTTTTTATGAGGCTTTACAGAAGGAAAAATCCTTACACACCTAGTCTCGCATTTACCTATGATTTCACATGAGTGGGAAAGCTAATTACCCACATACACATCTGGCTATGTCATTAAAATAACTCAGAATATTAAACAGTCTCCACTATTATATGCTATTTACTCAACTGGATAAGCCATTTTTACCAAGTTTAATCTAATTAGAATGAACATAATTAATGGTGGTTGGAAGGAATATAACTATAAAGCAGTCCTATAGTTTATATACCTTGTTTGTCTTATGCTCGCTAATGGAAAGCATCTGGTTAATTTTATAAGCCAGTAACACAAACAATATGAGTAAATTATGGTAGAGCTCAAAGGGCCTTGTGCTTGAAATCATTACCCAGTTCAGGTCTGTATTCCCACTTCTCTTATTTAGACTATTTTATAGGCATTACCAAAGTTATTTTAACAAGCACTTACTTTTGTACGAACATGTACGCATGCGTGTGCATTCATAGGCAGCTATACAATATTTCAGTTATGTTATGATGCATTATCTACAGTGTTCTTTGTTCTAGTAAAAATGTTCAAAAAATAAAACAACAGTATATACCAGGACTATCTAGAGGAATCCAGTAAGCTCACATACATACATGTACACACAGACACAAAAATTCAAAAATAACCTCACAGTATCTCATGGGACTTTCTCTCTGAATTCCTGACTGCTCTTCAG
The DNA here is from genome assembly GCF_000327345.1 of Myotis davidii. Lineage (NCBI taxonomy): Eukaryota > Metazoa > Chordata > Mammalia > Chiroptera > Vespertilionidae > Myotis > Myotis davidii. The sequence goes on along the minus strand of NW_006383015.1, from coordinate 4,351,805 downwards.
GATCCTTTACATTTCAACAGTAACATGCCTTACCACTAGAAATCACCACTTAGTGTTTTATGTAGAGGAATGTTTTGTAAAACTTCTCCTTTGGCAGATTCATTGCACTATTAGGGAAAGGCTATAAAAATTATATTTTCATTCTATATTCTTTTAACTAAGAACTTTAAAAAAATCAGAATGATTTAACATTTGCAATTTAACGGGCTGAGTGTCTTTAGTAGGTAGAGGTGTCTTACATACCAGAAGTTCATCTACAATTTGGAAGGTGATCTTCCTCCTAGAAATCTGAAATGCTGTAAAAACTTTATGTGGCACTGAATTGCTTCATTCCAAAAATGCAGGGCTTTCTAATATGATGAGTTTAAAGAAATTTCAAGGCTCCAATCTGAGTATTTTAAACCAAATTGGTAAGTTAATACTTAAGCTTGAAATTTCTGATCCTAATAAAAATGGGAAGTTTAACAATTCATTCCCACTCCTGCAAATTGCAGACATTTGCAATGGGAACAGCACTTTTTTTTCCATCTTAGCTTTCATTCTGTTTCATAGGAATCTGACATAGAAAGCATACTGAATTGATTTAAATCGGAACCTGCAGAAGGAAGCTGGCTAAAGACATCGAGCCTAACTCGTAGTCTGTAACCAGACTGGTTTGTCTAATGCTGTAGTTGTTGTCACAGTCAATGACAACACACCGATTTCTGTCTAGTTAGACATTTGGCTTGAAGTAAACATTCGGAGAACTGGATCCAACTATTAACTGGGCCAAAAGTAGCCTTAAACTCTGCCAACCTAATGCTAATTCAGCTAGGAGTAAATGCATTCTTGTTTCACAACAAATGAGCCTTTGAATCTATCAAACTGAATCTGATGATGACTTCAGAAACAAGTCTGTTGCAAACGCTATCCCCACTGCAATAGGTCTAGAATCCAACTTTTCTGTCAAATGTCACTTACCTACTTTGGTGTTCTAGAAATGGAAGGGAAGATCGAGGAATGAAGAAAGGAAATATTTCAGTTGTGTGATTTGATTCAGAAAAAAGGCTCCTGTTTAACCACAAACTTTATTTTGTTATTCCTATTTGATAACTTAGTGTAGTTATTATATCTTTGTCTGATGTTAGCCCCAGCCCACCTTACTAAAACATCATTAAAAGCAAGACACAGTTAATAGAAACAATAACAATATGGGTAAGAATAATCATGTAGAGCCCCTCCTTGTGTCGTTTACCTTGGAAAGCTCTATATTTGCATTTCCAGATCTCTTTGTGCCATATAGCTGAATAGAAGTCATCTAGAAAAGGGGGTGAAATATTCGTAAATAAAGGATGTAACAGAGTTATCTGGATGTAAATATATATACCAAACTGGAGACTTCCCAAATTTCTGGAAGACTAAAGGGATATACTTGTCTAATCAACATCTTGTGTAATTAGTAGGAAGACATTGATATGCTGTGTATATCATTGATATACATTGATATTCTCGGACAATGTAGAGAGAACATACCTAGTTAAATATGAATAAGAATGCCTGGTTATAAAGCACCACACTGATATTTTCTAAACATAGTGTTTATATTCCTCTTTGAAATAAACTAGGTGTTAGTTTTCTGTATTTATGTCAAATACAGATATGGCTCCTGATTTAGTGACATGCAACAACTGGAGAATTTCTGTTTTCCATTCAACCTATGATATCATCCCTGGGACCACAGCAAGCTACAAAATGTGTGGGGCCCAGTTCAAAATAAAACTGTTGGGTCCTTTATTCAAGTTACAAATTCCAAGATGGCAACAACAAAGCATGGATTCCTTCCAAGTCCAAGGCCCTACACAGGCAGCAGACTCATGAAGCCAGCCACACATGGGTCCGCCACCCAAACTTGCATTTGTCTTGCTAATAGAATTGCAAAAGACATCGAGGGTGGTTACTAAAGCATCACTCCTTGTCAACTCAATCAATGGAAAGTCACCCTCCCACTGGGTCCACCCATATCTATTTATCCGCTACATCAAAATGAACAGGCTGTTGAAACATGGCAGCCAGGATAAGAAGGAGGGGAATGAAGACACACATCCAGCCCGCCAGTTTCCTGCCTTTGATGGGCGAGCACAATAGTGCACTGTTTACAACATCCTTTCATTCCTTTGCTAGAGAGGTCTGGCTCACTCACACCACTGGAAACTTGTAAAAAGATGCAACCCTGAGGAAAGGGATTTAGAACCGTTTGCTCACTTTCAGGCTCTTTTCTTCCTACATTCGGAAAGATAACAAATACCGATACTGTCTGAATTAAAACTCTTGAACTTCAAACTGCCTTGTTCTTGAATGATTCAGACTCACATAATGCATTTACCAAAAATATGAATAAAGTCTTCAAGACCATGACAAGTATACAATACCTGATCTATGTATATAAGCTTTGTGAAAAACCCAAGTTCAACCCTTACATCATTATTAACAATGCAGAATATCACCGACTGATATGTGTACTTTTGTCTTTGATTTATTTCTAGGACAATGCTATCTGTTCCAGGTTTCCCAATCAACAAGTCAAAACGTTGGATCAAATCCACATAGACCTCCATCTTTTCAGACAGGGTTTCTGCTTTTTCATCTTAAATATATCTTCGTACAGGGGTTTCTTTCTATCTCCCACTCAGAAGAACAATGACATCATTCCCGAAGTCCTGCTCTAGATTTGTAAATGAATCATCCTTCCATTGTTAAAAGAGCATGGCACGGTACCAATCAGCCCTCTTCGATGGCACGGCTCACACTTCACATTATTTACACAATGGCTCTCTTTCCAGGCAGATGATACACATTTTGAGGAGATGCTCTATTCTTATATGGGGCACAGAACCTGTCTGCTGAAAGAATGGATAAATAGATGAGAGCAATGCTTTTATTGTATTGTTTTGTTTTTAGGACTATTTGTTAGTGCAAACTTGGAGATTTCACTCTGTGCTCACATTTACTAAGTTTAAAGATTTTGTAATGTGCTGTAAAGATGACTCACAGAATTGGTCACATTTCCAATTCATGGTGTTGGGTTTTATACCCTATAGTCAGAAAGGCAAATATTTTTAAAATCTTTTATTGATTTTTTTTAGAGAGAGAAAGGGAAATGAAGAGGGAAGGGAGAGAAAAAGAGAGAAAGAGAAAGAGATGTGAGAGAGAAACACACGCCCTGACCAGCGATCAAGTAGTAACCTGGACATGTACGCTGACTGGGAATCAAACCGGCAACCTTTTGGTGTACAGAATAATTCTCAACACACCAGCCAGGGCAAAAGGCAAATATTTTTTAAGTCTATACAAAAACCACCAATTAAATCATCTTAATAGATAAGCTTTATTTCAAAGAATTTCAGTGGAAGTTGTGGGTTATGTATTAAGAGAATACTTACAAAACCAGTATTAACTATCTTAGGACATGTTACATTTGTATAACCAGAAGTTCTACACTCTTTTGCAGATTCTACTTCTACTTACTGACGAGAAATGGAATTGATACTTACTGGTCAGTAAACACAATCTCCGTTTTGAAAAACTTCTTCAGGGTCACACTGGCAACTGCCAGTTATCAAACTAAAGGCTGTTTATGCTAGTAGGTTGCATACAACCATTTAAACAACAATTCCAAAATACCAATTGCCTCAACACTTTTCTTGTGTCACCTAATCTTGTTTCCCTAGTTTGCCCAGAAGGACTAGAAAATTCTTTCATTCTAAATAAAATTATGTTCATTCAAACTACTTTCTTTGTGGGTGGTTATTTTGGGATACTGTTATAAAACGAGAATGTGGAATTTTACACTATGTTTGGTTTCTTACATTGTAAAAGTGAAAACTGATGTTTTCAATAGTTCCTTTAAGGACCATAAAGTGGAAGAAAGTAAGAGACTGTTGAAACTATATCCACATTATCATACTAGGAAAATTTGAAGACATGAAAAATATTGTGGTTTTCTTTAGGGTTCTCTGCTTGAGAGCACAGAATTTTGACCTGACTGCATAAATCTGTGAAATGATTAATTGAAGATATATTTGTAATCACAAGACATTAAAAATGGAACCGGGGAAGAGGAACCAAGATGGCGGCATAGGTTAACGCTGGAGTTTGCTGCCTCGAACAACCACTTCAAAAGTGAAACTAAAAGACGGAACGGACATCACCCAGACCCACAGGAACGCTGGCTGAGTGGAAGTCCTACAACTAGGAGGAAAGAGTAACGCATACGGACACTCAGAGGAGGCGCAGTGCTGA
>NW_006383015.1:4326779-4346571 GCF_000327345.1 Myotis davidii | reverse complement strand
CATTCAGTAGTGAAGGTCAGATAAAGAGCTTCACAGATAAGGAAAAGCTAAAGGAGTTCATCACCACCAAACCAGTATTATATGAAATGCTGAAAGGTATCCTTTAAGAAGAGGAAGAAGCAGAAAAAGGTAAAGATACAAATTATGAACAACAAATACGCATCTATCAACAAGTGAATCTAAGAATCAAGTGAATAAAGAATCTGATTAACAGTATGAACTGGTGATTATAATAGAATCAGGGACATAGAAAGGGAATGGACTGACTATACTTGGGGGGAAAGGGGTGTGGGAGATGCAGGAAGAGATTGGACAAAAATCGTGCACAAATGGATGAGGACAGTGGGTGGGTAGGAAGGACAGGGGTGGGGCGGGAATTGGGAGAAGTGGAGTTATGGGGGAAAAAAGAGGAACAAATGTAATAATCTGAACAATAAAGATTTAAATTAAAAAAAAAAATGGAACCGGTAAAAGAATAAATTTACTTAGGATACAATCAGAAAAGTGTGATAATTTTAAAAATAAAAGTCTATTATCTATACAACTCTGATTCAAAGTATAAAATCAGAAAATATGACACAAACATGTAGGAAGGAGTGACCAATCAGGGAAGGCAAATATGATGGCATGGTGGCATAAATGGAAGCATGCTGTTTTAAAGATGTTCCCAATGATAATGCACCATTGAAATTTACCACAGATTTGTTAAATATCAGAGCTCAGTGGGACAATATATAATATGTGCTTATTATTTGCTGCATGCTGGTAAACTGTCACAAAAATATTCGTGCATTAAAACATGGGGGAGAAATCAGCAGCTTTGCAAAGTTAACAAAAAAAAAAAAGAAACATGCATTAACAATTTGTCTTAAGTCTTATGATACCTACTTTCACCAGGTATATTCTATGCACAACCAAAAATCTTTGCTGCGATAGGAAAGTTCTCATGGATTCTACCTCATCAGTGATCGACCATCAGATGACAAAAAAGAGTACAAGATTCTATTTGGAATATTTTGGTAAGAGAAGAGTTATGAAGTTAGTCACAGTGTGGTCACAAGTTAAGATATTAAGAGAATTAACTAATACAAATGCAAATAGCTAAGTTAAAATTGTCAAAATTAGCCCCTTCAGCTTTAACATCATTCCAATATAGTATCCGGCATTGTTGATAGAATGAACACTACTTTAAAAGCCATAGACTATAATACCTTTAAAGAATTTTTGAAACTTAAAAATGCAGAATATCATACCATATGTTTTTTAGAGCATAACAACACAAGTACCTAGGTTAGTAATAAAAAAAGGCTGTTAACATTTAGAATAATCTGAATAAACAAGAACTATGAGTAGGCTAATAAGACAATATTCATAGCACTTAACTCCACAGGAATAAGTATATAAGGAGGGCAAATAAAACACAATAGAACTACAAGTGAAGGCAAAAAGATAAGACTGCTTAGAGAAAATATTAGCCATATTTGTGACTAATATTACAGTAACAATCAAAGCTTTGTAGCTTAGTTACTATCTTAAAAATGACACAGAAGCTGTCAGTGACAGAAGGAGCCACAGAACGGTGTCATCTTTGAGATAAAGGGAGAATACCATCAGCAGAGGTTCAGCTAACAATGTCAACAGTTGGTGACCATGGTAAAATTACATGCATCTACAGTAGGAAAATGTCATATGGATCATTTCAGTTCATACTGCAATTAGGAGCAGCAACTTAGTATGACATGTACTGGTATGTGCTTTATATTTATCTATACATGGGATGTCTGCTCTATAAAGCTTCTAGGTTCATATATAAATACCTAGATGAAAATGATTAAATGATAATTAATTGTGCCCACACAGCATAGGAAAACTAACTATAATTACAATTCTGCATGCACATCTGTTTTTAACATTCTTTAATTAAAGTCTGTGCATTTGAAGCTGCGTCTTGTTAGCTTTGCATTTTGTGTGTTCAAATGTAAGGAGGGTAGTAACAATGCAAAGAAAACCTTTAGTTAAGGTACTCTTTCACTAGTGAAGACAGATGGTTACTTAACATGGGATTTAAAATGCTGAGCCAACATGATAGGAAGATTTGTTTATGGTCCTGATTTTGCCACGAGTTTTTTCAAAATCACCAAAAATATATTAAAACCTGAATAATATTTTGGAATTCTGTGTTTAATCATGTAAGGTCAAGCTTTTAAAAACAACAAATTCTGAAATCCAATCTATAATTCGTAATCATAACTATTGTCAATCATGGTTTAATGAAAACTTTATTAGTTTTAGATGTTCTTTACTCACCTTGAAATTATTATTATTATTATTTTGCCTGAGTCTCCTTGGGGCTAATACAGCCATGCTGTACATCAAGCTACCTATGATTAAAACATATACTTAGTGCCTGGCCAGTGTGGCTAGTGGTTGAGTGTCGACCTATGAACCAAGAGATCACAGGTTCGATTCCCAGTCAGAGCACATGCCTGGGTTGTGGGCTTGATCTCCAGTAGGGGGCGTGCAGGAGGATGTTCTTCTCTCATTGATGTTTCTATCTCTCTGTCCCTCTCCCTTCCTCTCTAAAAAAAAATCAGTTAAAAAACATATTTAAAATACGTACTTAGCTATTGGAACCCAAAGAAGAAACTTTATTTTACTTTCAAGCCTATAGATTGATTATTTAATTATTGGTCATAGCATTTATCAAATACCTACTTATTCTGTACCTGGCACTGCCTAAACCCTAAAATGGTTACCTCCCTGCCGATATGGAGCCAAGAAAACCAGTGATAGTCTGCACTATTCGTTATGCTATTCCTGTTGACTCTTCTAGTTACCCTCAATTCAGCTAAATCACTTAATCCAAAAGAAATGAGTATAATGGATCTATGAATATAAAAGTCCACTTATTTCTTTCCCAGTCAGAGGGGGACAACTTTTCAAGTCTATATTTTTTTTTAAAAAAGTGCCCTGCCATATCCAACATTTCAACTAATGAAAGTAATATGTATCCTCAAACTCTGCTACACAAAATAAGTTGCTGTGTTACTAAACCAATGAGTTGCTGTCTAATAGCTGTAGCTCATCTACAGTTATTAGATAAAATTCATTGATTCTAGGTTAGCATATGAATTGTTCTGATGTGGATGGGAGGCTGTTGTGAACAGGGAAAGTCAATATATATTCATAGAAATCCACAAATACTTTGGTTACTTATGTCCATTTTCAAGAAGAAGAAAAAAAAGCCTTTCACTGATCTTTAGGATGAAAATCGTAATTAGAAAAACAACTCATCAATTTGTCAATTGCGTTATTCTACCAGAGACAGTAACCCATGTTCACTTTATTCATGACATACAGGAAAATACTGGTATAGGTGATATCTGATGTCTGCTAGCTAGCTATTCATGAAGAAAAATATTGTCCAGAAATTTAAATATAGCTACTCATTGCCAAATCTATTTTTACATATAGCATTTTAGAGATGTAGGCAGATTGTTCTTGGCCTTTTTAAATGTCATTATAAAATAATCTATATATATATATATAAAAGGTTTAGTGATTGTCGACCATCCAACTGGCTGGTACATATGATGCATACTGACCACCAGGGGGCAGATGCTCAATGCAGGAGCTGCTAAGCTTTGGTAACTTGGCAGTGGCAGTTCTAGGGTGACGCACCCCAGAACCAAAGAGGGGGAAGCCAGGGCCTCACGATTCCACCTTCGGCCATGGGTTATGTTGTTGCTGGGGCACTGTAGGCCCCGAATCTGGTTTACTGCTGAGCTGCAGTTATCATTCCATGTATCTTTATCATTTCGCTATCTATGAATTGATCTATCAATGAATATACTTTTAAAAATCATTGTATTTCATTCTATTCTCTTCTAGCATCTTTTTTCCTAGCTGGTATACATCTTTTAAACCGCAATTTGGAACAGGAAAGTTATGTATTTTTCATTTGTTTGTCCCTGTCCACTAAGTGCTTTAGTAACCAAATTGCTGGTGTGCAGGATAAGTCACTTAATCCTGTGGATTATTACCTTCCCAGGACAATTATAATAATACAGTTTGCTTCTGAATCAAATCACATTTGAACCATTTATCTCCAGAAAGGTCTTCTTATATCAAAAATTACAATCTGAAGCTTCTCATCTCCTTTTTCATTTATAAAAAAGCTGAACTTCTTTGCAAAATATTTATTGTAGACTAACAACTTTGGAAGTATATTATTTGTCATTGTTCTTAAGTTTTAAGATGATATTTTTCATAGAGGCTTAAATCATACCTCAAAATAAAATTTCTGATGGCTTTATTTATTCTTTTTTTTATAAATATATTTTATTGATATTTTACAGAGAGGAAGGGAGAGAGATAGAGAGTTAGAAACATCGATGAGAGAGAAACATCGATCAGCTGCCTCCTGCACATCTCCCACTGGGGATGTGCCCGCAACCCAGGTACATGCCCTTGACCGGAATCAAACCTGGGACCCCTCAGTCTGCAGGCCGACGCTCTATCCACTGAGCCAAACCGGTCTCGGCAAGGCTTTATTTATTCTTAAATAATTTTATTGTGAAATGTATATTAAAATAATTATTTTAAAAGTCTGTGGTTATAACATACAAATTAGGCCCTTTTCCATTGTGCACTTTCTTCTAGACACAGATTTCAATATGTTTTAAAAATTTATTTCTGTGGATAAAACACAGAAGTTATTTTAATTGAAGTCTTTTTTAAAAAAATCTCATCTTGGTTTCTGTGTCTGCACACACTGATATGTGCACACACACACAGGAATTTGGGGGAATGTTTATATTAATAATGAGTGTATAGACAGACACAAGAATGCATGTGCCAGTAAGTGTATAACACCACTTATCTATAAAGCATACAGTGAACTTTGGCGCAGTAATGATGACTTTGCACCACTATCCACACTCCTTCACGATCACCCCTTTGAAGTCAAATCTATATTTTAAAATAACTATTACAGATTGCGAGTGTAACCTAGGATCACAGAATAAAGCTCACAGCTAACTGGCCCACCATAGGAAACAAGAGACATAGGCCTCCAGCCAACTAGCGCTGACTGACTCCTACAGATATAAACAAATGTGTGCTTACACATGGAACTATATTTTTCTCATAAATCTACACTTTTGATGCTTTGATTTACAGGATGAAGTATAAAAATGGACTTGTGCACTTACCTGCATTATTTAATATTATCTGCATGTAAGAGGTACCTGTTTTACACCATTTTCCTAGACAATCAATTTATCATTCCATTCCATTTCTAATGCAGTAGCCCAACCCAGAATGCATTATTGATATGGAAATGAGTGTAATTAGCAGCGTAAATGATCTGTTATTTATGATACAAGTCAGAGCTGTAAATCACCATTGGTTCACTATCATTACTATGCAAATAGAAGAAGCCAGTTAATGGTCCATGTGTTAAAAACAGGCCACTTGCATGCTCATTTGCAAATGAAAGGCAAGGGTGAGAGTTTAAGGTAGAGATGATAGTTTATCATATTGTCAGTCCTAGCAGTTGGACTTAAGAAAACCAAAACACAAAAATAGTTGCACCAGTTTTAAAAGTCACCCTCCTTTCTCTATTGCATATTCTGCCTTGAGCATATTCTAATGGCACCTTCATATTTACCTTTATTTCCTCCAATTTGCACAACATGGATTGGGAATTCACCTGAGTGCTTGAAAGTGCTTTGCAGTGTAGATGATACTTTTTATGTCCTATTGAGGAGACGGAAGCTAGTTAGGCAGGAATGGGACCATGGTGGAGGTGGGGGAGTAGAATAGCTGAACTCAGCTAAGCTTTAAAATGTATAGCAGTTACCAAGACAGGCAGCTTGCAGATAACCAATCACAAGGCAGTGGTGGTGTATAGCCAATCCCAGGAATGTTGTTACTAAGGCAGAATTTTTTGAAAGGAACAATCAGAAGCTAGCAAAGCATGTATCTACCCCTAGATTTAAAGACGTGCACTTCCTCCCTCTCATCAGCCTCTGGGTCAGTGGTTCTCAACCTTCCTAACGCCGCGACCCGTTCATACAGTTCCTCATGTTGTGGTGACCCCCAACCATAAAATTATTTTCGTTGCTACTTCATAACTGTAATGTTGCTACTGTTAGGAATCGTCATGTAAATATCTGATATGCAGGATGTATTGTCATTGTTACAAATTGAACATAATTAAAGCATAGTGATTAATCACAAAAACAATATGTAATTATATATGTGTTTTCCGATGGTCTTAGGTGACCCCTGTGAAAAGCTCTTTTGTCGCCCAAAGGGTCGCGACCCACAGGTTGAGAAACGCTGCTCTGGATGAACCTAATCAGAAACCAGAAGCTGAGTCCACTGATAATGACCTACACACCAGCCTTCCACCAAGTGGAATAGCAAAGGCAGGATTCCCAAGACAGAAGCGGAGCCTATGTCTTCCAGGGGTCAGATAGGTTTAGATGGGTGTGCATACCAGATGTGACTGTCATGGACCAAAAAATTAGAGTCATCCCTCAGAATTTTATAGGGCATTTCACAACATGTTTAAGCTCTTAATACATCACATGGATTGTCCTGAGAACTTTACCTAAATGACCTTTACAGTATTTTGAGATATGCCCTATTATTCTCACTTTATAGACCAGGCAACTGAGGCACATAAATGTAATTCTACATAATCAATTTAAATATTTGTTTTTTTTCTTTAATTACTTTCCTCCAATTGAAAATGTATCATCATATTTAAGTCAAATATTAGAAAGCATTATACAGGCATCCCTTGGAGAAATTACAAGTTCGCTTCTAGAATACCACAATAAAGCAACTCAATAAAGCAAGCCGGACTCTTTTTTCTGGTGGAGGATCTGTCCTTCAATTAATAGAACTGCACCACCTGTGCAGCACAATACAGCAAAGTACCAGGTATGCCTGTATGTGGTTATCCAGGGAACAGGCTCTAAAACCGTACCCAGACAGGTGTGAATCCAATTGCCATAACTTAATCGTGTTCTTTAGCAAGATTATTGGGGTTTTTTATTTCTCTTTGTGTTTGAAATTCCACATCCTGTTTCTCAGTAATTCCTGCAGTCTCCCTTTATATTTAAAAGGCATCTAGAATCCCACTCCCTCTCACCACAACCACTGCTACTATTCTGAACAAAGTCACGCAGTCTCTTGCCTGGATTACTGCCTGTGGCCCCTATCAGTGTATTCTCACCAAAGAACCAGGGTATCCTCAGAGAATATACTATGTCAAATCAGGTCACTCCACTTCTCAGAACTCCCCAGTGGATACGCACATTTCTGAAAATAAAATCCAAGGACGTTATAGGCCTTTCTGCCCATGTTATTTCAATGGCCACATCTCTAATGATGCTCCTGTTTTCTTATCCCACCATACACACAGTAGTGCTTGCCATTTCCTTGAACAGAAGAACCACCACAGGGCCTTTGCACTTGCTGTTGTAACAGCCTGCGCTACTCTTTTAACAGCTTCTTCACTTCCCTCAAACACCACTGCTCCAGTAGGTCTTTCCCTGACCACCCTATGTAAAACTACAACTTTGATTTCCAACATTCACTGCACTCTTTCTGGATGTATTGCTCTCTGTAACACTGATCATCTGGCATTCCATGTGTTTCATTTGTTTTGTTTCCTTCTAAGACAGTATAAACTTTCTACCAGGTCAAGGATTTCATCAAGATTTTTAACTGCGTTGTCCATGACTGTTTTCCAAGGACTAAAACATTTGTTGAATTGAATAAGAAGTCAGGGAAAGACAGGATCTTTTTGTAAGTCAGGGAGTCTGTTCTCTCTCTGTGGATATCATTCTGATGGATGACTTTCCCTGAAAGGAGGTAGGATCAATGATTCAATGGTCATAATGAAATATTAGTAAAGTTTATTAAGAAAGATCAACAGAGTTTTATAATTATCAAAGTCATTTTAGACTATAATTTTAAAGTCCATTCACCCCAATGTGTAATCTTAAAAAAGAACCGATGACTTTATGTGTCTGCACAATGAACTACTGGTTGCAATTTGCTTTCAGTTATTTTTAACATGATCAAACTGTAAGCAATGAGGATCACACTGCTGTGAACCTTTTGCACCGACTGTGAATCACAGGCTCTCTCTAATAACTCAGTGGGTGCTCTCTCTAAATACAATGCCATCAGAGACAAACCCAGGAAGTGTTGAATAACTTGGCTTCTGTAAATATAGCCTTGGATTTTCCAATTGAAAGGTAAAAGTAGACTTCAACATGTCTAAGTCTCGCCAAGAGTAGTTAGCACTTACATTACTTATTGAGAATTAGTTGATAATGATGCAATTAGATTTTTAAATCATCATTGCAAATTACTGAGCTCTATTTTTAAGAAGCATATTTTACAACACTAAGGACCCACAGAAGTAACATTTGTTTTTAAAGAATGACCTCTGGCCAAAACCGGTTTGGCTCAGTGGATAGAGCGTCGGCCTGCGGACTGAAAGGTCCCAGGTTCGATTCCGGTCAGGGGCATGTACCTGGGTTGCGGCACATCCCCAGTGGGAGATGTGCAGGAGGCAGCTGATCGATGTTTCTCTCTCATCGATGTTTCTAGCTCTCTATCTCTCTACCTTCCTCTCTGTAAAAAATCAATAAAATATATTTAAAAAAAAAAAAGAATGACCTCTGAAATACCTTCTTTTAGTTTGCCTGTTCAATGAAGAATCACTCGTATAATTAGATTGCCTCATCTCTTTCTTGATTTATTCAAATGGGCAGAGAGAGAAGCAGCTACAAACTCCTGGAATCATCTCCAAGTCTAATAATACAGCATTTTCCACATGTTACTCAGCCTTAATGATGTGGTAGAAATTCAATACTAAAATATAGAGTTACACATTGTATACTTGAAAGGCATAATATTTTAGAAACTTTATACTGAATTTAGCTAAATTACTTCACGTATAGAGTAGCCTTCAAAAGACAATTGATATTTTCTAAAATTCCATTAGCCAAATTTTCATAAGGATATTGTTATTCAAGTTCCAGTTTGCACCCATTATTTCTGTGACAATTCATGCAGAAGCTGTATAAAGTATAAAAAAAAACTTTCTTTTTACTTTTATATTAGATGTAGAGCATTTTTTCCAAAGACCAATATATACTTCTTTTTTTAATTTTAGAAAGCACTGAGGTAAATGTAACAATATTCACTTCTGCTAGAAATTATATAGGATTTCTGAAAAGGCTAAACATGGTCAACCACTTCCATTTTATAGACAGAAACATCTTCACATTTAAAAACAGACGAACTACAACATGTGACAAATTGAATCTCCTCCTAATACAAGGTTCACTCTTTATTCTTCACTACACACACCAGGTCCTCAACAAGAAGAATTGATTTAAGAAAAAATGGGTCCTTGACAGAAGTCTTTCTTAGAAGAATTCTGATCTATGTACCATTCACTGGCAGTGAAGAGCACATCCATATCTTGACATGTTAGAAAATATCACTTATTACTTCTTGGTTCCAAAGTAAGTCCATAGGAAGAGGCAACTACTCAACATAACAAAGCAAACACACGGGAATCTGCACACTTAGGTGTGATGAATGAATGCTGTAGGATGGCAGTGTGCTTTCTAAATGCAAAGCCTGTTTTCACTGATGATTTTGTCACGCACTCTCAAAGCCATTACTTGAAAGAGGCATGCCCAAAGAGAGGCTTTAAGTTTGAGGATTATTTTTCTCTGCTCAGCTGTTAAACTACCTCTCAGGAAACTGATAACTCACAAAGTGAAATTAAGCAAGGTGACTCAATTATGTAGCTTTATGTTCCAGCTCCTGTACATGCTTTAAAAAGGCATGTTAAAAATCATTTTACTCCTTAGCTGTCAGCAAGAGAACAACCAACCCACAATGGAATTCCATGGTGTGTTTCCATGGTTTTGTAATCTGAGTTGTGCCCTCTGCATTTCCACGGATCACTGCCAGTTAAATCATAGTGGTTATGATGACTTCTGAAATCTCACGACTCCATGAACAGAAATGTGATTTCATGTGTCCAGCAAGTCTTTGAATTTGAGAGGTGTTAGAAAGACAGTTACAATCAAATGATTATACCTGTCCTTCAAGTACCTAGATGACACTTAAAGGGAACTAACTATAGGTTCTCTTCTATACTTCCGAATATCAGCAATTGAGAAAGAATGCTAGAATTCCTATTTTTGGTAAATTACGTATTTGAGACATTGCTTATTTGGAACACCTATATAAGAGTTATAAGACAAAAATTTCCCTGACACAGAATCTCAGGAGCCTTGGGGTGTCAGTGGATAGGGTGTGGACAAAAATAATTGCACTGTTTTTATCACAACTTGGAATCAAGGGAGTCAAAAGACCTCACTCGTATCCATATACCCAAAAACATATTCACCATAGTAAAGTGCACATGTTCAAAGATAATCCTGACTCTTTGTCTTGTGTTATGGCTAGTTTCACCAAACTAAAGACACCCCACTCTTCTTATTTTGCCAGCAGTAACTCCTTTGTAATATCCTTACGCTATAGAATAAAAACATCACGGACCACATTCTTCTATCAAGATCACTCTCAGTGCAGCTGAGAGAAAAGATGTAAAATGTGTGCAGATAAAACCTGCCTGTTAGACAAAAAATGTAAAATATTAAGAATTTTACTACTCATGATATTCTATCATTCATCATTTTCTGGAAAAAAAAAAGCTTTCAAGGAAAAAGAAGTTACTAAATTCAGATTTATTTGATCCAAATATGATCCCAAACTTTTTTCTACTTAAAAATGTATTCATTAAATAACTGGAATAGCTTCCTTTTTTATTCATTCACATTTCTTTAGGAAACATTGTTGTTTCGATGTTTCAAGGGCTTAAAAAAAAAAAAAGCTAACACCGTTGAAGAGAACATTTAAAATCAAGACATGATCAGATGAAATTACGAACAGGATGATGTTCAGGTTCCTCCTAGTGACCGCTTTCAGTTACCATTGCCTACCATTCTGCCTGGTCCCCACATAAAACCTCCAAAGGTCCATTACACCACAAACCCCTGTTCTCCATGTTTTTTGGTATTGTTTGTTTCTTTGTTTTAATCATGAGCAATGCTTACATAGGAAATGAATATTTTGCAGTGTAAGCACCTGCTAATTTTGAACATATAATGTTGCCTTTCTCTGGAATTCTAAATTGGTGACATTGAAAGACATCTTCCACTGAGTCTAGAAAACTAACATAAATTCTTTTTTTAAAAAAATATATTTTATTGATTTTTTACAGAGAGGAAAGGAGAGGGATAGAGAGTTAGAAACATCGATCAGCTGCCTCCCGCACACTTCCCACTGGGGATGTGCCCACAACCAAGGTACATGCCCTTGACCGGAATCAAACCTGGGACCCTTGAGTCCGCAGGCCAATGCTCTATCCACTGAGCCAAATCGGTTAGGGCATAAATTCTTATTAATATTTCTATTATGTTAAATGTAAGTAAATGATGAAAATTGTAAAAAAAAATCTATACTTACAGAAATAAAAACACACATAAAGCTAATGAAAAAAGCTAACATCTATTGAGTACTTACTAAATTTCATGCTCTAAACAGAGTATCTCCATATATTTCCTAATGTATTTATATTGTCCCTGAGATACATATATATATCTTAAAATTATACCCATCCCACTCTCCAGAGCTTAGACTTGATCCCTGGCTCTCTGATCCCAAAGTTCCAGCTCCTAACACTTATACTGTAATACAAGCCCCACTGCTTTAGCACTTATAAATTTATATTTAAATTTATTAGATTGAAAGTAAAAGGAATGATAGTCCTTTGGTATGTTACAGTGATTTCCCAGATATGTCATGTCATAGAAATGATTCTCTGTTGAGAATCTTGACTAAGAATACAAATTCAATACATGACCCAAGACAAGAGTAATAGTAATCATAACTGTGGGGATTGGATGTGCCATAACAGTTTGTCAATCACAGTATATAATAAAGAGAAGACCAGAAATTGATGAATAAGTTAGTACATGCAATCTCGAGAAAATGTTTCTAGTCTACACTGGCAGCAAAATTAAAAAAAACAAACCCACACACATTACAATATGGTTACTTTATAAGTGCTTGTTGAGTTCATAAATAATTACCCATAAGTAAATATGTAAATACATAAAAATACATAATTGGTATAGTATGTTTCTATATTTCAAGCTAATAAAATAAGCAATATTTCCTAATTAATTTTTGACTAGAAAAATATGTTAAACAGTTCTTAGGGAAATTAATTAGGACCTGGTTGAAAGAAAGCCCAAAGACATGAGTTAAATTAAACATATTGCTTACACAGGATTTCCCAGAAACTCATCACTTGCATCTGCAGTCCTCACCCTACATTAATTGTTACAGTTTATAATGATATTTATGATCATGTCAAGACCAGAAGGTCTATAGGCCCCTGAACTTGCTTATTAAAAATGGATAAATGAAACAATCCTATATAATAAAAGCCTAACATGCAAATTGTCCCTTTGACCAGGAGTTCGACCAGGGGGCCTGGCCTGCCAGTCAACCTCCTGCAGCCCCTCTCCCCGCCCTCCCGCCGCCCGGCCCTGCCCCAGCCAGTGGCGGCAGGTGGCTGGAGGAAGGGAGGCGCCCACAGGCAGCCAGCAGCTGGCAGCCACTATGGACCCTAACCATGCACAAATTTTGTGCACTGGGTCTCTGATTATATAATAATCACCTAAAATTTCAACATCTTAGATTTTCTCTCCCTCAGGGGTGGGCAAAAGTAGGTTAAATAATTACCAGCCATAATTACCTAAAAGGTTAATCATAAGGAAGATAAAAAATAATAACAATAATAGTAACACGTGGTTTGCTTGCCCTTGATGCACTTTTGCTGCATACTTCTCTGCTGTTTTAAAAACCTGTGTTGGCATAACCAGAATTCAGTGTCGAATTCATTAAAATTACTTGTTAACCACCCTATAACTTTTGTCATGTTTTGAAGCATAGTTAAACAACAAAAATTATGAGGGAAATATGCTATGATTTTCTATAGGATGCAATGATATATCTTTTTTGTAAATCGCATACATGTGAAAGTAAATGATTCAAATAGATTGTTTTAAATTTAATACAAATAGTAATTTTATGAGTCATAGACAGTACTGTAAAAATACTGAATACAGTTACTAAATTCCTATTTAGATGTCAGGTGTTTTACATTGATTATTACCAAAGCTTACCAAAGTCCTACAAGGTAGGTGACTCCCCTGTTATACATGAAGTTCGATTCACTCTCCAAATAAATATAAATAAACAAATATTGGACATAAAACAAAAATCACTAACAGATATTATAATTATCTACATGGAAAAATTTTATAAATTAACTGGAAACCTATTAGGATTAATATGATTATTCAGTATATTTACCATAAATAATAAATAAATAAAAATCAATAGGTTTTCATTTTGAAAGTAAAGAAGAAAAAAGCATATTCACATTAATATAAAAAAGCTATAAAATTCCCAGCAATGAACTTAATGAAAGATTCAAAAGACTTACAAGTAAATCAATAAATTTTATTGAATGACTAGAAAATCTGAATCAATGGAATATAAAACTTTTAATGACACTATTGTAAACATTTCATTTATCCTCCTATTAATCTATACATTTAATGTAATTGCAATCAAAATCATATCTTGGTGGGGTGGTCGTTGTGGGAAGATAAAATTTGAGAAATTAATACTGTTATCAAACCAGAGAAACTGTACAAGTAGAGCCATTTACTTCATTGAAAAGTTAAATAGTATTATATTGGTTCTAAAACAAATAGAATAAAGAAGCAGAACAGAAAATACAAAAACAGATTTGTTTCTATGAGATTTAAACATACATATGTGTATATGTGTGTGTGTGTGTGTATATATATATATATATATATATACACACAAATCAGTGGGAAATGGTAGAATTTGCAGTAAATTGTGTTTTAAAAACTGATGTATGTTTGATATTCAGAGAGACCAAGTAACTAACCCAAACCATAAGCTAGAAAGTAAGTAGTCATTAGACTTGAACTCTAAAGAACATACCTGAAACTCTGAAAGTCACTATTTCTCAAACTTGGCCTTGCGTACCATACAGGAGTTCTTGCTGAGAAAGGAGGCCCAGTTTTCCCGATGAGTAGAATGATTCCTGCACAGGTAACACTGCCGCAGGTTCCCCTGCCTGTGGCGGTGGTAATAGAGCTTCCCCTTTGATTCCAAGCTCATCCACATGCAAAAGGAAATTTTCTGCCTCACTTCTAAATTCTCCATAAAATGGGTTTCCAGTTCTAATTCACAGATGTTTCCATTAATTCAATCAAATGACTCCATCTTTTTTGGGAACTATTAATACACAAACTCAGCTGTGATCTAGATGTGTCTAATATCTATATCTACAAGGCATTTGTGGTGCTGAATTCATAGATTCTGAGATGCGCCTTCCTCTATTTCAGAATAACTCATTGAGATCACTAAGGTATGGAATTTTTCTGTAATAGCTTTCATCTTTAATTTAAAACTGTTCCCCAGTATTAAATTGCATTATTTGTGAAGGCATAAACTTTATACACTATTGATCAGGAATAACTATGAAGAAAACAGAATAATGTGATAGAGTGCTTCTGGTAGGAATGGAAGAAAATTTTTGGTTTAATAAAAATAATCAGGAAGGGCCTTCTTGAGGAAGAGACATCAGAGTTTATTCTAATGAGATTCAGCCATCCAAGGGCTGCAGAAAGAATGTTCTAGAACAGCCGTGGGCAAACTACGGCCCGCGAGCCGGATCCGGCCCATTTGAAATGAATAAAACTAAAATAAAAACAAAACAAAGACCGTACCCTTTTATGTAATGATGTTTGCTTTGAATTTATATTAGTTCACACAAACACTCCATCCATGCTTTTGTTCCGGCCCTCCGGTCCAGTTTAAGAACCCATTGTGGCCCTCGAGTCAAAAAGTTTGCCCACCCCTGTTCTAGGACAACCACAAAAATACAAGTATAGAAAACC
The DNA here is from genome assembly GCF_000327345.1 of Myotis davidii. Taxonomy (NCBI): domain Eukaryota; kingdom Metazoa; phylum Chordata; class Mammalia; order Chiroptera; family Vespertilionidae; genus Myotis; species Myotis davidii. Next base: position 4,331,446 of record NW_006383015.1, on the reverse strand, counting down.
CAGGATTTACATGGGTAAGCTTATTTCACACTTGAAGGCCAAAAAAAGAAAACTAGTATAATAGCATGGTAAATCAGGGTGGGCGGTGCTACTAGAATAGGATACTATCGGAGAGGTAGTCAAGGACTGGCACATTTGGTGCCCTGTATGACATGATAACAAGTTTGCAACTCAAATAAAAGCCAAAGAAAACTCTAAGAGGCTGTGCAAGAGCCATGTTTAACAGAAATATAATAATAACACCACGCCTAGCTGTTCCAAAGAGAAGAGGGAATCCTAAAGTAGACAGGGTAGCTGAAAAGCCAGCTTAGCGTTCGTTTTAACCCTTTGCGGTCGTTTGTCTGCTCTCAGCCACCAAAGCTTTTTTACCGTTCCGGTCTTATGTCTGCTCTCAGCCACCACAGCAAGGAACCGTATGAATCTTAGCTCCATTCATGTATCAGTTCATAATTTCTCTGAAAGCTCTTAAGTGTCTAAGCGACCTTGTCACGAACCAAAACATTGCCCCGACAAATCGGAGATATCGAAACTCAATATAAACAAACGCGGTCGTTCCACACTCGCCATGCAAAACACCATGGCGAGTCAGTCACCTTTTGAGAGTGAAGAAATCAACAAGCTTCAGAGATACTTCGCAGAATTTCAAATAAAGCTTTACAAACTGTAGTGTGTTAAAAAGTTTGATAGTTCTACAGAATTCCCTGGGTCTGGTGCTTATGTCATAGCTTTGTTATTTGATTTGAAATAGTCCAGTGTGAGTATAAATATGCATCCTAGAGCCAAATGTAAATTACTTTGCATTATTTTGTAATATTGTTACCATTTATTAGATTAAGTGATTAAGGTTTGGATGTTATTGTTATATAAACATGCAGTTAGGGTTATATTTCAAAAAGTTGGTTTACCTTTGCCAAAAGGGGAAAAAAGGTAGTCTTAAGTGGAATGTGAAATTTGATATTATTTTTATGGAAAGTTATAATTTTAATACTTGAGTTAATACTTTCTCGATGAAGTCAATAAAAATATTTTTAAATTTAAAAAAGAATAATAAAAATTCAGCCAAGTAAAACTTCATATACTCCATTTTTTCCCTAAAACCTCATCATTTTAATATTGGAGTAAATATGATTTAAAGTTAGGTAAACCTGAATAGCAAATGTTGAATACAACTTATAAATAATGTCTAATCCATATGTCTCTCTTTAACATATTTGAAAAGTGTCCATTGGGAGTTAATAGGAGGAAATAGCTTGATCAATTATTTTATCAGGAAAGGGAGTCAATATAAAAAAATTCATTGCTATCAAATTTTTCAAAAGGTAAACTAATGCATCCCACCTCAAGTTTCTAGCTAATTCCTCTAAGTCGTTCTTGACCTAATCTTTCTGCCTAAAAAACTGTGGCTAATTAAGCTAATGAAAACTAATAATTACATTTCCCTAGAAATAGTTTTAAGCTAATTCCTTGTCTTTTATTACTTGCTAGACTATATATTAAGAAAAATTATTTCCATAAACATTATTTTGGGTTTCCTTAAAAGTAAAATCTGCATGTATTTAATTCAATTTTAAAGAAAGAATAAACATATTAAGCTTTATGATAGAGGCTTAAGCGTTATAAAAGTAGTAAGAAAATGTATAACTTATTTAATGAGCATCCTAGCAATGAAGATTAAGCTAATTTTCTGTCATATAATACACTAAAAATCTAACTTCATAAAAGATGTATAGATTTATTCAACACGGTGTGTGCATTTTACAAAGATTATGCTAGTCGAAATCTTTGCTTTATTCCACGTTGGTTTTCTCAAACTGCACCGAAGTTACATTGTGTCTTAATTATTTTCATATTCTTATCTGAAATCTTTCACAGAAATATTAAGTGCTTCGTAAATGGTTACTTAATTAAATTGAATGAAATCTCACTATCATTTGTCATGAAGTAGATTCAATAGCACATTGAGTCTGGTGTTAGGCTGTCTTGATTCAGACTCAAATTCAGTGCCTTCAGAGGTATCGGTGACTGAATTTTTCAAAACACTCTCATTATGAGAAGGTTCAATTAAAATATTGATCTCTAAAATAGTTAGAAGATCCCTAAGCTATTATCAACATGATGTTCCAGTTTGCAGTTACACTTTTAACGGATACTTGCATGCAAAAAACTAGTAATGATTTTAATGCATTTGTCAAGTCTAAAAGTTTGTTCCTGTTGTCCTGTGTACTCCACAGAGCTGACTTCTAAAGAAGACTGGGAGAGATAAGCATGTAAAATCAGTATCAGAATGTATTACAAATACATATACAAAAAATTTTAAAAAATTAAACCATTTCTGAAAACCTGTTAAAAGATTTAGTGACCTCACATCTACTAATCACTCACGATGTTACAGAATGCCACCGTTTGTTATCTGCAAAGCCAAAGTACAAATGAATAAACTGTATCCAGCCATGTGTATAATTTCCACCAGTTGATCCTCAGGGCATTGTACGATAGTGGGTGTGTGACTCTTTCTGCCTTTTCTATGTAACATAAAAAAGGTATTAACTTTCACTTAAAAAGAAATAATGAAGGAAAGAAAAGGCAGCTTCTGTTTGTACATAAACACCGGGCATGGAGATTCTGTACTACCTCCTAGGAGAAACCAGGGAGCCAAAATAATGAGCTTAAAACCTAAAAAGTCTTTGCCTGTGGGTCAATTACTTGAAAGCAGTTACTAAATAATCTCTTACATGACTCTAGCGCATTTTCCCTTGTAAAATCTGCTACTTTGTGTATCCGCCCCAGAATTTTGTCTTCACTTTAATTGCTGTTAAGCTCTTTGCTGTAGATTTTATTTCCTTGTCACTTAGGTTACATTCATTGTTCTACTTTTATGTTTAGCCTCATTGTCTCAATCTTTTCCTCCCACCTAATGCATATGAAGTCATTTATCTTTTCATATTTCTATTCAGTCTAAGTTTGGATTCTGTATATGTTTTCTTTTCTTTAAAAAAAAAGTATGGTTTCTCCATTTCCCCTTAACTCATTAAAATGTCCAAAATTATTTTCCTAATGCTTATATCTTCTTTATTACTAAATAGCACAAAGCATCACCATTATGTATTAAGTTGAAAGAGATTTACTCACCAATTTATTGTATCTTAGAAATGTATTTCTAGTTTGCCATGAAATCAGATGCATATTAACCAACTAAAGTGTCAGTAGCAAAATTATTTTATTGCCAATAATAAATATCAGCTGACTTATGAAATTTTTTATGGCGGAGAGTAGTACAAAAATATGGGACAGAAGTCATTTTTAGTAATTTGTGATCAAAACGCCACAATTTCTATAATAAGTAAAATTTTTCAAAAGAAAAGGGAATAAGTCAAAAGTACATTTGCCTTAAAAGAAAGAAGGCTATATTTAATTATATATAGCTTTCCCCACTGAGATAATAATAGCAAATATCAGCCCAAATTCTATTTGTTACCATATATTTTCCAAATTGGACTGAATGTATTTCATACGATTATTTTTATTATTGCTTTTATTTAATTATCATAATTTGCATTATTTACATTTTTATGACTATTTACTTAAGCTTTTGGTAGACACTATTCACAGTGCATTAACTTTTACACTATTCACACTACATTAACTTTTTGCCCTCAAGAGCAAAAGCTATCAAACTCCTGTTCAGTGATCCATGACCAACATAAAAAAATGGCATTCACAGGTAAAAAATATTCTCCCACTCTCACATATTTAGTAATTGTAACTCATAATTACAGTTAGCCACATATAATATATGCCAAATAGACACTGAGGATTTGGGATATGTATATTTTTTGCAAGTAGATCACCCACCTATTTTTCTCCCATTCAATAAATCATTAGAGGTATGAGAAAAGTTATGGGACTAGCTTTGCCTATACTCTAGTTTATTTGAAAAGAACTAAACAATTTAAAAAACTGACACTTAACTAATCCTGGTCACAAATTAATTGAGACACACTTCAGAGGTGATCATGACGTCCCATGAGCCTGACAACTGCTAACTTAGGGTTCCATTTCAAACCCAACATAAGGCAGGAGGCGATGGTAATAACAGCCTAAACTGCAATACTGCTGCAGGTGAACTTCTTTGTGGTCGGCAGAATAATGACTTTCAGAGATGCCCAGGGCCTAATCCTTGGGAGCTGCGAATGTGTTAAACATACATGGCAAAGGGGACTTTGGAGCACGATGAAAAATAAAAAGCTTAAGATGGGAGATTATAATGGCTTATCTGGGTGAGCCCAAAGTGATCAAAGGGGTATTCATAAGGGAAAAGGGAGGCAGGAAGCACAGAGTTAGAGAAGATATGAGAAGGGAAGCAGATACAAGAGTGATGAGACTGCCGGATGAGGACCAAAACTGGGGAATGCAGGCCGCCAGGAGAGGAAGCTGGAATGAGCAAATGGATTCTTTTCTAGTGTCCCCTGAAGGAATGTGGTGCTGTTGACACCTTTGGGTTTAGCCTAGTGAAACCCATTTTAGACTCCTCACTTCCAGCACTCTAAGATAGTAAACTTGTATTGCTTTAAGTCACGGAGGGTAGTCTTCAGGCGGTGAAGACATGGTAGTGTACAGTATCTCCCGAAGCATCTGACTCACTGCCTAAAGAGAGGTGGGGTGAGGGT
>NW_006383015.1:4275416-4326700 GCF_000327345.1 Myotis davidii | reverse complement strand
ATCAAGGTTTCTATGACTTGGATTACATTTAGCTTTAAGTCCTAGATCTAGAAATCATACCTGTCTGTCTATCTGTCTGTCTGTCTATCTATCTATCTATCTATCTATCTACCTACCTACCTACCTACCTATCGACCTACTTAGCTAGCTAGCTATCCACCACAGAGACCTAGCAACCCCAAGAGAACAGAGGGCAAAAGCCTAGACCTCACTAATGGTCACAAGGACCTGACTGATGGTCACAAGGTCTGGGTCACTGGCAGGCGAAAGATAACATCTTGACCTAAGTTATGTTTCATCTCCTGAGCCCTAAGGTGGAATTACCTTTCCCATGGAACTAGACAAAGGAACACTGAAACAGTTCTCAGAACTGTCCTCAAGACTTGAAGAAGTGGCTAATTGCCCTAAGCTCACCTCGGACCACCCAGCTTCCAGCACAACTCAAACTCACTAACCCACGGTATCTTATGACTTTGCCCTATAGAATGTGTAACCTACCAGCCACTGGGAGTTCTAGCTTTTGAGCATTAGCTTTCTATTCTCCTGGACGGAGTCATTCGTAATAAAATAGACAATATTTCTCCACTGCAATTCTCAGTGTTTAGTGTTTGGCTCTAGTGCTGGGTAGATGAACTCCTTCTGTTCTATAACATTAAGAAATGAGAATACATAAAAAAAATGAGGCAGTTTAGAAGACAAAGTGAAAAGTGAATAATATAAATAAATGATATTATTTGCTTTAAAAGTGAAACGAATTGCATTCTTGATTACATTAATTTTATTTAGTACTTTTAACGTAGGCAATTATGTCCTTCTCCATAGTGATTACTACTTCTACAGGAAACCATATATTTTTAAAGAAAATAACAATTTCCAAATTTTCAGATAAAGACCAATCTCATCGTTCCATTATTTCATTTTCAAAAGTATTGAGTTTTGTACTTTTATTCTAAATTATGAATTCTTCATTTTATAATCATTCATCTGAAATGTAAAGCAACATGGCAAAGAAAGCAAATACTCTCTTTCCAACCAGTTAGTAATACATATAACATACCTTTACACTCAAAATACATCACCTTATATTCCTGTTATAGTTCTATGAAGAAAGTTTAAATTAAGAGACACATTTTAAAAAGAAAAAAAATTGTTATACATAAAATCTAACATACTAGCTGCACATCACTCATGTCATATAAGGTATTTCTTAATTAACAAACTTATCCTTCATGTGTTAAGAGAATCAAGGGAGAGGAAACTATAGTAGCTACCTGGTCCCTATATATTTCAGGCTGATCAACAGAGGTTGAAACAGTAATCCTTCCCATGTGAGCCTAGATAAATGCCCAGACGGCATTAAAACACTTTCGACTGCTGAGGGAATGAGCGACCGGAGGCCAGTTTTCCTACAGACTCGCAGAAAGCTAGATGGAGTTGAATGTTTAATGTTACATAGTGTTACACCTAATGTTCATATCTAAAATATGAGTGAGGAATATGAGTCCATAGTAGTGTCGCTATAACCTATGTCTACATTACGTTAAGCAGAAGGCAGTCGTTGTATCTTTAAAACTATTGCATCCTAACACATTAAGTTTGTGAATCAATCAACAAATATGCATTGAAGTGATTACTATATCCTAGGCACTCTAATATGCAGTAGAAACTTGCAAATGAGGAGTTTTTTTTTTTAAATAAAAGAGAGTAAGGAGCCAGTCTTGTTATTTTATAGTCCAGTTGTTGAAACGGCCATGAATAAAAGAGATCAAAACAATTGTCAAGGACTATGCTAAACATTTGGCACATGAGTAAGCCATTCATATTCTGTAAAGTTGGAAAACATTTCAAAAAAGTTGATATTTGTGCTGTGTTTACAAAAGGATTTTTTTAAAAAGGATTTCTAACCTCGTCTCATAATGTTGAAAAAAAGCATCTTGTTTAGAATATTTGATTTTATATAGAATTAAGAGATTTAAAGAATATCTCAATGGAACTGACTGAATTGATATAAATATGGCCTAGTCATACATAAGGGCCTCCTTATCTTCACCTAACACCACCCATCATCACATTTTCTGACTCAGTACAAAAAAGATTACACACTAATAACTATACTAGAAATTAAAGTATAGCAATTATTTTTTCTCTTTTTATTAGTTCATTAGCTAATAAATTTTAACTTTATATTAAAATTAACCCACACCCAACAGTGATATTTTAATAGCCCAACTGTACTATGTAAAGAAGTTAAAGCAAAACTAGAAAATACATACTGAAGAAATAGCATCACCCTCACCAAAAACCATTAACTCCAGCATCTGAAGCAATGGCCCAACATTTCCCCACACTTAGGTACAGCTGAACTCCAACAATGCAGTAAAATGCTATACTTCAGACTTGAGCATACATTCCTTTCATTTCTGTCTAGTTGCTACAGGGCACGGCTATTCATATCTACAAAGCCTGCTGGATTTACATGTAAGGGGAGAATGGGTTGAGATGAAGGTTGTATCACAAGAGAAAGCACGGAGCACAATAGAACAGAACAAGAGCATGATTGTCTGAGGCACCTCTTACGTACACTGCATGGATTGTGAGTGTCCAGTTCTTTTTCAGATATTTATCAGGGGCAGTTAACTATCATTCTTTTTGTTGTAGAAAATAAATGGATAGGGGTGGGGAAAGATGTCATGAGTAGAGGAGAAAGTTATGTGTGGAATGAAGGGGGAGGATGATGGGAGGGAATAATTTACCAAGGTTCTTTACATCATGCAAGCTTAATGACCGTGCACATTCTATTCACACATACACTTTGCAACCTCCAGGGAGACCTAAATACTTGTGACAATGTCAGTCTCCTGAAAAGTTTAAAGTATAATGTGTCTGCAAGACAAAAGTTTAAACCTGTGAAAGTAAAATGGAACAGTCTTTTGGTACCTTTGTAGAGGGGAGGGGGAAACATATTTGTGTCTGTAATTTTTGTTTCCAAAATTACAACTGTTTTATAAACCAACATATATATCCTAATGTGTAACTAACTATGACCAAGAAACAGAGAATTTATTTAGCTCTCCTGACCAATAGATGTGGGTGACACTTAGTAACAGCTCAGAGCATCTTTATGGGAATGTATAGAAGGATGTTACTTGAGAAATGAATATTTAATTGCAGAGACTAGTTAGAATCTGTTATCATTTAAACACATTCAGATTTATATATGTCCATGTAAATTTTAATATGTCTACATATACCAACGTCTACAAATAAAGTTTAGAATCAACATCTGCAACTGCATCTTACAACATAAATGCACCCTAAGTTTACAAACATTTGAGCAATTAATTTCTTTTGGTAAGACTGATCTACATACTAGAAATATTAAAACAATTGATATAAAAATTAAAAATTGTTTTTAAACCTAAATATTTCGGGACAAATTGCAACTATTTGTATACAAGAAAATTTAAAAGCTAGCATTACTAACTTGGTTCTCAAAACTACATAATTTGTAATAGAAAATTTTAATTTCCCACTACATTTGTTAATTTACTTTATTGGAACAAACTCAGAATCTAGGATGAGATAACACTGTTCAAGTTCTAGCTTTGACATTTTCTAGTTATGCAAATTGGGGCAAATCACTTAACATGTCAGAGCTAAGTAATTTCAACTATAAAACAAGAATGATATTTACCTGCCTATATCTTTGTGTGAGGATGATGTAATTGCATAAAATGTCCTATGATTATATAAAGAATCAAGCATATAACTCTATACTAACATCTCATCATCACCTCCGCCCTCCTATAGACTGTAACCCTGAAAAGTCTATTTTGAAAAAAGGGTCTATGATAATTCCCCATCTGAGGTCCACGGGACAACGGGAGATGTGCCAAGGACTATTTTTAGAAGACAAACTTAAACTCCTTCTGCTTTCAATAACTGAGATATTTTAAAAATGCAAATACCTACTAATTGTACTTATATTAGAGCAAACAAGACACCTTTCAAAAGCAGATAATATATAACTAGGGTACTACTTACTAAGATTAGTGTGTTTGGGGTTCATATTTGCCTTGTATTTATTTCATTGATATCTACCACATGTTGACAGCCTATTTTTGTGAAAAATAATTTTTTATCTCTTTGTATAACAAATGAGGTATGCTTTTCAGTGTTCCATATAACTATTATATCAAGGTTCTTTGTTGTTGCTATTATTTTTTTAATTTTAATTCTTTATTGTTTATATTTTAAATTTTTTTAATGGTTTTACCTGTCTATCAGAAAAATGTATTTAAATGTTGCAAAAAGAAATTGAGGAATGAGGATATAAAAGGTCTAGTGGACTGTATTTATGTTTAGAACATTTAACCTAATTTTGTCGATCTTTTAGACATCTCTGACAGAGGCAGAGCAAGTATTTTCTCTCCAAAATCACTGGATGCAGCACATAATTGTAAAACTTTTATATGTCAACAGAGGCAATACTGTATTTCTTCACCTCTCTAACTTACTGTGCCGAGGCACTCAAAGATGACAATTTGTCTTCTTATTCACTGAGAAGACAGACTAACTTAGGGTGATTTCTCTTTCATACAACCCAAAACATGCTGTGGGATTGAAAGATTCAATGACAACTTAGCATGAAGATGCCCATTTGAAAAGCTAGCTAATATCTGAGCGTACCCCCGACACTGATACACTTCAGACAAGAATATATATGCATAAACCATACACATTTTTAGAATCTGCATAGAAATATGAAAACTTTTGAATTATGAGCTCCTGTAGAAGGGTGAAAATTGTTCAGCAATAAATAATTTACTGTTTCTAAAAAGGCTTAAAGATTCCCATGACCTATGATGAGAACTGTTCATTAGCCAAAACCTTTAACTTCCAGCAGAAATAAGCACTTTATATTTTGACCAGCACTAGCTGCTAGACCCAATCAGCAAACAGGAGCCAAGTAATTAGTACCTGTAGGAGCACACGAACAAACAGTACAAACTTAGTAAGTCATTTTGACTTTCTGGGTTTGTCTCCATCTTAACAAAGTGAAGCAGTTGGAATCCATTTTTTGTTAAGATCTATTTTGATCATTACCTTCCACCTATAAGTGAGATTACATGATATGTGTCTTTCTCTGACTGTCTTATTTCACTTATAATAATCTCTTTCTAATACACAAAATAAACTGACAAAATAGGACCATAGACACGGGAGCATGGAACAGACTGACAGATCTCAGAGCGAAGGTACCAGGGAGTGTGGGAAGAGATTAATTAGAGAATTTATATGCATATATGCATAGCCCATTGAAACAGACAATAGACAGGTGAAGAACTGGGGTGGGGTGAGAATCGGATGGAGGGAGTAAAAGGGGAGAAAATGGGGGACATATGTAATATTCTCAATAATAAAATAAAATTTAGAAATAAATAAATTAGTTTTAATAAAAAACATCCATCTTGATTCTTTGGTTCTTTGAGTTTTTCTTTTTCTTCTTTTGCTGTTTGTAATATAAAACCTTAGGAACAATGACCATTATCGCAGAGCTCATTATAGAGGAGAATAAGTGGCATATGTTTTAAAAAATAATGCAGTGTCAATATTAAGACACTAAGAACCCTAGCCCAGTGGTCGGCAAACTGCGGCCCCTTGAGTGTGCCTCTTCCACAAAATACCACGTGCGGGCGTGCACGTACAGTGCAATTGAAACTTCGTGGCCACACTCAAGGGGCCAAAGAGCTGCAGGTGGCTCGCGAGTCACAGTTTGCCGACCACTGCCCTAGCCGGTTTGCCTCAGTGGATAGAGCATCTGTCCTCAATGTCCTTGGGCTGCAAGCTCTATACCCAGCCACAGGCAGGGCACCTGTCGGAGGCAACCAATCTATGATTCTCTCACTCTATCTCTCCTCCTCCCTTCCACTCTCTCTCTGAAAATCAATGGGAAAATATCCTCAAGTGAGGATTAAAAACAACGACAAAAAGACACTAAGAAATAATGATAATTAGCATGGCGAATATGATCCAAGGTATAAAAAATTTTTGACCCTCATTTGTTAAATCATAACTTAATGGATCTTGCTGCTGTATTTGACAGTGAGGACCTCAGTATAATATTCCACTCATGGAAAAATAAGAAAATTCATTTACATGATATAATTTTCTCAATCTTTGCCCACAACTCTGACGATCTAACCAGCTCCAAGGGATTATTCACCAACACCCAGTTGTGTTTCCCTGGATGTGTTGCTTCAAGCAGCCATTATGCTTCTCTCCTTCTCTCCTTGGGTGATTTCATGTGTTCTCTTGATTTTGATTATCAGCCATGTCCTGATGATCCCCAAATCTTTATCTCAGGCTCTGACCTTTCCCCTAAATTACAGACTCACATACCTCGCTGCTTAGCCACATGAATTGACAAGTATCTCAAACTCAGCATAAAAAATATGCATCACCCTCCTAATCATACTCTCAATCTCCATAGATGGCAACAGTTAGCCCCGAGGCACCCAACAGAAATTTCTGCAATGATGAAAATACCCTATGTCTGCAACATCCAGTATGATAGCCAGTAGCCACATGTGGTTGTTGAGCATGTGAAGTGTAGCAAGTGGAGAACTGAATGATGAAGTGAATATTTGATGTTGGCATTCCAAGTGTCTTTACCATTAAAACATGTTTTGGTGTATAGTAACTTCCTGCTGGTTTCCATTACCAAAGACGGGAGATAAGGAGAAAGATTGTAGATAGAACATAAACCACAGTAATGAGAAGATTCTAAATCTCAGATGCAGCCTCAACTTATTTTGTATTGAATTGCATACAGAAATGAATGGAAAGGGGGGGTTAGTTTTACAAATATTAGTCACAAAGCAATTGAAAAATACTAATGTTAACTTATCCCATCGGAAGAAAACAAGTGTTAGAACAATATGTTGTTAAAAAAAAATCACACATCCATTTATTAACTTCACAAATATTTACTGAACACTTGCTACGCTCAAGGCACCATTCTAGGTGCTGGGCATTCTGCAAGAAAATAAACAGACATCAGTTATGACCTCAAACATCTTATATACAGTGGCTTTTCTACCAAGCTGCCTTTCTTTCTGGGTTTCAAAATTCAAGTGTATTTCATAGTTAAAGGAGAACTGGGAAAAATGAATCAGGGAAAAACAAGCACAAACATTTGCCTCCTGAGGCAGTGCTTTATAAAGAAAACTGCCACACACCTTTATTTAAAGCAGTATTTTGTTTTTATTCGATCTAATCTTTTTATAGCAGCCTTTTGGAGAAAAAGAAAATGCAATTTCAAGAAACAGCTTCAAAAGAATTCTTCTAACTACCTAATGTAAGATGGATTGCTGTAAAGAATGGCAATAAAATATACATTAACAACAACCTATGTAGATATATTCTTAGTCTTAAATCATTACAACAAAACTATATTGAAGTTGTCAGAAAATATGGCATGCCTTAAATAAGTGTAATAGTTTTGTAGTACAAATACTGATGAGATAAATAGGGTATGAGATTAAGTGACAGGTAGAAGAAATATAAATATGTAAGTGCTGATTAATTGTTATAGAATTGTACTCTGAACTGATTATTCTTCTTAAGTATAAAAAGACTGAGTCTGCTGTTTATAAATACCATGATGTTTCTTTCATTATTCATCGTCTCTTAAAAAAAAAGAGAATACTGGGTTGATTGATTGTGAAGGTTAAGAAAAAAATATTCTGTGAGAAGTATTTAAACGCAGAAATAACTCACAATTAAAACAACAAAAAGAGTGGCATTCCATTTACATTTAATAGATCAATTTTGACAGGGTTTTTAAAGACAAGAAAAATATTTTACATTTATGTTAAAATATATGAAAACAGAAGTTAATAAAATATTGGGAATATTGGAAAACACAAGTTAATAAAACTTGGAGACATGAGGAAGACATGAAAAATAAGTACGACTTACAACTTCCCAGTATAAACAACAGGTAACTGGGGTAGGAAAAACAAGAGACTAATTTTCATAAGCATCATAAAGAGTGGAAACATATCTCATTCGTGTTTACCCATTCTACAACACAGACACACTATAGGCATTTACCTGCTGTGAACTAAGGAATAAATAACATTCATTTTTGCAGTCAGTCATTTATTACCATCTCCATGTTTTCACTCACAAATCTGCTAACAACCAAAGTAGTAAAGTGTTTTAAGCACATTCAAATGTTTCATAGGTAAGTTGTACAGGATGAAGTTTGGGGCCAAATACCAGAATACATTGATCTTCACATGCTAGGACACCTTTAATGTGTGTTCATTGAGTTACTCGTTCATGAACAGTACTAGATTTGCTCAGAATGTCTCCATAGTCTCAAAGATAGGTAGTTTTCTGTAAATTGCTTAAGGGAAGTCAGAGTGACAATCTTTGGTAACAAAACACATATGTGTGTTTATTAATAGGTGTGTGTGTGTGCGTGTGTGCGTGTGTGTGTGTTAGAGGACCCATGCACAAAATTCGTGCAAGTGGCTTGGCCCTTGTAGCCACGGCTTGCCCCGGCCCTCACAGCCCTGACTTCGTCCTGATGGTTGTTCTACTGTTTGGCCTAATTAGCATATTAACTCTTTATTATATGGGATATACATACTAGTAAAACTGGGCCACATACATCTGATTATAAGCAGCAATTTATTTTATTTTACTCAATTTCTAAATTATTTTTATTTATTTTTAAATATGTTTTTATTGATTTTAGAAAGAGGAAGGGAGAAACATAAATTGGTTGCCTCCTGCACACCCCCCGCTGGGATCAAGCCCTCAATTTGGGCAAGTGCCCTGACCTGGAACCAAACTGGCAACCTCTTGGTGCATGGGATGACGCTCAACCAACTCAACGACACCGCCTGGGCTCCTTTGCAGATGGTACACTTTACACATGGATAGTCTTATTTTATTTAAAAGAACAATCTAAATATAATTCTGCATAAATGTTTTCATATGAGAGGTACAACGTAATTATTTTGTGTGTGTCTCCAGCCAGTTTCATTAAATTAGTGACTTAATTCATGACTCAGTTCAAAAGGTGATAATTGGCTCCTGTTTCAAATGTTAGAGTTACCATCCTACCTATGGTATGTGCAAAGACACTGGGAATTTTTTTTACTTAATCACCTTGTCTAAATATTAAAGCAGTAAAGAGAAGGGTAAATGACGTTCAAACCTTCCCCTAGGTAGAACCATTTCCCACTCGCTCTTACCCAATGATACATTCTGTACACAATAACTGCCTACCAGCAGTCAACACCTCTGGATGTGGAATACAGAAACTTCCTCCTCCGCTTAGCTGGTTGGAGTGGTTAACAAGAATTAGTTTTGCATGAGGGGGTATCAGTAATCCGAGGAAGTCTCAAAATAATGACTCTACTTATCCTGCAATCCAATCATGTTACCCAGGAGTGACTGAAATGCTCAATTATTACTTTGAAATTAAGTAGGTTATTTTATTCTACTTTTTCACTATTGTGTTACATTTGAAAGTCAATTTTTTACAACTTCCACAAAAATATTGGTATATTTCTTATCTAAATTGATTTATTTCTTATACAAAAGCCTCTCTTTCTCTTCTTGTGGGTGAGTGAATATTCCCAAGCCAAGTTCCTTTCCAGCAGAATTATTTTGCAGACACTTCTGGATTTTCTGTTGTTGTTGTTGTCCTATACGTTTGTAAACAGGTAACAACAGATTTTTTTCATAGCATTTCTGAGATTAATTCAACATGGAAGCATCAGTATAGCAGCCTGCAGATCAATGGGGGAATGTATAACTTCTTACATTTATTTTACATTTTAAGGTGCATAGTTTTAAGGTTCTATTTGTAAAAGTAATACCTCCTGTCAAGCAGAAATTCAATCTGATACAGTTAGAAATACTTTCTATATTTTACACAACTATGTCCGCTTCCTATAAGGAAATTTCCAGTCCATTTGCCTAAAATGATTTTTTAGTTACCTCCAAAATTTTAAATGTGTCTTTCCTCCCAAAATAAGCAGTGGGCAATAATGATGTTTGCAAATAGCAATGCGTTACATATAGTAGGTGCTCAAAACATTTGTTTAAATTAACCCATAAAAGAATCATTAAAGTATTACAATCAATTTAGAAAGGGAAATGTGATTTTTTTAAAAAAATTAGAGAGGAACATTTAAACTATTACAAATGGGAAATCAGCAGACTATTGGAAATAATATTAGAATGACAGTCAAACTAGGTTCTTACCTAGTTCTTTCATTGTCTAGCTCGGTGAGGCTATAAAAGCCACATGCTTAAAATAAAAGTTGCCGTGAAGCAGACAATATTACAATGTTGAAGAATGAACACAGGGTAGCCAGGAAATAAGATGTCTTGGTTTGCAATCCAGCATTTATGTGAACCTTCCTGGACATGTTTCCTCATTTTAAAATGAGAGAGTTGAATTAAATGACTTCCTGGTTCCTTTTCATCACTAGAACATTATAATTACACTAAAGGCCCAGTGCACGAAATTCATGCATGGCAGGGAGGGGTTGGGTTGCCTCAGCCTGTTCTGAATCCTCTCACAATCCAGGAACGCTGGCTTCTAACTGCTCACCTGCCTGCCTACCTGATCACCCCTAACCCCTCTGCCTGCTTGCCTGATAACCCCTAACCGCTCGCCTACCTGCCTGATCACCCCTAACCGCCTCTGTCTGCCTGCCTGATCACCCCTAACTGCTCACCTTCCTTCCTAATTTCCTCTAATTGCCTCTGCCTCAGCCCCTGCCTCTGTGGCTTTGTCCTGAAGGACATCTGGAAGGTCTTTCGGCAGTCCAGTCTAATTACCATATTATGCTTTTATTATTATAGATGAAAGGGACAATAAGTAATCACATAATCCAAACTGCTAAGGTTAAGCCCTAAAAACTTCCTAAATTTGGTTTTATTTGAAATTTGCTTGAGAAAGCAAATACGAATAAACTAATGGGAACACAAACAGCAACAGTCACCGAATACCTGTTTGTTGAAAGGATGGATGGATGGATGGAAGGAACAGAAACAGAGTGACTATAAGTAACATTTTTATCTATTATTTGCCACGTGTCTTCCTACAAATTATGCATGTACCCATTTTATATAATAAGGAACCCTTTGAAAAACTTAGTAAATTACTCAGAATCACTAAGACCTATATAAAACTTTGAGATATGCTTCAAACCCATGCATTTGGAGTCCTCTGAATGGATCAGATAGTTACTGTGACTTTTTCTCCATTTCCTATTTTCCTGCTTCCCCCGGCTTCATTACCTCCCTATGCAACGCCCTTTTGTGCTCTTTACCAATTACACTTAATCAGTGCTCTCCGGCTATTTCTATTATCCAGACACATCCTTTTACCCCTCTCTTTTTTCCCACTCTCTATTTTAAATTCCGTATCTCATTTTAAAATGATATAATAGTGTTAAAATTTAATCTACAATGAAAACCAGGCTTGATAATTTCAAGAATAGACAAAACCATTTGAGCCACGTAAACAAAACTAAATCTAGCTTATTTTATGAACACAAGCGAAACTGAGGTTATTTCTCGTAAATGCTTCTGACAATCATAAAAGAAACTTGCCATCTTCCTAAAAATGGTATCAGATAATCGGGTTTAACCAACCTCCTCACCATCTGGAAACCCCCCACGGTAATAACCAATTGTAAAGGTTTACAACTTCCTCATTTTCACTTTATAAGCCACCCTGTCACTTCACACCCTCGAGTTTTTATTTTTGAGAGCTCTAAGTTTGTGAGCTATTCTTGTATGTACAATAAACTCAACAAATATGACCTATTGGTTTACTATTTTTGGCAATAAATAAAGTAAAATCAGTGCTATGTCTAACAAGAGCAAAAAAAATGATAATCATCAATTTTAAGTAAAATTAAAACCAGAGTCACCAATTACTACAGATCCCAGAAGTATTTAAAACACGCTAAAAGTTCTCAAAAGTATTTATTCTGCTTTAAATAAAATGTTTTATAACAATATTCAATAAGCTACCATCCAATTTTACAAGTTTTAAATATTACTATAATTTCAACAATAGTAACTTCCTTTTTATCCTTTAAAATTGTATATAATTTTATCTGCAATAAATATTAAATTGCTTTTTTTAAGGCCTAAATGACAACTATCAGTTTCCTTTACAACTTATCTAACGTATTTCCATTTAAAACTTATTCAATGGTTATAATGGTTTCTTCTTAGGAAAATAATTATTTTTATCTTTATTATATCAGTTCACCAATGCTGATTTGTAGATTATAAGGATCAATCAAATCCATTTTTTTCAAAAAGTTTAACTGCTTTAATAGTCTAAAAAATGACAAATCTAAAGAAACCAAACATACAACAAATAGTAGATATCTTTCTTTATATCATTTAATTCAGTATGGAAGTGCTTTTTAAAATCTACATAAAATAAAATGATGGCAATCTTCAAATAATAAACACCTCAGTACATATTCTGATTACTGCAAATAGCATCATCTTACTATTTATAGATGTCCCATAAAATAAAGTTTTGAATGTTTAAGGTAAAAAATACCTCAATGTTTTCTCCCAAAATGAAACCATTGTGATCTCTGCACTTGAATATCTCTTAGGATAACATAGTTACAGAGGATTAGGCACTTGGAAACACTAGGGGAAGAATTAAATGAAATTATATTTTATAGTAATTGTACACTTCCTTTTAGCATGATTACCCAAAGAATATGTCATATATCTAGATCTAGATATATGTTGCTGTCATTCTTGGACTGCAATTGCCACTTCAGAACCATGTGATGTAACTTGTTACTTGCAGTTCTAAAAGATGTTAACATGTCGCCGAGGCCGGTTTGGCTCAGTGGATAGAGCGTCGGCCTGCGGACTGAGGGGTCCCAGGTTCGATTCCGGTCGGGGGCATGTGCCTGGGTTGCGGGCGCATCCCCAGTGGGAGATGTGCAGGAGGCAGCTGATCGATGTTTCTCTCTCATCGATGTTTCTGGCTCTCTGTCTCTCTCCCTTCCTCTATGTAAAAAATCAATAAAATATATTTTAAAAAAAAAAGATGTTAACATGTCTTGAGTTCCAGAAGTACTGAGCACTATAAAAAGCTATTCAGATTTTCATGTCCTGGGTTACTGCTTTCTAAAGACAATCGTTGCAGCTATTCATTACATATTAATGGTGTCAGTGTTTTTAAGTTAATGTTTTTGGAGTGTGAGACCTCAAATTTGAGACCAATGCATTGATTTATATATTTGTGTTTTTAACAATATAACACATTTCAGATTCTCAATGCCTTCAATACTCTAGTCTCACCATACCTAGTCAACCTTTTTATTTTTTTCTCAATCTTTTTCAGTCCTACAAGGGACCAGTGTCATGACCTTGGGGACATCCAGTGCTTATTCCTATTTCTAATATATTCCCTAAGTTCTTCTTTTTGGACAGAGCACCAGCTTTCTTTAGCTCTACTTATTAATTAGTGAACTTTTCAATATCTTCATAAGAATGTAGCACACACTGATCTTGACAATCACAAAATGCAATTGCACATATAATCTGCAATATCAAATAAGTTCACAACAGGCTGTTTTTTGTTTTATATCTGGTCATTACACATCTACAAGTAGAATGTAAATTTCTTGCAAAGAGAGTTGAAGTCTATTATTTCATGATTTGTTGTTACCCACTCCAGAAAAAGATATAACCAGCTGTCAGCACTTACACTGTTCCAAGAAAGCAAAGATATTTTTCTGACAACACATCTACACAGGGAATAGGACCAGCTTCTCTCTGTTTTACCCAGTCACAACTCCTCATCATCAGCTGCAGCATGGAACAGTGTCTGCCTCATTTGGGGAATCTAGTATCAAGGTGATTTTATACACATACCTACTATAAAAGGATTCCCACTATCTAGGTAATTAACACATCCATCTCTTCACATTTTTTATGTTTTATTTTTGTGAGAACACTTAAGTTGTACTCTCTTATAAATTTCTATTATATAGTACAGTGTAACAACTATAGTCACCATGTTTTATATTAGATCCTTGGAAGTTATTTATGTTATAGCTGAAAATTGGTACCATTTGCCACCCTCTCCCCTATGTAAGTAAATACCATCTTCATTCATTGATGGACACTTAGGCTGTTTCTGTTGTAAATAAACCTGCAGTGAATCAGGAGAATGTGGTTATCTCTTCATTATTCTGTTTTTCATTTCTTTTGGGTATGAGGACCGCAGTGTTTGTAAAATCTCTTATTATAAGATAAATGAAACATGAAACCACATTCCAAATTGGCCTATCCTTTTCCACCTATCACTGTTTTTGTTATTTTATCTGGGGCGAAAATCATAAAAGAAATTCAAATTTCCATTGTGCATACATAGATTCTTTTACTGGTAATTTATTAATGCTATTAACACATGCTAGAGTATAGTTAGTATTACTACTACTAGCAGTGCTACTAGCATTAATAATTTACCAATTATT
Source organism: Myotis davidii (assembly GCF_000327345.1). NCBI lineage: Eukaryota > Metazoa > Chordata > Mammalia > Chiroptera > Vespertilionidae > Myotis > Myotis davidii. The sequence goes on along the minus strand of NW_006383015.1, from coordinate 4,312,136 downwards.
ATCCCTATTTTATATTTTCATGATAGTCAACAACAAATCTAAATCACATTTGCTCAATTATCCAGCTAAAAGAGAGATTTTCAATCCACATTGACTGTAGCTTCCTCTGACTCAAATTAGAGACAAAGTGACTGGCACTTGAAGATCTCTACTACTGTAAGTGAGCAAAGTCTATTTCAGTTGCAAAAATGAGAAATCCTTTTGTATATCAACTATCATTTATAGCTATGTTTAATCTGTTAGATATTTAATAATGACAAATGTAACATATGCCAATAAAGCTTATCAATTGTAGGTTTGTATAATTAATGGGCATAGTACATGATGAAAGGTAGATCCATAAATGTTTTGGTTTTATTTTTTTAATTTGACTCATCTACTAAGGGGAAAGGAAAGGGAAAAAGAGGGAGGTAAAATGCACTGAAACTAAAAATATTATGTATTGGCACAATAACCCTTTGATGTAGATATTACTATTTCCATTGCACAATTCAGGAAACAGAGCTCAGAAATGGCAAATAAATTGCGCAGCTAGAAAGTGGTATGTAGCTCATTTTTATCCAGATCTATGTGGCTCTGAAGTCTTTCTTTTTCTTTTGTACTGTTGCTTCTTCACTTCTTTTATTCCTTATAAACAAATGTGTAGAAAATAAAGTTACTAAGAATTTAATTTGGCCCAAACCGGTTTGGCTCACTGGATAGAGTGTCGGCCTGCAGACTGAAGGGTCCTAGGTTCGATTCCAGTCAAGGGCATGTGCCTTGGTTGCGGGCACATCCCCAGTGGGGGTTGTGCAGGAGGCAGCTGATCGATGATTCTCTCTCATCGATGTTTCTAACTCTCTATCCTTCTCCCTTCCTCTCTGTAAAAAATCAATAAAATACATTTTTTTAAAAGAATTTAATTTGAAAAGTCTGGAGTTCCATAAATAAGATCACCCACCTGAAGAAATTTTTAATGGTAATAGAAACTGAGAGGTAAAAAGTATATAAATGGAGAGAGTAATGCTTCTCAAACTACTGATGCTAAAGGAATGGGTTGTTTGTTTGGTTTCAACTGCCACTCTACAATATTTTTTAAAATATGTAATTACTAGAAAAAAATATATTACTATAAAATGATCATGTGCTTGGATGTCACAGCAGTGTCAAATTGCTATAAAAATTTCTAAATGTTTACTCTCAATTTTTTGTATTTACCTATAGAGAAACAGCAGCAATCAGTGGACCATACTTAGCAAAATTAAGCTAGAGTACAGGTAAAAAAAAAAGAAAGTAAGTTTAACACGTTAGCTTATATATTAGCAACTATATATGTACCTAGATTGTATTAATTTTTTAAAATTCCTATCCCTCAAACTACTTACTGTGAAATCTTGTTACCTCATTAAGTTGCTTTTCAGGATAGGCTATTGAGAAGAAAATAAATGCCTACATAAGACTAAGAAAGTTGAAAATACAATAAAGAAATATACTGTCTTACTAAACCAGTCAGACAGAAAAACATAGGCCTGTAAACCAAGTTAGCATTCATTTTGTTCTATATGCTTGTATATATACATAAAATTATTAAGCATCAGTAATACTAACAGTGTTAATTATTCTTGAATATTATAATTATTATTTTATAGTTAAAATCATTTCATCTTTTTTTTCTGACAGGCTCAGGGGATATGTTTTGCTCTTACTGAATGCATTGATAATCATAGCAATGGAGAAAAAAGATGACTAATGTGTTTATCCTTTCTGTGGAATCTGGCACATAAAGCAGGCTTCTGCACTTGCCATTTTCCAAAATGTGGCATCAGTTCATAATAAAACCCTAAGTGCATTTTGGGAAAGTGAAAATTTATTTTACATCATGAGATCTGGGCAATGATTCCAAAAAAAAATTGTGATAATTTAGAAAAACAGGAACAGGAAATAGATTTTTCCCATAGCATAGTAAGTACTTTGTACATATACTATATAATGGCATTGCTATTTCATTTTTATTTTCTTTTTCAAATGTTATTAACCATAGAGTGCACTTACGCACAATGGCTAGGGTGATAAGATTAGTATTTACTGATTACTCTAAATAATTATCAACATTTTTGTTATTTGGGAATAAAACTATCATATTAATTTTGGTAAGTGAATAAAACTACAGCTTACTAACATTGGAATTTTCATTTATTTAGCATTTTATTAGCCAGAGTGCATAAAGAACACCTAATAACAGTTTATGGTAAAGTTTTGAATTAACCAAACAGTATCTATTAAGATATAGCATAGCTATTTCTATTATGAAAAAAACAAATATTTCACGATATCATAAAATTGAAGTATATGCTTTAATGTTTCACTAATTCTGAACAGACCAAAGAAAAGGTAGCTTTGATAAGTATTTTATAATAGTTAATAAAAGTCAGTAAGTTGTATAAAATGTCTTCAAGTTATACTTTAACATATACTTTAACACTTAAAGAAATATAATGTAAAAGACAGCTTGAAAATCATAAAATAAAAAATCAACATATTTTGTTCAATTATTTTATTGATGGAACTATTCTCATGTAGTTGCCCTAAATGAAGAAGATAATAAATTAGCCTTGGGTGATGGAAAAGCCAATTAATAGCCCAATATGCCTCTGAAAATACAAGCAAAATAGTGATTTATTACTGTGATATCACAAAACTGGTACACTGTCAAGTAGGAGGTCAGTAAAGGATTGTTTGATTAACACATGTTAATATAGGAGGCATATAAGAGTAATAAGGTTCAAAGCAGCTAATTCCCTCGTTACTGAAAGGACACCAACCATGCCTATCGCACATTGGTATTAACGTCATATTTTCTTGGCAGAGAAAAGCTTGCATTAATGTTAATGTTCCTGGAATGGCCACCATGATATGGTATTAGCATCTCTTAGCTGCAGAAGAAATAACTTGGGACAGCCCTGGCCAGTTTGGCTTAGTGTACAGAGCTTTGGCCTGATGACTGAAGGGTCCTGGGCTCCATTCTGGTCAAGGGCACATACCTCTGTTGCAGGCTCCTCCCTGCTCCAGGCCCTGGTCAGGGCACATGTAGGAGGCAACCAATCGATGTGTTTCTCTCACATTGATATTTCTCTCTGTCTTGCCCTCTCTCTTCTATTCTCTCTAAAAATCAATGGAAAAATATCCTCTGGTGAGGGTTAAAAACACACACACAAAAAAACAAAGAAATGATCTGGGGTATACCAAAAACTTACCAGGAGCCTCCGGGGGCTTGTGTATTGCAGAATCATACTGTGTTTTAAAGATTATGAATCAACTTTCTGAGAATGTTGGGGTTCCCAAGGGTTCTGCCCATGGCCTGCACTCTTCTGTCTTCTTGATTAACTCACTTACTCTCATGATTTCCGTATCCACCAAATTCTCCAGCCCTGCCCTCTCCCAAGGCATTCAAGTTCTTATTTTCAGTTGCCTGCCAGGTAGATATTTCCAATAGAACACTCCCTACATACCTTAAATTGAACTTGTAAAAACATAAACTAGTCACCTTTCCCTAACCTTTGGCCAGTGTCCTTCCCATAGCCCCTATTTCTGTTGGCGACGTCAACATCTCCCAAGCACTCAAACTACAAAGCTTGAAAATCTTCTTGAAGCTTGCTTCCCCTTTGTTCTCCAGACCCCCAGCTTTTCTCTAGCACTTCCCATCATGGACATGCAACCTGTGCAGTCACTCAGGCTGCATGCTTAGAGGGCCCAGGCTTCTCTACGGTACTGCTGTCACCATCTTGAAAGTGTGACTAATGTTTTAACAAGGAGCCCTGTATTTCTGCATTGGGCCCTGCAAATTGTATGGCCAGCCCTGCCTCCCATGCCCTTCATCCTCTGTAAAATCTGTGTTATATCCTCTAAACATACCATGAAATTTCTCACGTCCGTGTCTTTGAACTCATTTTCCCTCTACTGAGAATGTCTCATTTCCTGACCAAATCCTCAAATACTCATTTCGGTAGCTACCACCCCCTCAGCAAGCCTTCCCTGTATAATTAAGCTAGATTAAGTACTCCCATAATACTACCATTATAACAACTCTATTATTTCAATTATAAGACTGTACTTTTACCTGTTTTGGTATCTCATGTTCCATGAGCTCATACAAAGGAAGGAAATAGAAATTATTTTGCAACGAACGTAGTATGACACGAAACACACAATCAGCTTTTGTTCTATGCACCAAGACATGGTGAAGGAAAGTATAAGTAGCTGTTTTTAACTCTCATGTGTTTTCAGAACCAAAATCTATCGGAGTTTAGTTTTTTAAGCAAATGAATGAATATATATATGTATATATATTCATCAATTGATTCTACATTCCAAATGAATTTGGAAACTATCTACTTCTCCCTAGATTTTTCTTCACTCCCAATCAGTGTGATAGCTTTCATCTCCGGTCTGAACTATTATAAGGACTCTTGTGCCTTCCTTTAATTCATTCTCTGCAATGCAGTCAGAAGAATCTTTAAGATAACAATCAGACTGTGTATCCATCACAGTTATTCCTTGCCTACATCCTCCAAGTGTCAGCTCAAATATTACTTTGTTAGTGATGTCCAGAATAATTACTTGGCCCCATATACTAAAACAAGCCACTCCCTACACACACACACACACACACACACACACACACACACACACTATGTCTCTCAATATACTTTTTCTTTTTAGCACTTAGCAGAGTTTATAATTTATAACTTTTGGTTACATAAGTTAATAAAGCTTTTCTTTCTCACTAGATTGAAAACTTTGATTTAGGGACACTGTCTACTTTGCTCCACATTCTATCTGCCACCTAACATGGCAGATATTAGGTGCCTAAAAAATAATAAAAAAGGACATGGGGACTTCAAAGACTATCCTGGTAGTAAATATTATTCTCCTTCTCTGCTCACCTTAATACAATCATGTGTATTGGTTGGCCTGCTCATGGTTCTTCATATTGCACTTCATTAAGCTGCAAATATGATGGGTATTTGAGGCATCCCAGAGTGTATTTGTTCAGTTTACACATCTGAGTCCTTCCCTGAAGATCCTCTTAGACATCTGAGAACTTCTGGGAAATGATGCAGAAGGCCCACAGCTTTCTGAACAATAAACACCACTTCCCCCAAACTTGTGCATTAACACAAGTTTGCACATTTTATAAATATGCAACTGGGGACTATAAAATACTCTTCTAACTCAAACCCGCAAGGCTTCAAACTTATTTTAAATGTATCCTTTTAACACTGTCACATGTGCATAAAATGACTCCAAGAATGACTTCTCTGTGAAGCAAAACCTAAAACCAATACCACTTTAGAAGCCTATATTCAATTTGAGGATCCTATTTAACTATTTCTCTGCCTCCCATTGTGCTTTCAGAATGGCTTTCAGAACATTGATTCTTACGTGTTCTAAATCCCTAAGCCTCAGTTTCCTCATCTACAAATGGTATAGTAGTGGTACCTCCATTACAGGGTGACTGTAAAGATTAAATGAGATGATCTCCATAAAACAGTATAATGTTTCTCAACTTATGACTACATAATAAATCCTAGCTAAAATAATAAATTCTGGAAATCACAGAGAAATGAATAAAAGTGATAGCAATACAGAGTTAAAACTAAAAGGCAAAAACTAACGCTGAAAGACGGTGTGTCTGTCTGTCAGGCAGTTTGCTTCTCATGAGCTCCTCTCTGGCTCCTACCATGTTGGTACCACTGTGCAAAAGGACACCTCCAATTCAATCAGATGAAGAATGCAAAAGGAACCATTGCAATTAATTTGACTGAGAAATAGGCACGGAAGATAAGCGTGCAGTACCCCCCTCAGGACTACAAACACTTTACATTTATCTCTATTTATCCACATGTCAATTAATGAACCAATCGTCCAGAAGTCTTTTAATCAGAAGTAATCATTTCCAGCTAAAGTTGCCAAGTTCCTATAAATCAAATCTGTATTCTGTGGTGACTTTTAAATGAAAAGAAAACATGTTTTTAAAAGCAATGTTCCCTCCTTGAATATTTCTACTTTATTGCTTTTGAATCGCCCAAGTTCAAATGAGATAATTAAATGCTGTCTTTTTTTGTTGTTGTTCAGAGGCGAGATGAAGGTAATTTGCTGCTTCGTGCATCTGTTTCCTCATCAACACAGTGAGGACTAGGCTAATTAGGGGATGAAAACAATATGGTCATATGGATAGGCCAGATTGCTTGTCACTCAGTTTTCCAATAACTGGGCTCTGTTTTGAGGACAGGAAACAGATAGTGATTCTCTGGTGTCTCTCTTGCAATGCATGAAAAGAAAGAAGGGGAAGTGTTCCGATGTTTACCTGCTTATTTTTAGCACTATTCCTAGGAATGATCTTACTGGGCTGAGTCATTTGTTTTGTCTATACAAGAGTATTCTTTATTGGAAAGCATCAACCCAGGCTACTAACTTCCATAGAGAACACAGAAATCCAACCAACCCATTCTTGAGTTCACTGCAGTATTCTGAAATATTCTATGGGCCAGAAAAAATTAAATCCAAAGACAGGTAGATGTGCCCCCATTTTCAGAAAGTCTAATTTAACAAAATTGAGTCAGTAGGGGGAAATAAGCACCTGAAAATATAAGATTAATTCTAGAGTTTGTACCAAGCATGTGTTTGGTGCCAGTTTGATCTCAGCCACTTTGCAAAAGATATAATTCAGGCCCAGGACATCCATTCACCGGCCTGGCTCAGATATGTGAACAAGTACAATTAGATTCTCTCTCTTGGACATCTGAACTGGGAAAGTCCAAATGGAAGAGTGGAAAAGAAGTTGAAAACATGCATTGAGAGATTCACGAGTAAGCACAGACAAAAGTTATAAGTAAATGTAAAATAAGAGTGAGCAAGAGTAGCGAGATGGAAAGATAGTAGTCTAGAAAAGTAATGAGGAAAGCAGAAATGATGAGAGAGAGAAAGAAAGGGAGAGATGTTTTCTATTCCTGACAGCCCCAAGATCCTCATCCCCTAAAAGTCCTTGATAGCTAGTGCCAGGTACCAGTTCCAATGGAGCCTGACCATTCTGCTTGTCCTATCCTTGAATTTTCCCCAAGACCATCATCTCTCTTATTAATAACGTCATTCACTAAATGCCACTGGGTACTCCAACTGGATTCAGTCACCAGTTTTCCAAGAGATAAGTACAAATTGGCTGGTGTACATTCATCTCAATTATCGTCAGAAACCCTGTGTCTCTCTGAAAATCTCCAAAGACCAATCTGGGGTAGCAATAGTGACTTTTTATCTACTCTTCATCCCTAGCTTTGGGTTCCCACTTCTACTATATTGTCTCTCAACCCTAGATCCTGCCTTTAGCACTGTCGTGCTTCTTCTGCTTCATGAAGGCCCAATCGGGAACTTCCCGAACCCCTGAACTCTCCAAAGTACCACACATTCAGGGGGGTTTGTATAGCCAATTTTATCAAAATTTGGAACCAGAGGAGTTTATTACAACAATTAACTTAAATACCAGACATCCCTATTCTCAAAGTCCCTCAGCCATTCTAGCATAGAGGAATTTATTCTCCTTCTCTACTCAACTTTTGCTTCCTGCCATGTGGTTAGATTTGCTTTCACTCCCCTGATTTCTTGGAATCAAACCTTTGTAATCTCCTAGAGCTGCCTCGTTCCCTTAGCTATCTTATCCCCATTACCTATTAAACATGCCAACTACACCATTCTCAGAAAGATAACCCTTTCTCTCAGAATTCTGGTATTGCAATTTTTAAAAAGTAACTTTTTAAATGAAAACAAGAAATATATTGTGTCCCAAGAACTATGATTAGAAGTCATTAACTTCTTTAATTCTTCTATCTCCCTCATGTTGAAGATTCCGCTAATATCCCTATTTACGGACTAGGAAACGTGCTTGAGGCCCACAATGTTAGGAAGTACAGGGCTGAGCATGTAGTAAAATCAAAACTGGAACCAGAACCTCCACTCACAACCACTGCAACTCTGCATCTGTCTGGATGTCCCATACATAGCCCTACGATAAAGCTGCTGTGCTGATGATGGAAAATACATTGAACGTTCTCTGGGATATGTTGTGTAGCAACCATAAGCATAGAACTGCTAAAAGACTAGAATAGAAGGAGGCAGAACACAGAGGATTTGATGAGAGTAAGTGTCATTTTAACAGAGCAACTTTATGATGAATCCTGCCTCATAGAAGGTCATGGTCTCACACAGCACATCTCTCATGAGGTTTCATGTTATTGAAAGACATTCCTGCATTTATGATAGTATAAGCAAAGAAAAATTCTACAGGTATTTCTGCTTCGTAATAAAATAAAAGCAAAAGTAAATTCCCACTGTTAGGTTATATGGGGATTAATTATTACTTAGGTGAAGACCTATTTTCAGCTCTGCCTCTAGGTAAGTAGACACCATCAAAGGCAGATAAAACATATAAAATACTTTCTAATAATTTTGAAAAAATAGTGTGCTTCCCATAGTCAATAAAACATGACATTTCGTTGAATATCTATGTAAAGCAGAGACTCCTCATACTTGTGAAATTAGACCTTATTAATATAAATATAATACCAAGGGCACTTTACAGGGAAGGCACAGTATGTAAAAGGGTTGGTATGTAGGAGGAAACAAAGGAAAGCCAGTGCGGCTGGAGCACAGAGAAGCGCAGCAAAAATATCGAGAAGAAAACAATGTATTATGCAGGGCTTTCTCAGCCAAGGTGGAGAGTTTGAATTTTTTAAAAGGGAAATGAGAAATCTTTAAAGAAAACTGGATGATATTCTCCATGCGTCTTCAAATAAGAACTAAGGAGCTCTATTTTTATTGCAACCATTTAAATATTGTGCCTTATTATATAAAGCATGTGTGTCATGAAGAATGTATGTAAACACCATGCTTGCGAACTGAACTGTGGTGCACCGTGGCACTTGCCAATGACAGGGAGACACCGCTGAGAGTCAAGAAATAAGCCATATGTGCAGTTGGCATCGCTGACACACTGTACAACTTTGGCATATGCCTTGAGTATCTTAAATTTATGTTGTTGCTAGTTTTACTGCTACATTTGATTATATATTTAAGTTTATTTGGAGGCTTTCAAAAAAGAAGTGACTTCACACTACCAATCTTATGATTATGCAGTTAGCAACTAATGACAATGTGCAGTTTGCTCATTTGGAGCCAAGTTTCCTGAAGCAGCCTTTGAATTTACATAAGCGTAATTGTACTCTCAGTTTTTAAGGATTTAAAAATTTGTATTTTCTGAGCAAAACTGAATATGCTGATATGCAGTTCGACCCATTATATATTATATATATATATAATCAAGTGATATGTTACATATGTAATTTATATATCTTATAAAATATAAATATGCAAGTTATATATATATGCATGCATATGTGCATGTATATACACATACATATAAATTATTTTTGAAAGCAGAATTTAATGCATCCATACATAGAACCTTTCCAAAGATACAAATTGTTCATTATCTTATAATGAAAATAATTATATGCAAGTCTTATACTATACAAATTAGAAACTCTAATACAGAAAACTAGGAAAGTGGAATAGTTTTCAATCCCAGCCTGGATAAGTTCTAGGTAAAACCTTTCTTTCTCTGACAAAGAGGACAAAAGAGAAACTAATAGAAGATACTGACCCTTGAATCAAATTCCACTTCCTCCAATATCAAGCATGCTAACAATGGGAAACATACCTCTTTGAGCCCCAATCCTTTCAACTCTAAACTAGTAATACATTTTCCAAAGCTGCAAAGAGATTAAAACAGATAACATTTTATACCACGAATAAACTCAATACCCATTTTCTTTCTATCTCTTTTGGAAAATTACATCAGCAGCGTGCCATGAAAAAAAGAATTCACAGCAATGTTTCCCAAAGATGAAGGACCCACAAACAATTGCTGTGAACTGTTACAGAGCCAAGAGTGTTTAAGGAAAGCTGGAAAAATAACTTTTCATCAAAATATTTCCAGATTGAGGTAACTTTAAATGTGCTAAGCAGTGGTCAATTGTACTTGGGTGTTTAGTTTTTGGTTTGTAAGGTCTCCAAACAACAGGCCTAAGGATGGTAAGCATCAATCAAAACTTGGGAACTTACACATTATAGAATTGTACACCTGAAACCTATATAATTTCATAAACTAATGTCACTCCAATGAATTAAATAATTTTAAAATAAGAAAAAAATTCAGGATGACTATCAAATACACACACACACACACACACACACACACACACACACTTGTGAACCCAAAATGCAAATTTCAGTTAATATGGTAATAGTAGACATCACGCTTCTCAATAAATTTCCTGCAGATTTACTCTTCAGGTTAGACATAGCTGTTTTAGAGTTCACTTTAAACCTTGCTGACACTGACAACTACAGGGTTTCACATCATAACCATGTCAGTGAATACGATAGATTTCACTTGGGAAAGGATGCATGTTGCCTGGTCTAAAGTTTAAGAACAAACTAAAAATCTCGCCAAGTCTGAATGAATGTGCTAAGGTCTGCAGAAATAACTCCACAACTGAGCTTTCTTAGAAAAAGAAATATTTCTCTTTCAGCTAGGGGATGAATGTAAATAAGAGTTTGAAGTAAATGGGAATGTGGTATAAAAATTAGTGATCACGTCTATAATCTGTGTAGATTAGAATTGAATTATTTTAAAATCCTTTTTTTAAAATATATTTTATTGATTTTTTACAGAGAGGAAGGGAGAGAGATAGAGAGTTAGAAACATCGATGAGAGAGAAACATCGATCAGCTGCCTCCTGCACATTTCCCATTTGGGATGTGTCCGCAACCCAGGTACATGCCCTTGACCAGAATCGAACCTGGGACCTTTCAGTCCACAGACCGACGCTCTATCCACTGAGCAAAACCGGTTTCGGCTATTTTAAAATCCGTAATCAAATGTGATCCTTACTAATATCGCGAGATAAATTTTATTATTTTAAAGATGAAAAAAATTGAAATTCCAAAAGGTTTATAACTTTGTGGGGTGCACATAAAGGCAGATAAACCTTAGAGAAAGTTCACTAATATACTTGTAACTATAAGGAAGTAAAACATTTAACTCAACTTTCTTGTTGATATTTTTGGAGAACTTACAGATTTGATTAAGATCAGACAATCAGGCCATAACCGGTTTGGCTCAGTGGATAGAGCATCAGCCTGCGGATTGAAAGGTCCCAGGTTCGATTCCAGTCAAGGGCATATACCTTGGTTGCGGGCACATCCCCAGTAGGGAGTGTGCAGGAGGCAGCTGATCGATGTTTCTCTCATTGATGTTTCTAACTCTCTATCCTTCTCCCTTCCTCTCTGTAAAAAATCAATAAAATATATATTTTTTAAAAATCAGACAGTCAGGATCTGACAAGCACTAGAACAAATACCTTCTATTCCCTAGCCTAATATTCTTGCCACCATACCATTCTGCCTCACTAGTAGATGAACAGGACAGGGTGAATGGCTGGGACCAATCATTTCACTGCTCTCAGTGAGCTTAAAACAAAAAGACAGGTACCCACGGAGTGACTATTTAACCCAAGCTACGCTCCGAGCAAAGGTTGTACCATCTGCTGAGCCTCCATCCCCATCTTCCTGTGAAATTAACTAGAACGGATGACTGACATGTTGTTCTCAGTGCTCATAATTTTTGCAGGAAGAAAATTAAAAAGGTAATTAAGTAAAGAACATTTGGGATTCCAAAGGACGATTGATTATGTCTTAAAGGTGAATCCATGTCTATCAGATGTTATCCTCACTGGATTTCCTTTGTTAGACTGTTTCTGAACTGCAGATTCTTCTGATAGTGTTTTGCTAATGCTAGTTTTTGTGTTTATTTGGACATTTTTAAAACCTCGTGAGTACTAAACACATATTTTAAATTTATCTACTTGCACCTAGTAATAAGCTCTTAGGCAAAATGCTTTAAGGCCCATTAGCCAATTCTCCACATTTCTCCATAGAAAGTATCTACAGTTCAGACACTACCAGTAAATGTTTTTTTTCTTCTCGTGGCTAAAGATACTGTCTTACTTTAGATCCTCATCTCCTCTTCTTGGACTCCTGCTAAAATCTGTAGTTTCTTCCCATTTCTATTAATTTCAAAAGCACACAATCTAATCTTATTATTGTGTTCCTTAAACACTTCAGTTGCATCTGGAGTAGTATTAATGTTCAATTTCTTGACCTGGGTGCTGGTTATACAGACATATTCAGTTTATGAGAATGTATTATTCTCAGACTAATGATTTCTCTATTTTTTGTATGTGTGCTGTACTTCAATATTTAAAAATCCAAAAATAAAAAACTCAGTGTCCTAAATATCAGTTGTGACTTCTACATTGCCACTTGAAATCTTCTGTATAATAAACGTTTCACTCAGATAAAGGAGGAACGGAATTGAAACTTGTGTCCTGAACTCAAAGTAAGATTTTCTTGTGAAGAGTAGAGTAACACCCTGTTCATGATCCAGGTTTCTAGTGTTTTTTCTCATCTCTTTCTGAGTTATCTATCCATTCATTGCAAGGTACATTTACAATTATTATAAAGCATTGACATTTTGAATGTACTAAGAGTTTTAATGAGAGGAATTTATTTTTTGTTGCTATTTAGATTTTTCTTCCACTTTCCACCTCCTCTTTCTGGTCTCTTTTTTGTTGTTGTTGTTGTCGTTGTTGTTTTTATGACTTCAGGGAAAATCATTAAAAAAGTAAAGAGGTTTAGAAAATAAGGTTGGACCTAATAATAAAAATTGTTTAAATTATAAAAAACAACTCTTTCATGTCTCTGTCTGGAGGAAAAAGAAAACAGTGTTGGCATTGCTTCAAAGGCCCTTCTAGATTAGGACGACCTTACCTTTCTCATCCTCATCTGTCTCCCTCAGACTCACACATTCCACCCACCCTATGCATTCTGCTTATACTCAGCCATTTGTTTCTAAAACTTCACTTTCACTCCTCCCAGCATCCATTTCTTTCACATGCTGCCCCTGCTACCTGGAATGATGTGGAGGCTGCTGCCACTTCCCAGGGCTCTTGACACCCACAATTCCCAAACAAACATGACTACTGTGGACAAACTACAATGCTGTCCCGTCTCTATCTGGCTATAGTGACTATCCCAGAAATGAACATATCAGCAAAATGCAGCCATTTGAAGGCCTTCTCCAATATTTTTCTTCTGGAGTAAACAGGAAAACAATGACATCATTTCATATATGAAAAAGCCGGAGAAAATAGGAAGAAGACAGAAAGTACCAGAGACAGGAGATAGGGAGCATTTTGATGCTTTGATTCTAAGAACTCTGATTCCAATCACTGACGTACAAAAAAAACCAAAAAATACCTTGTTTCTATAGTTCTTCATTGAATTCAATCAGCTCCGTCACCTGCTCTGTGAAACTCTCTTTAAAGCCTCCATTTCCAGTTCCTTACAGAGGGAAAGTTAGTCTGTGCCTTTTCTGTATTGCTAAGCCTTTGTAATAAATAACACTAATCTGAAGTTATTTGTCTTGCTAGTCTGCATGCTCAACTAGAACTATAAACTCTTAGAAGGCATGAGTTTATATCAGGTATAATGTCCCCTTTAGCACATAAGAGGAGATAGGGAGCATTTTGATGCTTTGATTCTAAGAACTCTGATTCCAATCACTGACGTACAAAAAAAACCAAAAAATACCTTGTTTCTATAGTTCTTCATTGAATTCAATCAGCTCCGTCACCTGCTCTGTGAAACTCTCTTTAAAGCCTCCATTTCCAGTTCCTTACAGAGGGAAAGTTAGTCTGTGCCTTTTCTGTATTGCTAAGCCTTTGTAATAAATAACACTAATCTGAAGTTATTTGTCTTGCTAGTCTGCATGCTCAACTAGAACTATAAACTCTTAGAAGGCATGAGTTTATATCAGGTGTAATGTCCCCTTTAGCACATAAGAAAAAAAATCAACACCTACTGAAGATTATGAAAATACCTACCCAGAAAAGAAGACAGAAACTGGATGAGTAAGTGAAAACTGCAAGGAATTTCAAGTACTCCAATATGAATATGTCGGTAATATAATGACGTATTAAAATTATATGCATATGAGCATAACCAATGGAAACAGATTGGGGGGTGTGAGGGCACATTCTGGGGATTGGGGGCAGATAGGGAGAGGTCAATGGGGAAAAAAGAGGCTTATGTAATACATTAAATAATCAAAAGCTAAAATAGGTTTTATTTTAAAAGCACATGATGTGCACTAACAGGCCTGTAGCATGCTAGTACTCAAGCAAGACTGGCCCTTAAGACTGAACAACAGAACATCTGGCAGTCCAGAAATTTCACAGCGATGGTGGAAAACAGAAGATAAATGCAAAAAGAAAAAAATGCAAACAACATAAGGGAGGAACAACAAGGGGAGAAAAGTAAGTCCTTAAGAACATTAAAGTAAGCAGGGATATACAACTTGAGAGAATGGGTAGAGAATGAAGGATAACAATAATCATAAAACACTTAAAGCTACTTCAAAATGTGATGCATATTTTTATTTGAGTTAAAGTACAACCTTATAATTGCCATGGATGTTAAACAGATCACCCAATATATTATAAAATCAATATTTCCTAAACAAGACAGTTTATGATTTTTCAATAAAAACAACTTTGTAGTCATTTTTGTTTCCAGGACAACCTGAATGATCGATATGAACGTTATAATGACAACTCTGAATCAAATTTTTCCCCACACTTCGGGACTGAGTTTGTATTGCCATTCCCTTGCCACCATGTGGTACTTGATTTACTGTAGTGGGCGAATGAGTAAAGAAAACTGGGAAATTTAAGACATGAATGAATTAGCACCAAGTGAAAGCCGAATGATGATGAAGGTGAGCGTTATGAAATATGTGAATGATGGTGAAAGTTGTGGATGAATGGAGTCACTAGGGCAGACAGAAGCATGAATATGGGGAACTACAAAGACTGTGCCTCTGAGAGGTGGGACCATACAAACTATATGTAAAATAACACTATTGCTTTATAGTAACGATGCTCATTTAAAATTTTATTGGTTTATTTTGTTTGTTTTAATTCTTTTTTTTCTAGTTTTATGGTTGGAACTAAGCTTAATACTATGAGTATATAATTCACTTTTTAGTTATACTATATTAAATATATATATTTTTAAAAAACACCAGATTTAAAGCAGCAGTGGAGAAAGAGAAATATTCCCCACTCTGGCTTTCCACACTTTTATTCCCTTTGAAGTTTTCACTGGTATTCGTATTTGCAAAAAAATTACTTTTTAAAATATATATATATTCTTTATTTATTTCAGAGAGGAATAGAGAGGGAGAGAGAAATAGAAACATAAATGATGAGAGAGAATCGTCAACTGGCTGCCTCCTGCACGTCCCACACTGGGGATCAATCCTGCAACCTGGGCATGTGCCCTGACCAGGAATGAAACCATGTACTCCTGGTTCACAAGTCGACCCTCAACCACTGAACCACACCAGCCACGTACAAAAATTACTCTTAAGCATTGTTTTTAAATGTCATAGACTAGCGGCAATTACTGAATTCTATTGATATATCTTGTAATTCTCTAATTCTATAATGATAAAGATAGTAGTGTACCCGAAATATTTGATTTGCTTTGGGGAGAGAGAAGGGATTATAACAGCATTAAACATTGTTTAAAGCTATAATTCAGTAACTTAAAGCAGATTGATAGGTAGATAGATAGATAGATAGATAATCTTCTTTCATTCCTATTTTCCTTAAGTTTAAAATAAATGAAAAGTAGCTTTTATGTGTTTATCTCATGGAAAAAACACTTTCAAGTACTTATCAGAATATATAATTGACTTTGGTAAATTTTTCTTCTATAGGAAGGAAACAAAAAATGGGTGCTGAGACAAATAAATGGGGTCTGTAAAAAACTGAAATGTTTTAGTGTAGGAGAAATTAATATTTACTACATTCCTATCAGGTTAAACATTAATTTGTCTTTTTTTAAAAAATTCAACAGAAGTATGAAATAATTTCTAAAGACTATGAATTCCTAAGTCTCCTATTTATCCTCACTATCTTTTATGCGTTTAGGCCCTCATTGTCTCCCACCTGAACAATTAGTCTTTTAATTATATTCATCCCGATAGCTCTGACCCTTACATTCCATCATCTGAACTAACTGTTGTCCAAGTGATTTTTCTAAATCACAAATCTGCTCTAGCTGCTTCTCCACTCATGCTCAGGAATAGCTTATGAGCTAAAAGAAATAATGTGTAGACAGAACATTTCAATCACCCTACCAAACTGTACAATCAGGATCTGGGTTACAAAGGACAGAAACTGACTGGTTAGCTTGAGCAGACAAGAACTGGACATGTACAGGGTAACTCAATGAATCAAGAATAAGTCCAGAGAAACTCCAATAAGAACCAAAGAAGGAAAGGCCCAAATTCCTACCACAGAAATAGTCTGCTTACAAGTCTCCTCATCACTGTAATGACCACTGGACACTCCTAACTTGTAAATAGACATTCATTACCTCGTATCCAAATTCTTGAATTCATTTCAAATATCATTAAAAAAAATCTCTACTGAACCTTCCCATTTGTGTTACTGCCTGAAAACCTTAGTCCTGAGCAGAAGTATCTGAATAGTCAGTCACACATAGGTCAACAATGGACACATCTTGCTACCATCTTTCTTATGATGCTCCCAAAGGAAGAATTTATCTGCTAGGCAATTGATAAGTGTCACGTCACAGCCCCATATGTCTCAAACAAAATAAGTTCTCTAGTGCTAAATAAAAAAAGTCATTAAAAAAGTTTAAAGGAATAATTATTGGATGTAATGGATAGAATAAGATAGACTTGGCACCAAAGATCTGACACTTATGATTAAATATGTTTTCCTGAGGGTAGATACAACTAATAATGAATATCATATTAACAGCCCAACATGACTTATATTTCCGTGGGAGCTCATTTTAGTTGTTTGTTGTCCTAAGGTGACAAGGGTGATTTAAGGCTCAATATATGACTAAATTAGTAGGACATCTACCAAAACAAACCCATTGACCAAGACTCATACCCTGCATAGTGCTCCCTTAATAGCCCTCTCTCCCAAATTTGGAGTCATAAAAATTAACAATCTATTGAATACATTTTCTCAAATCTATTAAATCAGGAATGAGGTATAGGATGTTTATCTTTCTTGGCTCATCAACTTTATCCCACAGGGAATATATGCCTATATCAGAAATAAAAATTTTAATCGTGCTGGATCATGATTGCTAATAAAAATAACTCTATATCATTATGTATTTAAATAAAAACATATTATCTAAAACTCAAACATCAGTATATATAGGACTTACATTATTTCAGAACAGAGAAAAAAACACAAAGTAATGAATTTGGATAGTCTTCCCTGATGCATATATTACATATATATATATAGTTCAATTACCTTTCCAAGGTTAGCTAATCAAAAACAGAACTTTAAGATAACTCTGCTACTATAATTCACAAATTCCTCTGCAACTTAAGACCAAGTCTCCCCATTGCTTAAAAGTCATGCTCCTTTATGTGGTCACAAAGGCCTTCTGGTGTACCATCCAGATTTTTCTTTTATCACTTTTCTTATTTTTTCTTCCAGTATCTTTCTAAGAACATTATCTTCTAACAATACGGAACTCCTTATAGTTCCCTAAAACCATTGTACTCTCTCTACCCCCATCTCTTACCACTCCTTGGAATGATTTGGGCACATACAACTTCTAACTCTTAAAATATTTTGCAAAAGCATTTTTGTGAAGTCTTCTCTTACCTGTCCCCTAGCTAAGGAACATAACTAATCATTTTCTTCAATCTGTATTTCACATGCATACTTCTATCGTCTATATACTATATTTACCATAGTAATTAAAATCTATATTTTATTCACTGTTATATCCAAAAAAAGAGCAGTGCCCAGCACGTAATGAACTATCAAATATATGACAAAAAACAGATCAAATAACTATTTAACAGCATCTCCACTGTTTCTGCTTCCTTCTGCTTTTCATTCATTTTATTTGTTTCTCTTTGATGTTCGCATGGACCCACTATCTAGTTCTTTCTGCCTTCTATTCTACCCAAAAAATTCCACCTGAAATTTCACATCTCTGTCTCTTATTAGTATTAATAAGCATTAGACATAGTGCTCTCTGTTTACCAACAGTTTTGATATGTAATTTCAATGCAAATTCAAAATGAATTTTTAAAAATTGGTGTTTTTTGTTTTTTTTTAATGTTAGAAATCATTGGTACCTTTGTAGTTAATATTATCTTTGTCTTAAAATGGATATTTCTTTTTGTCCTAGGGTCAGCCTAAACCTGTTTTACTCTGATCCTCTTTTTTTAAGTGTTGTTTTTTTTTTCATAGCTATTGCTGTACTATTTTCTTCCCTTTTAAAAGTAAGATGGTCAGGCCTGGCTGGTATGGCTTAATGGTTGAGCGTCAATCTATGAATCAAGAGGTCACAGTTCAATTCCTGGTCAGGGCATATGCCCGGGTTGTGGGCTCAATCCCCAGTATGGGGCATACAGGAAGCAGAAGACCCATGATTATCTCTCTTCATTAATTTTCTCTCTCTCCCTCTCCCTTTCTCTCTAAAATCAATAAAAATATATTCTTAAATAAAAAAGGTAAAAATAAGATGGTCAAATTTTAAAGGGTGGTGATACAGAGTATTCTAGCATCTAACTGGGGCTGGCTCTATAATTACATCAGATGGACTAAAGAATCACCAGCAAAAGAAAAGATGCAAATGTCTGCATTGTTTTAGTCCTGGTGCATGTGAAGTTTGCAAATCAGTTTATTTCCAAGCACATCTAGAACCTACTCTATGTGAATAGAAAATCTATGATGTACAGATTTTCTTAAAAATCAATGATAAGGACTCATTCTGATTCCTAGATTCATTTTGTTTTATTAATATTTAACTTTACAGATATAAAGTTAGGAATAGGACAAAGTTAGGGCCTTTATAACTCAGGATCCCCCGCATTTTAAAAAGGTAACAGGTTTTTCTTTAAGTTAAAGTATTATGTTACTTAAGAGTGTTTTATTATTTGTTTCCTTTCTGGTACCATAAAAAAATAAAAAGGAACTTATTCACAGAGGTTAAAAATGGAGTTTATTGCTTTAAAGTGGGTGAACTTTGAAAACCATTATGCTTGGAATAAAACTATCTCAGAAGATAATAATTTCAGTGGAATTTTTAAATTTCTCTAAAGAGTATACGCAAAGATTACTGTCTTTAATTGATTCACCTTGTAGAATTTTCTTCTTTTAAAATTACAGTCTACAAAGTTATTTTTATTCCTACTACGGTGAGTCTATTATTTTTGGCAAACCCATCCTTTAGTTTCTAAGATATCTTCTAAAAAGTAGATGCCATGCTTTATTTTTTTATTCGCCCCACCAGTATGGACATTCAAAAACTATTGACATTCCAAATAACACATACAATCTGAAGTGTTTAAATTTCCTAACCCTGGTCTCCATTTCACAACATTTGTGAATACTATCCCTGTCATGAGAACAAACATTCTTTGTTGTATATAAATGTTGCATACAAAGTAACTTGCATGCAAATTCTTGAAGTGCTATATATATATATTTGCTATGCTCTTATAATCAAAGACAAAATGGACCTATGTTGGAGATTCAGTATTAGGGAGCAAAGGAAGTATAAATGTTGTGTCATCAATAAATAGACCTTATCAAAATATATATGAAGCTCTGAAAAAAAATCATTAAGCTTAACTAAGGTAAAAGAAAAAAAATTGATTAGAAGATTGAAAGCAGTGCACTTAAACAAGGTTATCTACATTTCACTGAAATGTTCCTATCTAAACAAGAGCAATATATTAGATTTTAAATGGATTTTCACAAAAATAGGAGACTATAACACAAGAGTGTTTGACTATAAAAATAATTTTATTTGGATTTTTGAAAATCTATTATAATGCTAATTGAATTGTGGTCACTAAGTTAAATTTTAAAATAGTAATTTTAACCTGAATAATATATTAGATTCCATACATCCTAGTATCAATCATTCTACCAGAAGAAAAAAGAAAATTAAGTCATAAATTAATATTATGACTGATTTTATAGGTAGGTATTGATTTAAGTGTAATTGAAATAATATGGTTATGTCTTTATGTACAAAAGTGCTAAAGCATGAGCAAAATAAAAATCAGTATCCTAATGTAACTAGCATATATTTAAAATAACTTGATCAGATCTGTTATGTTCTATCAGGAAAACTCAGGTATAGGGTAAAGATGTAAGGGTTGGAGAAATAAATCTATGCTTCAGGCTTACCTCTCTACTTATTCGTTTTAGAACTTTAAATAAGTCATCTACATTTTCTGCTTTGAGTCAACCACTTATTAAAACAGAAGAATTGTTTCTTTAGGACAAAGAGGCTAATGTATACAAAAATCACTTTATAGATTATACAGAATAAGTATAAGGAAATATGTTGTTATCCTATATAATAAAAGGGTAATATGCAAATTGACCCTAAAGGCAAAACAACTTGGAACAACCGGTCACTATGAAGTGCACTGACCACCAAGGGGCAGACACTCAATGCAGGAGCTGCCCCCTGGTGGTCAGTGCACTCCCACAGAGGAACCTCCGCTTAGCCACAAGCCGGGCTCATGGCTGCAAGAGCAGCGGCAGTGGCAGGAGCCTCTCCCGCCTCCTTGGCAGTGCTAAGGATGTCCGAATGCGAGCCTAAGCCACGCCTCCTCGGCAGTGCTAAGGATGTCCGACTGCGAGCCTAAGCCGCAGTCAGACATCCCTTGAGGGCTCCGGGGCTGCCAGAGAAATGTCTGACTGTCAGCTTAGGCCCAATTCCCTGGGGAGCAGGCCTAAGCTAGCAGGTAGACATCCCCCAAAGGGTCCCAACTGTGAGAGGATGCAGGCCAGGTTGAGGGACCCATGCCCTGAGTGCATGAAATTTTATGCACCAGGCCTCTAGTTATAGTATAAAGTAGTAATAACCAGTTTTTTTTAATTCCATAGTCATCCTATGTAATAAAAGGGTAATGTGCAAATTGACCCTAATGGTGGAACAACCAGAATGACAGCTCGACCAGTCACTATGAGGCTCGATGACCACTTCTTGGTCTCTTTCCCCAGCTGGCAGGCTCCAATGGTGAATGGGAAACCAGGGGTAGGTGGCGGGATTGCGGGAGGTGCCAGGCCAAGGCCTCCACCCCGCTGGTCGCCCCACACACACAGGGTGACCAGTGGCAGGGGCGGGGCAGGCCAGCTGGCAGGAATGGCCGACTTCTTGGTCCCTTTCCTGGCCGTCAGGCTCCGATCACCTGATGGCAAATGGGAAACAGGAGGTGGGTGGCAGCAGGGGGTGGTGCCGGCTGCTGGCAGCCGAGATAGATTGCCCTGATCACAGGCCAGGCCTCGGGACCATACCCATGCACGAATTTTGTGTGCTGGGCTTCTAGTTTATAAAAAGCATGAGAAAATGCTAGTACAAATATAATTATTAATACTTTTTATAAGATTTCTGCTAGCTTTCTTCAATTTTAATTTCAGTGTTAGTCTTAATGAATGTATAGTGTCAATTACATTTTGATTATCTTCATGAAATCTAACTACACTTGTATAAATAAAGAAGTAAATTATGTGTTCACATAGCCACACAACAAACAAACTACAGTTTATGTATAAAAGGGTTTCAATGATTGGAAGGTAGTTTTATAAAAGTCTGTCTATGTGTACATATACACACATACAGATGAAATACAATTTTTCTTGTGCTTTTAAATAATAAAAGCATCTTATGCTACATATTCAAATGTTTAACATTTAATGCAAAAAAGTGGACAAGTTTAAGAGTATTACATTATTTGGACATAATTTTCATTTTATAGAGTTTTTGTTGTTGTTAATTCTTGCCCAAGGATATTTTCCCACTGATATTCAGGAGAGTGGGAGAGAGAGGAAAAGACAGAGAGAAACATGCATGTGAGAGAAACACATTGACTATTTGCCTCTTGCACTCACGCAGACCAGGGCTTGGGCCTGGGAGGTGCCTAATACCAAGGTATGTGCCCTTGACCGGAATCAAACCTGGGACCCTTTGGTCTGCAGGCCAACACTCTATCCACTGACCCAAACCGCCTAGGGCTACAAAGTATTTTTTATTTAAAAC
Source organism: Myotis davidii (assembly GCF_000327345.1). NCBI lineage: Eukaryota > Metazoa > Chordata > Mammalia > Chiroptera > Vespertilionidae > Myotis > Myotis davidii. The sequence goes on along the minus strand of NW_006383015.1, from coordinate 4,289,846 downwards.
CACAACATTTGAAACTTCTAAATACATTAATTATTATGAGATGGTAAATTTTTTTAACATTGTATAAATAATCCAAAAATTATAAATATATTAATTAGCTCTATTAAACTAAAAATATAGTCAATAGCATTCATATTTAGATTAACTAGCAATTACTTTTCAGATGCTTATTCAAATTTCATAGCAAATCTAACAGCATTTTAAAATTTATTTTCTTTGAAGCCAGGTAAGGATTAGCATTAGAATTCACTAAAATCTAATCACACGCAATTATGGCAACAACGAAAATTTATAATAAAAATAAACAAACTTTTAAATCTAATCAACATACTTCATTCTGTCATGACACTGGAAAGTTATGTGCTGACAGTTTTTAAATTAACACTCTTTTCTGTAACTCTGCCTTCTAGCTTATGGACTGTCTTCATTACAAAATGGGATTTTCAGTGGTAATCTCCGATATTTTTGTTGATCAATTGTCCTTTTCAGTCTGAAAAAAAAACTTTTTAATTTTTGACTTCTCTAGTAAAGCAGTAATTAGTAATATATTAACAAAAATAAATAAGTTGGCATTATTAGTAGCACATAATACACCATTAAGAGAAACACAAGGGCCAAAACCGGTTTGGCTCGGTGGATAGAGCGTCGGCCTGCGGACTGAAGGGTCCCGGGTTCGATTCCGGTCGAGGGCATGTACCTGGGTTGCGGGCACATCCCCAGTGGGAGATGTGCAGGAGGCAGCTGATCGGTGTTTCTCTCTCATCGATGTTTCTGACTCTCTATCTCTCTCCCTTCCTCTCTGTAAAAAAATCAATAAAATATATATTTAAAAAAAAAAGAGAAACACAAGGGAAAAATTTAGTAAGAATATATACACCACAAAAACTAATGGTCAACAAAACCGATATATTTGTACTGAATAAGAATAATATTCATGCCGAGACCGGTTTGGCTCAGTGGATGGAGCGTCGGCTTGCGGACTGAGGGGTCCCGGGTTCGGTTCCAGTCGAGGGCATGTGCCTGGGTTGCGGGCACATCCCCGGTAGGAGATGTGCAGGAGGCAGCTGATCGATGCTTCTCTCTCATCGATGTTTCTAGCTTTTTATATCTCTCACTTCCTCTCTATAAAAAATCAATAAAATATATTTAAAAAAAAAGAATAATATTCATAGATGACTGATTGATTTTGTTAAAAGGCAATCTTTTTTCCAAGTTGAACGAACCAGGGTAGGAAATAAATTCCTTCAATAGAATAAAAACAACAAGCTAATCTGATGAAATTTATTCTAATAATCATAGGTATGATCTCTACCTACTGAGCGTTTATATTAAAAAAAAAGGTAACTTTGAAATGGAAAGACTCCATGGATACCTACCACTATTGGATATGTTTCAGAAAAACAAAAATGCACTAGAATTAACATTAAAATAATTGAATGCATTTTTATTCTTACCACACAAAAATGACCTCAGTTAAAATAAATTCATAGAGCTTAGTGACCAACTGAGGTTAATGGCCTGAAACTATAGGTTAGGCCATTAACTCCACCCAGTCATTCATTAATCCCCAGGAAATAGCCAGGCCTACAATTGTTACTGCTCAGTTACAACCCAAATGGAACCATGAGACCAGCAATATGATTGGCTAATATGCAAAAATTAAGTTCTCCATGAATGCCTTAAACATATCAATTAAAACTGCATCACACTTTTTAAAAAACTCATATGCCAATATTTCTTTTCCATTTTCAGATCATAATAGCAATAATGACTATGATGCGGGGCATTTTCTGGAAATTAATGGCAACAGATGTTAATGGTCCTTGGCTGTACCTGGAGCCATCCACTCCTCCCTGTTAGTCATTAATCCCTATGAAATGCCCAGCTATTGCTTAATTAACTTTACAATGCAGTTAATGCAGATATGACATGATAGAATGAGTTTTATTTATAAACCTCAAAATAAAAAACACACACCAAATCTTTAACTCAAAAGGTCTTGCAAAAATCCACTTTCAATTTCTGAAACTTATACTAAAAATTAAGAATGGGGAGGTGACATTAGCAAGATGGAGGGCTAGGGGATCCATAAGCTCATCTTCCCCCCGCCCCCCCCAAAAAAAACCCAACAATAAACAATGACACACTGAAGAAATAAGTGTGGAAAGCTCTGGACTACAACCAAGCAGCAGCAAAAACTCCGTGGAGCTCAAAAACCAAGGATATCCACTTAGAAAAGTATAGGAAGCTATGACCCGTGTGACCCATTCTCCACTCCAAAGAATCTGGAAGCCAGGAGGAACAGACTCAGAGGAATTTTACCTCATGAGGAAAAGGAGAGCAGGCAGACCCCAGTCAGCCTTACTATTGTGGATGTCTGTAGTCTTGGCTGTCGAGGCATTCCACAGTCTTCACCAATGCTGCTCCCAGCTGATGGAGCTGCCTAGAGTCCCTTCAAAGCCACCAATCTCCGGCATTAAAGCTGTTGCTATGGATGCTTTCTGGGTTCCCATGTCCCAGAGAGAAATACCATACCACCTCCTCATATTTGGAACCAGAGCTGCCACTGCTCTGCACCCCACCCTTGGGTGCCAGGTCTTGGTTCTGAACCCTCACTGCCAGAGCCACACTGTCACTGCTGTGAGCCCCAATTCTTTCCCAGATAGGGGCTCTGATGGCTCCTGGCCAGGAAACGCTGCCTCTGTTCTAAGCTCAACTTTACTGTGAACAATTATTGGCCAACAAACAGAAAAACATACAAGAGGATACATTCCTAGAGACTTACAAGACGATCAAGGCTGAATCATGGAAAAATAGAAATATATCCCATGTTCTTGGGTTAAAAGAATTATTATTGAGAAAAAGTCCATTGTATCTAAAGATTCAATGCAATCTCAAAATTTCAAAAGACAATGTTCACAGAAACAGAAAAAGCTATCCTAAAATTTGTATATAATCAAAAAAAAGATACTGAATATCCAAAGCAATCCTGAGATATGGAGGCATCACACTGGTTTCAAGCTATTACACAAAAAGCTACAGTAATCAAAACAGTGTAATAAGGACATAAAAACAAGGCCAGAGACCAGTGGGACAGTATAGAGAGCCCAGGCATAAACCTATGCATATATGGCCAAATAATTTTTGACAAAGGTGCCAAGAACATATAATGGGGAATAGAGAGTTTATTCAATAAATGGTATTGGGGAAAACTGAATATCCACATGCAAAAGAATGAAGCTGGACCTGTACATTACACCACTCACAAAAATTAACTAAAAATGGATTAAGGATTTGAACATAAGACCAGAAACCATTAAAATCCTCAAAAAAAACATAGGGTGGAGGGAAACATTGACATTGGTCTCAGCAATATTTTTTTTATTCCAATTCTCCCACTTTCCTTCCCTTTGGCAACCATGAATCTCTTTCTGGGGTTTTTTTTATTCATTTGTTAGTTTTATATTTTTAGATTCCACATAGTGAAATAATATGGTATTTTTCTTTCTCTGACTTATTTCACTTAGCATAATACTTTCTAGTTCTATCCATGTTGTCACAAATAGCAACATTTCAATGTTTTATAGCTGAATAATACCCCATATTGTGTGTGTGTGTGTGTGTGTGTGTGTCCAAAGTTGTGGGTTATTGTTAAGCTGTTAGAGTTTGGTTTGTTTGGTTGGTTTTCTTTTTTTTTTTTTTTTTTTTTTTTTTACAATCGCTATATTTCTTCTAAACTTGCCAAATGAACAGCCAAGTTTCTTGAAACTAACAAAAGATAATTTGTAGTCAAATTTGCTCTTTTGGAGAGAGTTCTTTAAGCTAGCTTTTAAAAAATGACTGTAAAACTCATTTTAATTTACACAGAATTTTAATCTAGCAGGCCTTTTAAAGTTTTTTCCTACTTACTTTGTTTTTATGTACTCAGGACACTTTAGGAGAACCTAAGTGGGAAATGTGTTCAGATTATTAAGCTATAAAAATATGTGTTTTTCTGTTGGTCTTATTCAAGCAGAAAATTGTACTAGAGACTAATAAATGATTTTCTCCTTGCAAATTTTAATGTTTTTGGTTTTTGTTTTACTTTGAATGTTTAAATTAATTGAACATAAGATTAATTCTTAAAAATAAATTTAAAGTTGGAAAGGACTGTAGGGGAAATGATATATTTCTGACTGCTCTTCAGATATAACCTAAAGCTATCTTCTAGTAAAATCTAGGGCAAAATAAAGGATTATCCTGCTGCCCTATCACTTATTCTGATGCTTATTTAACATCATGATGTTTGTCAAACTTTTTTTTCCTCTTCAAAACCTTGATAAAATAAAGTCTTGTTTTTATGTTAGAAAAACCCCTTCTTCTCATCTATGTGACTTTTCTCTGTTCTGCCTTTCAGAGTTTATAAACAGAATCCATGAATGGGAGTCACTTACTTGTGTCAGGGTAGTTAAAACTTGGTAAGTTTTAGGGTCCATTCTTCTTCAAGGGCAAACAAGAAATTGCATTAAATTGTAAACCTACTATTTTATTAGCTTATTAGGGGGTATTTTTCAACCCTACTAGCAGCTAATTAAAAAAACACAATCTCTGTCTCAAACCATCTGGTCTACTAGATGTTGTTGACAAGTGTATCTGTTTTCCTGCTGCATATAGTTAAACGTTTTAAGGTAATACCTAGCCATGGGAGAAAGCTACCTGGCTGATCATGTGCTTTGCCTCACCTGACAGCACTTGTGAGAGTATCAATGATGCCTAAAATTGCCCTTGTCACTTAATCACAGCCTTCAGGAAAGATCAGATCCAGAATATATTAACTTCCTACAAAATCAACATCTCTTAAATTACATAGCTGAGTGCCACACATGTACATACCTAGAAATTTAGGATTCAGTTTTTACCTATTAAGCATATGGTTTGCAAATGTAACCATACAATATGTATTACTATTTATTATGTTTATTATTTTTATACATCTCAGTTTTAGTTTATGGATTCCACTCACAAAAATAACAACCATAGGTTTAAAGTTATGATTTTTACAATTACATTGTAATTTTTTTATTTAAAAACACATATAAGAAACTGAACAAAATTAATGTTTCTATAAGTACATGTGCCTTGGAACATGAGATTTCATTGCTTATGATAGGGATACAAAAAATGTTACACATAGCTGCTTTGGCTCAGTGGATGGAGCGTTGGCCTACAGACGGAAAGATCCCGGTTCGATTCCAATCAAGGGCACATGCCCTGGTTGTGGGCTCGATCCCCAGTGTGGAGTGTGTATGAGGCAGCCGATAGATGATCCTCTCTCATCATTGATGTTTCTATTTCTCTCTCCCTCTCTCTTACTCTCTGAAATCAATAAAAAAAAAATTTTAAATGTTAAATATGCACAAAATGGATGGTTTTGTTATTTCACTCTATTTTAGGATGGGTGAAAAAATTTTGAACAGAAGTAGAGGTTAAGTCTAAAAGTGGGAATGACAAAAATATGTGATGTTTTGTTCCTCTAATCCAAAAAAAATGTGTATTGTGCAGACTGGTCTATATACCTGTACATGTGCGCACGCGCGCGCACACACACACACACAATCAACCAACTTAAGAGTAAAGCAGCTTGGGTCTTGAATGGATCATACCATTTCTTGCAAATATCCGTAAAAATATTAGGAAACCAGAGCCTGAGAGAAACTCATTGGTCTATATATTAAATGGAGAAAACTGTCAACCCAAAACTGTGATGAGCTTTTTTTCACAATAATTAGATTTTCAAGACTTCCCAACACACAATAATAGGAGACTGTTAGAAAAAAATTTATTCTCCTGTAACTTGATGATACATTCTTTTTAAATGCAGGTAAGTAAGTTTTTCTATATTCCAGTTTCATTTCCCCAAACACTGGGGAAAACCCCCCACAAATATTAAGTCTGTCTCCATGCTGACTTTATAAAGTTATCTGAATAAAAACAAGTATGATTTGAACATTCTACAAAATGTTTTCCAATTTGCTTATATTCTATGTGCTACATATCCACTTCTTTTTTAGATAATGGGCAAATAATTTGTTTTTGTTTTATTAAATAACTGCATTAGGTACATCTGCTTGAATATTACCTTTTATTTTAAGTCCTACTTTTCTTCCTTTATCACAATGATAATCAATCCAATCTAAGAATTCTTAGACTTAAATCCAATTATTTGTCCATTCATTAACCTAGACATATACTATCAATACATGAAAAGTATGAATGTCTTAGTGAACCAACACATAAGCATATAAATATCACCAATAGATTCAAAATGTGGAAAATTTGACCAAATACCTTTGACAATGATATAAAGATCTGGATAAGGTTCTAGAAAGCCAACCACTTTTAATTTCAATATGCTTTTAGTGTGTGTAAGCCCTACATACTAGCTCAATTTCATGAATGAAATATTACTTTGCCATTCAGAATGTGCCTAAAGTATCAATCCATTTAAAAAGAGAGAATTATTACAAGATCTGTAAACAAAATAAAAAAGATCTTTTTGATATTTTCACAATACCATAAGTATATATGGGCATAATATAACAGATTGAAAATTAGAGGCCAGTGACTAAATTCAACAAGAAAATGAGCTATTTTTCCTTCATAAGAAAAATTAAGTTGTGCACATTTTGAAGTTGGGGGTATTTACATAAATTTAATATACCCAAATGTAGTATTTGTATAATTTTATAACCAATGTCACCCCAACAAATTCAATTTTAAAATGTATTATTTTTTAAAATTAATAAGCCCACAACAGATAATCAGAATAGTGTAGTCATTCCCTTTGAGAGGAAATGCATTCTCCAGTCACTACTGCTCCCTAATATCTCCATAATATATTACACCCAGAGAATCACTATTTACATTTCCACCCAACAGGGAAATAAATGACTGCCTCATTTTGGTGTGGATGTGTGTGCATGTGTGCGTGTGTATGTGTGTGTGCTGTGTGTGTGTGTGTGTGTCTGTGGAATCTCTGATGTATGTAAGGCTTTTATCTTCTCCTGCCTGAGCTTCCTGCATACACCTTTTTTGAACCCTGAGTCTTTCAAATGAAAATGAGCTCCTAGAATCAAATGAGCTACTGTTCTACTAAGAACAGATAGGGGATTAATTGTCTTGCTTCTTTATTTTTCAACAATGAATTACATTTCCAAATTGACTAATTTGACATTGTATTTCAGCTATTTAAATCCTAAAATCTACTAGAATACTCTATAGCCAATATAAAATAAGTAAAAATAAATTCTTTTCAATCTCTAAATGACTCTCCAAAGAACACATATATATTCCTTTTACAAAAATAGTTCAATTATTTTCAGATGATTTTTATTATTTTCATTACATACATATTCCATTTTAGGTCCAGGAGTTTCAACATGACTAATACCTGTATTCTAAGCAATTATGATTAATTATATTCTTTCATTTATGGAATCACCCAAAGTACAGTGAGTTACTATTTTTATGATAATGCATTAATATTTAGATCTTTTTGGAAATCCATCAGGATAATGGAGAGTTCTATAAGAAATAAGATTCTTAACCTTTAACCCTACCCATCTATGTATATATCTATATATATAAAAGCCTAAGCGACTGGTCGACCGGTCGCTATGACATGCACTGACTACCAGGGCGAAGATGCTCAAGGTAGGAGCTGCTCCCTGGTGATCAGTGCGCTTCCACAGCAGGAGTCCTGCTCAGCTGACTGATGGGAGCCAGATGCTGGGCTCACAGCTGGCGAGTGCAGTTGTGGTGGCACAAGCCCCTCCCGCCTCTGTGACAGCACTACCGAGTGGTGGCAGGTGCAGTGGGGTTGGGATGAGGGGGAGCAGCATGGCTCCCCAGCCGGGGCTCAGGCTCCTGCCCAGCCGCCTGCGGCTTCGTGCACTACTACATCCCTCGGGGGATGTTGGACTGCCGGTTTCGGCCTAGGCCTGTGGGGATCAGGCTGAAACTGGCAGTCCAACATCCCCCGAGGGGTCCTGGATTGCGAGAGGGCGCAGGCTGGGCTGAAGGACCCCACTAGTGCACGAATCCGTGCACTGGGCCTGCAGTTTCACTATAAAAAAATCATTGTCTTTATTTTCAGAGACCTTAATTTATAGTGAAAGTTAATTAATAATGGTGTGTAGAAGGCCAAACACATAAGGTTGTGGATCTCTAAACCAGCTGAGCCTCAAAATCACCTAATCATATGCAAAAATACATTCCAAGGCCCATGCATATTGAGATTCTGATCAAGTGAATCTCAGAAAATCAATAAATCAGAACCTGTCAGAGCTGGGCTCTGGCAATAGAATGTTATGTAAAGCTCCTAATAAGGTTATACTTCTCAGTATGGTTGAGAAGCACTGGTAAAAGCAATAACAATAAAAAATTTCACTCCTGAACTATTAGGCTATTAATAAAACAAAAGTGCTTAGTTCAATTAATCAACTTTTAGTTGGCTCTGTTGAAACTATTTTAAATGCCATAGTAGATTCCTACGAGGAGTCTACAATCTAATTGGAGAGTCAGAGCACTTAATATGCATGGATAACCTTAAATTAGGAAGTATTTACACCAGCCCTTTTCAGTAATTTGGTACTAACTGATCCTTCCTTTCCTATGAGAAAGGGAATACGAAATTACTGAAGGCCTAGAAACTAATGCAAATATTTCAGATATTTGATACTTGATGTATTTGTCCACAGAATAGTTTTCTAAATAAAAGAATTGTGACTAAACCAGGGGTTTGCTATTCAAAGGATTATTTAGAGAAATGAGAATGGTTGGTCAGCAAAGGCTATTGCAGCACCTCAGTGTGAGCCTTTAAAAGTCTGAACAGAAATGACAGCCTAAACGCAAATGAAGGAGCTGATCTAACACATTTTCAAATGATTATTGACAAAAAAGGAAGATGATAATATGGAATCAATACCTATAGCCATTCATGTCTGAAGGAATGCTAAAATAGTGGTTCCTTTAGCATTGACAAGAACACCTAAGTTTGAGAGAGAGAGAAATCTTATTTTTTGGAAAAAATATAATTGGTTTATATCTGTTGAAGGTCACAGGATGGGAAGTGAAGACACTTAGTTGGAAACATGCAGAGGATACCTGGAGATTTAGAAAAGGAGCCTGAGTGAAAAAAGCTGAAGATATGGACCAGAGAAAAATCCAGAATTTATTCATGCTATCTTTCTGCCTCAGGTCATATTTCAGGGGGCAAAGGTCACTCTATACATGACTCCTCATAATGAGATAACAACCTACCAAAACACGATAAATACAAAACATGCCGAACACCAATTGTTAAAGTATAATCCTTTTCCTCTGATTTTATTTGTTCTTAGAGAAACAATGTCTAATTCACAAAAAATCAGCTTAGCATTTTAAACTCACTTTTTCTTGATCAAGTAAGTAAAAGAATATGGACTGCCTCAGGTAAATTACCCACCATTTCACTGAAGTGTCTTTGAATGGCATTTGTTTATTTTATGGGCTCGCATGATAAGGATTCAAACCCACAGCTTAGCTCTCCTTCCTCTAGGCTGGTTACCTAGCTGTCCTAATCACCCAGTAATTAAAATAAAAACCACTCCAGATAATTGGCAGTCTTTGCTAATTGAAAACTGGGTAGATAATCATTGGCCCAAGGAAATGCCCCACTCTCATACTGTAATATGAACCGCCATCTGTCTATTAAATTAGTCATTGTGAAATATTAACATATAAATGACTACCATAGAGGTATTTTAAAGTGGTCCCAGCATTTAATTAATTATTTCCCTCCATTTTGTTGACTCACTGATTTCTTTCTAGGGAATAATAAGGAAATTTATTCTAAGCTGATGAGGGTGGGGGCAATAACTTTTATCATGAAACACAGACATGTTTAGAAGACTTATAACTACCTTTGCTATATAAAGTATTTGCTCTCCAGTGAGTCACATAAATGTTAAACCCAGAAGTTAGAATAAACTACATAAAAATAATTGATCGATAGAGCTGATAGATTTTAATTTACACATTTACTTCAAATGGAAGTAAAAGTAAAAGAGGAAAAGAAAATAAGTTTAAAAAAAAAAGAGAAGCAACGTGGAATCTTAGAAATCATCCACTGAAACAAAAAATGCCTGGAATACACCTGCATAAATTGAGGAACTAGCCTAACTCTATCCTTCCTGAAGGGAAAATTCTGCTTGAATGAAAAAAGAAGGGGGGGAATTAATAAATGTCCACAGACCCTGAAAAGAACACCAATAGGCTTGATAAAGGGGTAACTGATTCTGTGCTTTGTGTAGACAATCTGCTACAACACTGTCTTTGTAGAAACAACAAATAATACCTGTAGCAGGATCTTCAAGTAGAGGACAAGGATGCATAGTTACACATCTAATGACACAAATTAGACATACGCAGCATGAATAGATTCTCCTTTTCCAGTCAAAGTCAATCCTAGCACTAAAAGAATGCCCCTCCCCAAATTCTCTATGTTGACTTATAAGGTCTTTGGGCACCTGTGTTTGTCTATTTGCTGGCATGAAATAGGCCTTGTGAAATGAATAACTCAATTTGAATGTGAAGTAGTGATGCTCCAGACAAGGGCAAACCCCATTCATGTAAATATTCATCAACTGATTAGGCAGAAATTACTCAAGATACTTGATAAGTCAAAGTAGCTCAATAGCCATAACACTATAAATGAATGATCCAGAATAATATGTGGCCAATGATCTGGAGTCTCTGAAAGTCAAATGGAAATATAAATTTTATTGTTATTAAAAGCTCAGTTTTATATTTTTATACTTAGTTGTAATATGTTCTTTTTCTCCTCTAGATTATTTTATGTACAAAGCAGAAAAGCATTTAAATTACGTTCCTGTTAATAAAAAGCTGTACTTTTTCTAAAAGTGGATTCTCATGTATTATTTATACTAAGTCTCATGACCAAGTATGCAGCACACTGTTTCCTTTTTAAAGGTATAACTAGAATTATATTAGATTTTAAATGACTTGAATGACTAAGATATAAAAATATTAAAATTATAAGAGATATAGTACCATAAGGTAGATATATAATAGAGAAATGATAGAAAGTCTCTCTCTCTCTCTCTCTCTCTCTCTATATATATATATATAGAGAGAGAGAGAGAGAGAGAGATACATACACACACCCCCAAATTCAAATGCTGAAACCTATACCCCAATATACCCCAATGTGATGGCATTAGGAGGTAGGGCCTCTGGGAGGTGATTAGGTCATGAGAGTGGAGCCCTTATAAATGGGTTAGTGCCCTTATAAAAGAGACCCCAGAGAGCTCCCAATGTGAAGATGACTATTTATGAACTAGTAAGCGGCTCTCATCGGTACCAAACCTGCTGGCACCTCAATTTTATCTTATCTCTCACTGTCTCTCTCCACCCGCCTCATTTTTTTACTCATTTAACTACACTGAGAGTTTATAATTTATTTCCTTAATGAATTCAATCATAAGGCAATGTTTTCCTGGTAATGCCTTTAAAATTAGTACCTGCTGCCTAAAAATAAATCAGGTATATGTGGAGTTTGTGTTCTAACTGCCCCCAAACATAGGTGTGCAGAATAAATACTTCTGTCTTGATCTGCTTTGGACAGCTGCTAAAATGCACTTTTTTTTTTTTCTGAATAGCTGTCTTTTCCTGCATTGTGCTAGGCACTCCCTACACATTATATCATTTTTCATAATAACACTGTGAGGTCGGTGTAGTTTTACCATTCTATAATTTAGTATACTCTGACAAATAGAAGATTAAAGATTAATAATTTGCCTAAGGTTACGCAGCTTATAAATGGCTGAGCTACACTGTTTACCTTAAGGCTGATGACCTCAAATTTAAATCCGCCTCCACTATAACACAGAATCCTCCCCCATTAAGTTTCCTATAGGAGATTCTGCTGGCGGTTTACCACACCCACTTCTAAGCATACAGCTTGAACGTATTTCCCTTGGAGTTAGCTATGTTAATGAATTAATTTCTAGCCATGAGAATATAGGCGAAAATACTGCATGCCACTTTCAGGCTTAGCTCACAGAAATTTCCCACATGCAACCTTCCATTCTCTCTCCCCAATTTGGCTGCAGATAATGTCCACAGGGTCCATTGAGAACCATGGGAAGATTGTAGAACCCCTGGCAGCGGTTCCATCAGAAACATCTGCATTAACTGTTATGCAATGGAAAATAAACCTTATTGGGCCACACCACTATAATATAAGGTTTTTTTTCTTCTACCAGCTGTCAATACTGTAAGTTATACAAGTCATGTCATCTTATAGTTACCAAATCAAAATATGACTTTGACTCAAGTTTTTAATAAAAATATTTCAATTAAAAGTTAAAATGTATTTTCCTGACCATCAAAACCTTTCCCTGAGTGGCAAAATGACCTCTTCTACTGGAAACACAGATATTTAGTAAAAATGGGAACTTCAAGACGGGAAGTCCAATTGAACTGCATTTTTATCGCTTCAAATACAAATAGCATCTAAATGCAGTTTTGAAGTGATGTCTAGACACTTTTTTAAAGCAAATTCAGGTGTCAGGGATAATAAATGAATCGTGTATTTGATGCACATAATGCTCTAAAGAAATCAGTACAAGCCCCCAAGGGAAAAGAGCAACAGCATACTCAGAAGCACTTCATCAGCTGAAGTTGCTATAACGATGCTGACAAGTACAAAAGACAACTACTTTGTTCTGTCATGCCGTGTCATGTTGTAGAAAACACTAAGGATTATGTGCCCTTTAGAGAAATAGTCAAAAAGTAGCTTGCTCTGTGGGGTTTAACCCGGGCATTTTTGAATTTTCAAATGCCCTGGTTTTTGCCAGGTGTGGCCAAAGCTGTGTCCTAAGGGATTTCAGGCATGAAGAGAAAAGAATGCTGATGCATTAAACAAATGCAAGGGGAAGGAGCGGAAGGAAAATTCACTGCTGTGGAAAACAAATCTAGTTGTTAAGTACCTGTATGTAGGCTCCTTGAAAATTTCCATCTAGTAAATATTAGTTCCAAAATTAGTGCAGATAGATAGATAGATAGATAAATGATAGATAGATAGATAGAGGCATACATACTTAGAATAATCATAAAGGCAGTGTTTCTTAAAATACATTTCATTTATAAAATGTATTAGAAATCAGCTATGAAAGTATATATTCATTTGGGGGGACATACATATGCCATTGGTTAGCATTAGACCATCTGGAGACTACCTGCTAATCCATTTATTTTTTAAACTCCTTTTTCAAGTATTGACTACTTTCATGCTCTCCCTGACTGACTAGAGACTCCTAGTGCAACTGCTCCAAATTCCAGTCCCACCAAACTTCAGTAAAGTGCAGGGTCCACACTGATTCAAAGGTGGAACTTATAAGTGACAGGTAGATACTGTCATCTTTTTATTTATTCACTTAGTTAGTTTGTTAGATAGTTAATCTTTGCCCGAGGACGTTTTTCCATTGATTTTTACAGAGAGTGGAGGGAGGGGGAGACACACAGAGAGAGAAACATTGATATGAGAGACACATGAATTGGTTGCCTCCCACATGTGGTTAGACCAAGGCTGGGGGATTGAGCCTGCAACTGAGGTACTTGCCCTTGACCAAACCAAACCTTCAGGCTAATGCTCTAATCACTGAGCCAAATGAGCCAGGGTGATAGTGTCATATTTTTAGATATGCATTACCAATTACGAGGGGCTGAGCTATACTTTTATTGGGCACCTCTTCTTCTAAGGTTAATTCCTTAACTCAAAAAAGTCATTAAGAAAGGAAAATTCAACCCTCTAGTTTGATTCCTTAAATATATAAATATTATGCATGGAATTCCCTAAAATATATAATTTAATCTTTAGAGTATTAAAATAATATAAAAATATACACTGAAAAACCCTATAGAGTAGATATATAAAAAACTAGTACTAATAATATGACATGAGTAATCAAGTCCTTTGTTTCGGACCTAAGAGTCTCATGTCTTCTGACCCCATGTACATATGACACAGTAGCAGACTACTTTTTAACATGTAAGCGGGTAAAATGAAATCTCAGAGATTACTATATAGGAATCAAGTTTGGTTAACTTTGTTATGAAACTGGCTAATCCTATCTAATAATAGAGAAACATGGTAATTAGCCATAACTTCGCTACTCTTCCCATTGGCTAATCAGCAAGATATGCAAATTAACTACTAGCCAAGATGGCAGCCGGCAGCCAGGCAGCTGAAGCGAACATGAACATGAGGCTTGCTTGCTCCAGTGATGGATGAAGTCAACGATCCCCACCTGCCGCAGCTCAGCTTTGAGCTCCGGATGAAACAATGCTGCAATTATAGAACCTAAAAAAAACCCAGAACCCTCCTTT
>NW_006383015.1:4273679-4274829 GCF_000327345.1 Myotis davidii | reverse complement strand
CGCTCAATACAGGAGCTGCCCTCTGGAGGTCAGTGCACTCCCATAGGAGGAGCTCTGCTCAGCCACAAGCCAGGCTGATGGCTGCCAGTACAGCGGTGGTGGTGGGAGCCTCTCCCACCTCCTAAGCCCCACCCAGGATGTCCGACTGCAGCTTAGGCCTGCTCCACGCTTGCAAGTGGGCATCCACCAAGGGCTGCTGGGCTGCCAGAGGGATGTCTTATTGCCAGCTTGGGCCCAATCCCCTGGGGAGCGGGCCTAAGCCAGCAGGTGGTCATCCCCTGAGGGGTCCCAGACTGCGAGAGGGCGCAGGTCGGGCTGAGGGACCCCCCTCATCCCCCCCGAGTGCACAAATTTTTGTGCACCGGGCCTCTAGTTATATATAAGGCCCAAATATTAAACATAATTCATTTATGGGCTCATGAACTATGTCATAATTTAGCAATCAAATTTTATAGATCAACTAGGGGCCCAGTGCACGAAATCTGTACACAGATGCGGTCCCTAGGCCTGGCTGGCAACCAAAGTGCAAGCGTCTGGCATGGAAGGGCAGGTCCCAGCTGACCTCTGGGCCCTGGACAGAACCTGGGCCGCCAGGCTCCCACGCACCCACTCTCCCTCAGTGCCTTGGAGACGGGTGGTGGCCCTGCCCATCAGGGCCCCAGTGCCTCCACTGCCCAGCTACCAGTATCACATTGCCCATGCCCACCATGTTCTGCACCACCCCCTGGTGGTCAGCCCACATCATAGTGAGAGGTTGAACTCCTGATGGAGGGGATAATTTGCATATTGGCTTTTATTATATAGGATTGTCCCAGAGAAAATTATTTTAAATTTCTAATTTCTCAGTCAAATCCAAAGATATCTAAAAAGAATTTAACTCCATAATATGTGCATGTATCAAATCATATTATATACCTTAAATCTATACAATATGGTATGTCAGTAAAATCTTAGTAATGCTGGAAAAAATAAATTAAAAGAACTAAACTCACATTTAAAAGCATAAGTTTCTTCATGTACTTTATAAAATAATCACTGAGTTAACATAGACAGTTGGAATACTATTAGAGACCCAAGGCTATCATAAATATAATCTCTTAAATGCTGTATAAAGTTCAGGAGCATCTAAATATATATTTTATATATATAT
>NW_006383015.1:4270757-4273620 GCF_000327345.1 Myotis davidii | reverse complement strand
CTAAATAATTGCAGTTATTGCTGAGTTTCAAATATATATATATATATATATACACACACACACATATATATATGATTGTATATATACATATATATGTGTAAATATATATACATATATATATGTAATCGTAGTGGGTAATGATGCTAATTTTAGCATTCTGGAACATTTTCTTTAGTAGTTTTTCTAAAAGGCTCTTAATATTCACAATGGCAATTATGCAGGCTTCCCTCAAGCATTTTTTGAGATTTAAAAGATGAGTATATTTCTGAAATTTTTCCAGTATTGCTTTTATTGCATTTCCAAGGTTTCCTTCTTCATCATCTGCCAATTCCAATAATCAACTGCTTCTGAACTTTTGAGCCTGCCAAGAACCTCTGAAAATCTGTAAGTCTTTGAATTAATGTGACATTTATTTTCTAATATCCTCTGGCCTTGTATCATTTCTTGTTATACCTTTTCACATATGCTGAAATTTGAGTTCAACCCTTCCTAATGTTTCTCTTTCCAGAATAATATCCTAAAAGTAGATGCTGGGAACAGCCTACATAAAACTTTGCTCATGGTACTTTGTCAGTGTCTTTAGGAATAATGAATAAGTAATTGTCTAAAAACCCTATTACCCAATCATGATGAGAACAAAGGAAATAATTGCAATTTTTTTTTTAAATCTCAAAATAAAAATGTACGGGGGAAAGTGAACTTTAGAAGGTTACCATATCATTTCATAACAGTTGCTACAATTTCTCTTTTGACTCTTGTTCAGTTGCTATGTGCTATTCCTAATGTTGCTTTCTTATATAAATAATGCTAATGTCTGAACTAATAGCAATAGAGTCAAATTCTGTCAGATTAGCATCAAAGAGATTAATAATGTTGACATGTTTAATTTTTTAATAAAAATTATTACAAGTGTTCTGTAGTCAATCATTATGAATGATCACTATTAAAATTACTTGTAAATAACTTAAAATAAGTTTACACTACAAATATCTATTATAGAGTATCTAAATGGGAAGATCTATACCTGGCTCTGGAGTGAGACAATCATGAATTTAAATACTGCCTCCACTGTTTACTAGCTATGTAAGCTTAGGAAAATTACTGTCCTCTAAATGTCCTCATTTCTATATTGGTAATATATGGATGAAAATCCCTACTTTGCAGGATGTTTTTCAGATTCCAATGAAATACTTTATATAAGGCATCTATCACAGAGCCTGGCATATAGTCTGTGTTCCAGAAACAGCAGTAAAAACAATTATTGTTACTGATACTACATAATGATTATTAGATGAGTTAAAATGTGCATATTAGTTTTATTTTCGTTAGAATTTATCTTAATGAAATAGTTTACTAAATTTGGTAACTTTACCCCCAGAATTTGTTAGCAAACACCAGCAGGGAGTGTGCACTTATAGAAACATTCAAAATGTAACATAAAAAATAAAATAAAAACGTAACATTTATAATGTTTGCAACATTTAATATTGCAAACATTATAAATCTGAAAGGACATGCCCAAACTGTTACAGTTCACTTTGCTCATTATACCAGAAGTGGGTGAAAATTAAAATAAATGTATGATGATTGCATATTAAAACCTAAATAATTGCATATTTGATAAATATGACTGTTTCTTTTTATATATTTTATTGGTTTTTTAGAGAGGGGAAGGGAGAAGGATAGAGAGTAAGAAACATTGATGAGAGAGAAACATCGATTAGCTGCCTCCTGCACACCCCCTACTGGGTATGTGCCTGCAACCAAGGTACATGCCCTTGGCCAGAATTGAACCTGGGACCCTTGAGTCCGCAGGCTGCCGCTCTATCCACTGAGCCAAACCAGTTAAGGCAACCTACCCCATTTTATATGTAAGGAACTTGGGCATGGGCAAATTTTGCTATCTGCAGGGCGTCCTGGACCCATCCTCCTGGGGATAACAATGGATGGCTATAGTTAAGTTTTGGGAGAATCCAAAGTTATACACAGATTTTTATTGCCCAGGGGTTGGTGCCCCTAACACCTTCCGTTGTTCAAGGGTCAACTGTAGTTACTTACTAGTATTTAACAGTTAACTACTAGACATTACAAAAAAGCATAATAATTTACCTATAGGTAAGATAATTATATAACCAGTCCCATCTAATAGATTCACTCAATAATAGCTTTGGATAGCTTCCAGTATGACTATTGTGTAATGTAAATAAAACTGAAGTGTACAGAAGTCTACGATTATATAAACTAAAGAAGTAACAAACTGGTTTGACAGGTATAGAAGGAGAAAATTGTATAAGTATCTTAAGCATTTTAAAACATTTTATGGACTTAGATCTCCGTGACCTTGTCAACTTGCATCTCATGGTTTTAAATCATAGATAGGATTTGGTAAAAGGGTTTTTCATAATCAATGATACTATTTGTTAAGACATCTAAAAAATTACAGGAAAAACCAACTAATACAACATTAGGGCATGGTATACATGAAATTAATTATCAGACTATGAACTTCCTTAACTAATGGGAATTTCTATATAAATGCCTATATATAGAAGAGCAGGTTAATTTATATTTTGTACATTAATGGTATATTTATCTGATTGAAGAGCCTAAAACCATTATGTCAATCTTCAACATTTTAAGCGGGACATTTGCTTATATCAACACTTCCTTCATATTCCACCAGTAAAATGTTTATCTGGAAAAGTTCTATCTGAAAGAAGCTAATAGTCTTTAGTCATAGTAGTTTAAATGCCCATTAATTAATAGAAAATTGAAGTAAAAGTATTCTTTAAATATATGGAATCACTTAGAGTATCAAATGACTTTATTATGACTATTTGATTTATAGCCAAACAAGTCTTAA
>NW_006383015.1:4244182-4270644 GCF_000327345.1 Myotis davidii | reverse complement strand
GCTATATATATATATTTTAAGATGGGGTAAAAAACAGCTAGTGTTTCTCCAAATTGAATATTTCTACCTGAAAACATATTAAAAGTTTGGCAATGTAGATGTATAGAACAAGCCCTGGCCTGTGTGGCTCAGTCGGGTGGGCATCATCCCATACAAGGAAAGGTTGCCAGTTGATTCCTGGTCAGGCACATGCCCAGGTTGTGGGCTCAATCCCTGGTAAGCAGCGTGGAGGCAGCTGATGGATGTTTCTCTCTCACATTGATGTTTCTCTCTGTCTCTCTCTAAAAATCAATTAAATATTTATTTTAAAAAGATGTATAGAACCAAATATGCCATTTCAGTTTTAACTCCTTTTTGTCTTTTCTCAAACCACTTTAGGCCTACTACCATCAGCATGCCTTCTTGCTGAAAGCTGATAAACATTCTATACAAGGCTTCCCAAGCAAAACTGTGGGGAGTAAAACACCTTCTAGCCTAACCACAGAGCTTTTGTGACAATCAAATAACCTCACCTAAAATTCCAGTATATTGTTCAGGGAATAATGAACACAGACATGTCCAAAATTAATTCACTTCTATCATTTCCCTTGTAACTATTACAAAATGTAGACAAATTTAAAACAATGAAATTACACAACAAAGGTTTGGAATTTATAACCATTTTCTGTATAACTCTAAGCAAATTGCCTTTTTTAGTCTTTCATCTCCTTTCTCACTTCTTTCAGATCTGGATTGTCTAATAGTAACAGATACCTGATTTTTCCTTCACACTTCTCTACTTCTTCCTCATGGTGACAAAGAGGGAGTGAACTTAAAGTGAGGAAGAATATGTATGAATGAAATTGTTACATAGCTGAGCAAATAAATCATAGAGCATTTGAAAGTTTAGGACTGATATCAGTTAAAACAGTTTGGCTGAAAAAGTGGCTAAAAACATAAGGGGTTTAATTCCTTGATTACATAAGGTCCAGAGCTAGAGATATTCTAGGGTTGGTTCAGGGGCTCCAAAATGTCATGGAGAATCCAAGTATCTTTCCACATTTGCCTTTCTTAGGCTTCCAGCAATGTCTTCACCTGGGACCACAGGATGGGTTTCCACAATTCCAGGTGTCATATGATGACATGAGGATGGCTAGTCAAAGGAAGGGGGTGCTTTCTCTGTGTATCGCTTTTCCCTAGAAGGAAACCCTTTCTCTCGAAGCCTGCCAAACTTCCCGTCACCGACCAGTATTCTATCCATGTTCATAACTGAATCAAGCACTGGGATGGAAAGTAAAATGATAATAATTGCTCTAGACAAATTAGGATTCTCCCCCAAGGAATGGGGGAAAACTCAACCAAATTTAACTCTGCCAGCAAGAAGTAAAGGAAGTCACTGATGAAAAAACTACTAAAAGTCTCCACCACATGCTCTTGGAGTCAAGGGAAATTGGACTTAAATTCCCACTTGGTATCTTAAGAACTTTTCAACTTTATGTACTTTCTTAACCTCTATTGAAAGCTATAGATGTACATATAGAATAGGTATAGATACATAAAACATATATATTTTTAAATTCTGTGTTGTAGGAAAAGAGATAGCTTTGTGTGAAAGTGCCTAGCAGAAAGCCTGGTACTAGGTAAAAGCCAATCATTATTATTCAATTTGTTTTCTTTCATCAGTAGGCCTTCCTCAATTCCTTACCACAGCAAAGCCCAGTAACCAAGGAGTATAGCATAAATTTAATTCTGCCTCAAAAATATTCAATTATAAAAAGTCTTAGACTTTTTAGCCTTTTTTACAGAGCCTTTTAGACTTTTTATCTTAATATTTTTTCTTAATATTCTACTATGCTAAATATAAGGGGTGCCAAATATTAGTTTAACTTTTCTTCATGTACCTGCTTACCACACACACACACACACACATACATACACATACTCTATCAGACAATAAATTCTGCAAAGTCAAACCAGCATATAAAACCATCAATTGCTTTCAGAAAGAAAACTAACAAAACAAGCCTCTATTTGGGTATCAAAGTTCCCTTGTCGCCTATCTACATTTTCAGTCACACCTTTTGCCTATCTCTGACATATTTAAGTTTTAACACTGAATTAATTGTCCACTATACTTTCCATGATAATGTACCCCTTCTTTAACCCCTTCCCCGGCAGAAACGTGTATACTCGTTTTCACAAAATGTTCTTTTTCAGTCGTCGACGAGTATACTAAGAAAATATGGTAAAAATATATGGTTTATAGGAAGATGAGTTACAAACTGTTTTCATAACCAGCATCAAAAATAATATATAGAACCAAAATAAAAACATTAGTCTGAAAAAGAAACGTTTTTAACAAAAAAATTGTTGGGGAAGGGGTTAAGTCTGTTGTAGCAGGTTCTTCAGTTTGGAACACACTCTCTACCACTCACTCTTCATTTGACCAATTCTTTTTCATCTTTATGATTCATTTCAGAAACCATCTCCCCTCAAATATCTCCAGCCTCCGGATTGGATGTACCTGTTTTTCATTCCAGAGCACATTTTGCTTACCATTTATCATTAAATACTGAATGTGGCCATTTTTGCATTTGCCTTCTTCAACAGAGTATGTATGTTAATTATAGAAGATATGTTTCCTGATGCAATCCTGCTAGATAGAGTGTAGACAAAGTTTCTTATATAAGTCCATGTAAAATTTTAAACACAACATTAAAAATTATCACCTAAAACATTTTGATACAAAATACAGGAATATTTCTCAAGTATTTACCATGAGCCATATGTTCTGCTAAGTGCCTCATACACATTTTTCCCATTGTAAAGATGAGTATACTAAGGCATAGAGAAATTATTAAGCTTTCCAAGACCACACAGCTAAAAGAGAGTACATTCTTTGGTTACCTTATTTGTTATCTATTCTTAATTGCAAATGGTCTCAGAAAGCTCCAAGACAATTAAATTTTATCAGAAAACAAACAAATAATCACTTAAACAGACATGAGAAGACAACAGAACATCTCATGCCAATTAACTTTTTCTCCCTTTACTGAAATTCATGTTTATCCACCATCAACAGCACCTGTGCTAATATATTGCCCTGAAATTGCTAAAACATGCTTTGCTGTACCATAGTAAAACCTTCTAAAAGAAGTTTTGGCATATATTTCCTTAAACAAAATGACCAAATTTTACTATTACATAACAGTACTATCCTCCTCCCTCTTGAAGAGGAATGTTAAGGATTACATTTGCTATAAAAAAAAAATTTAGTAAGGTGCTTTAAAGCAGTGATATACACATGTGTAAAAGTTTAATTTTATTGTTTAAATATTATCCTGTGTTCACATAATTTTCAACATTATTCAAACGCAATAATTTTCATATAGACTGAAATATTATATGCAGGCAACAATTTTAGTGATAGCTGTTAAATATAAATTAATTATGGCATTTAAAAGTAAACTGATAGAAAAAGAAAAAAACAGAACAACGTAAAAAATGTAAGTTTGGTCACCTAATTATATATTGCTGCGAATAGTTCCTTAATATGGGAAGATAGGAAACCAAAACGGTGGAATATATTCCTAAAGTTTATAAATTGTTAACTTTAAGATACATTAGTTAACATTCACTGGTTTATATATTTGAAAATATAAAATGATAAATAAGTAAGACTAACATCAGAAGTATCAAAATAGAAGCCAGTATGAAGAAAAGGAAAACCAAAATGTTTTTGGATGTGTGTATATGTGCATGTGGCCCGGAGCTTTGAACACACTGAATACACAGGTTTCTTTTATGGCAGAAACACCAATTGCTGTATACAAGAATATTTCCAGTATCAATTTATCACCACTCAATATCTGATACAGATTAGGTACTTCATTTCTAGTCAAATAAATTATTAAAATTAGCACTATTATGTGAGATCAGGTTAAAGGCTTTTAAAAATATTTATTTTTCAAACACTGGAGTTAAATAATTTGAGAGCAAAAGAAAACTATGTATTTTAATTTTTTTATGGACATTAATTTTTAAAAAGTGATTAAAATTTAGAAAATATAAACAGATGTTTTAATAGATACTCATGAATTCATGTTGCTCTATGTAATAATATTAAAAAACAGAGTTTCAAATTTAGTATAATTTAAAAGAGATTAAATTATAATTAATTAACTATATACATAACTTTTAAGAATACTTTTAGGAAATAATATTACCATAGAGATATCTTACATATCTTAATATAAAGATAAAGACAAAAACTAAAAGTTTAATTAATATACTGATATTCAAACTACTCACTAACATCCATATTCATATTTAGGAAAACTACTAAATACAGACAAATCTAAAATATTGTAAAAGAAATCAATTTCTAAACAGTTAACAAGAGAGTAGACTAGTACAAACTTTCTTCAGCATAGTGAACCAATGAATACATAAAGGTTACATTTTTCTTAATTTTTGCCCTTGTATAAATTTATTCTGAAAAATAATCACAATTATATACACAGATTTGACTAAAGGATGTTCTCTTTTTTTTTTGTTTAACAAAGGAGAACGAGTAAAATTGAAAAAAAAATAAAGACCAACATAAGGGAATTTAGTAGGTAAATTGCTTCTAAATCATGAAAAAAAAATTGTACCACTAAATATATTGGTATAAATAAGAATTCCAGATATAAAAATATGTGTAAGGTACACAATAAAAACAAAATTTGCTATGAAATCGAAGAGAAAATAAATTTTTGTAAAAAATTACTACAGACACATACATACACTCACTTGCATATTAAAAGGCATTTATCAGTATGCACAATACATTAGTGCAAAGTATCAGTAGTGGTTTTCCTAAGTGATAAGATTACAAATATTTTCCTCACTTTTGTATATATTGATTTTGCAGAGCAAATATCTTATTTTAATAATATAAAAGTTATATTTTAAATGTACAAAATAAAATGCAGTCTAAAAACTGTCTAGTGATCTATTTCTCCTCCAATTGTATAAAATAGTTGCGGGGGTAATACAAATATGTCAGATGATGTTGTTCCAGTCTTTTACACTAATTGGCTGCCTATATTTAGGCAAATACCTTCTCTGTGTATTAAATTTATTTTCTGTAAAATAACTGGAGAAAATGCTCATTTTAAGAACTCTTTATGGAAACAATTCAAAGTCTTATATATGTTAGAAAAAGGATAAACATTAAAATGTATTAATATGGTAATCACCAAAATAAGCAGTAACCTCAGTAGACTGGATTTATGTTTGTTTATTTATAAAAATCACCCAGAAGTTTTGAGCATCTCCAGTGTTACTTATGTTCAAATACATTAAATCCTAATAGTCCCGACTTCTTATATAAATTAAAATAATCTAACTGTGAAGCCAAGTCCAAATTTCCTTGGTCTTTGTCTTTGTCCATCAGACTGCCTGATCCCACTGCTGTGCCATGCCCGTTAGGTGCTGGACAAATGAATGGCTAGGCAGAATGTATAAATAAGTACAATGGACTGAATCCCATTGAACTATGTTTGCAGGACTTCCATAAATTTCAATGAGATCAGTCAGAGCAAAGGCTTTAATTTCAGGCTGACAATCACTGCGAACGTTTCTTAATTCTCTGTACAACATCTGTTGAAAGTCTTAGCAAAACAATATTTGTGAATCACAATGGACAATTCCAAATGAAAGAATATTTTAATATTTTCATTGAGAATGAATGTAAAGGTCTTAGTTTTAGTTTGTTCTATAGCATTTGGGTTTTTTTTTATTTATTAAACATGTCAATGTTTATAATAAATGGAATTTTTAGGGAAAGTACAGGACAGTATGAAGATGATATTGTCATGTCTTGTATTTAAAAAAGCTTTAAACATAACTTTCCATCTTGTCTAAAACTGTATTTACTGATAATCACTGCATCATTATGCTCAACCATAAATATGTCTCAGTACAATATTTTACCTGTCGATGAAATGTTAACAGAAAATTATACAGAACGTGGGGAAATGGAAATAGACTGTTTATTATATATCCACCATACCATTCTTACCAATGACTTTCCGAATGCTTAGCCTACAAGGGGTCATTTGCCATGTGTTGAGGGGTGAATTCAATGTAAAAAAAATAGTCAGTGTAAACTCCCACTTGTTGGCATGAGAGTGACTGCAATCCAAGGGCGGTTCTTTTCTTTCATTCTCCTCTTTCTTCTTCTCTCTCAGCCATGGAAAGGGCTCCGTTATTTCTGCATGGGTGCAAGGTGAATGAGGCTGTCACTTCTCCTTGCAGGGCTATTTATTACAGGTCACTGACATCATACAGCTATTTTTTAAATAAAAATAAGTTATCTAGCATCATCTCACTTACACGGGTATTTGAGAGAAATGTGCAATGTTATTTATTTATACAGAAATCTGCCAAGCAAGAGGCATCCTTTTGCTTTGAGGGGCCTCCTACTGGGAAAGTGAGCTACCCTGTCATTCTAAGAATTAAAGCACTGCTCACTGTAGGCGAGAAAACATAACACTATCTGACAGTTTGGAGCTCTTTTGATTTTCAACCTGCAAAATAAGTTATGCCAATAAGGATTAGAAAAGAAAACGTCAAAGTGTATCACTAACTGAGAATTCCTATGCAGTTTTGACTGTTCTCAGCTATGAGATATGCACATTATGTATGTTTAATGCGTAGTTTCTGGTGTCACAGACCTACACTGACCATAAAGCAGTCTAGTACACTAATAAATTAATTGATAAGGAATTGACTTTCTAGATAAGTACATCTCAGTTTGCAGTTTTCAAGGGACAGAGAGTCCATCCCTAGAAAAAATAGTCTTAGAAAAGGTAATTCTCATCGTTGTCTCTGATTTCAGCCACAGATATGACACCAAGTAGTTTTTCCTCTGCAATGTCCTCACTGCAAACTATATTCATTCATGAATGTTATTTCTCCATGATAAATTATATAATTTTATCTCAGAATTTCCCTAGGCCCACCTAAAAATCTTGGAAAATGACTGGACATTTAATAGTGTCAGGATTATTAAATATTCTTCAACATTTGCATACTTGTGAAAACTACAGAGCATTACAAGATGCTCTAAGAGAACCGCAGTGATGCACGAAACCACTAAGAATCAAAATATTTGTATACACTGAAACCATTTTTGGCTCTGTTAGGCCCTGCTAGGTCCAACTGTGATCCTTGGTGTGAAGGGCAACTTTGGCAATCCACTTCCACTTAATAATTTCTAAATAGGTTAGACAATCCAGAGCTCAAAGTAAAAGAACTTGTTCACAACTGAAGTATAGGCATGGGAGGGAGAACTGGCCAACGGGAATGACTGCAGTGCTGGGGTAATATCTGCTGGCCCAGCCTCCAACTCCACATCTGACTCTGGCTGGAGAAACAGCGGTGGGGGGGGAGGCAGAGGGTGGGGGTGAATGTAAGGTCTCAGGACAGGAATAGTTGCATGTCAGAGTGTAATCCTGGAGAAGATTTCTTTCACAAGCCCTGGGACTATTCCAAATAGGGATCACAGTCGAAAGGGACAGCTGCTTATAACCTCCTCCGAAATATTTATTTGGGACTCCCATTGCTACCATTCTTGTGTGTTCCCGGAATCGCATGCACCGGTGTTCCTCATCAAGATTTCTAGTCAAGAAGAGTGAGAAACCTGTAAAACCCAAATTGCTTTTCTAAACTTTATTTCTTTAAGAGCAAATAAATCCAGAGGAGCGTGCTGTCCTCCTTCATAGCAATATAATGTAGTGCAGATCATTCATCCCTGGATTTTTTTAAAAGTACAATAAATCCTACTCAGTTGGAATCATTTTAAATCTTATCATTATGAGAAAACATAAGAATTATCATTTAAACTGTAATTTGGAGTTTTACGTCATATAGATATACCAAAATTTGATCAAACAATACACGCAACTTCCTTAACACTCTTCTTAGAAAAACTACAAATCATCATCATCTTTTCCAGGAATGCATTGATGGTGATAGCGACCTTGGTGATATTACAGCAACTGCATGAAAAGATAAAGGGTAAATAAAATGGCTATTGGAAATTGGCCTCACAAAAGGCTGAGGAAAATAATTCATTTTAAAAATCAATAAGTTTCTGCTTTATAGCTGTATTCATTTCAGGCAGATATTTCCACAGACAACTCACTTTAGTACATTTGCAAAGACTAAATAAGGGTATACAAAATGATTTGAAATAAAAAAGAAAAGAACAGCAAAAAATACAAAGAGCTACACACAGATGATGGCTATATAGCTAGACAACATTAAAGGAAACGAGTGACACATTTAGAATCATGACCAATTCCTTCAAATGTACAGAAAAGAGGAAAACTGCTTTGTTATTTGGTGGCAGGGGTTGGCGAAGGGTGGTAATTCATAAATACCTGAAACCTAACAAATTTCAAAGTACTTTAAAGACAAAATTCGTATCACAGCTGATAGAAACGGACTGTCCTTTTCTAAGGGGAAAGCCACTCTCTCCACTGGTTTTTAAGTAGGATATTGACGGGCAGTGAAAGATTACGACTGCTTTGTAAGAACAGAATGAGTTGGTTCCTGATTCATGGATGTAATTAGAACCACTCAGGGGTGGAGAACAACTGGATCTAACACAAAAGCCGGCATGGAGTGAGAGAGAGGCAGGGGAGCCGAGCTGAAGTCAGGCGGTGGTCATTTCATCACTAGCACGCTAATTTACCCTGTTCAATATCTCTGCCTTTCTCATAAACTCAGCATATCATCTTTCTTTAAATTCAAGCCTTGAATGTTAATCACTCTAATTTCCATTACCTCGCCACCCTTATTGTAGAATAGGACTAATTCAAATTATACCACCAAGTACCTGGTAAAGGTTACCATAGTAACAACTATTGTCTTTCACAGAATGCACTCACGAAGTTTAATCTGCTCATGGAATCTTCATTTAAAATAAGTATATCAGGACATTATAATTGGATATCTTTGTAAATGTCTTTGTATTCAAACACGCAGATAACACTTTGTGATCAGCCATAGGTTAAACAGAATGTCCTATTAATGACCAATAATAACAAAATCAATGGAGAAAAACAGTGCTATTCTATTCACTTAGATTATGGTTTAATATTCCATTTTGTTGGTTTGCATTTAAGTAAAAAAAAAGTATAGTTATAACCACATAAAATCTTGATACCAAAGTCTACACCTGCATCTAAAAATATACATTTAATAATTTTTAAAATGTTAGCATGTGATAATCATTTTGTTATGTTATTCTCCTCACATCTGAAATTTTTAGTAAATCAACTGCTACAAGATGTTTATTTCAAGGGTATAACTCATAGTTTATCCCAGTAACTCTGATAGAAGCCTAATCAAACATTCCTATGGCCCATATTATTCTGAAGTGCCACCTTTCAGCTGAATAAGGCAATAACATGTGATGGAGCTGGTGAAGTAAATTTCTACCTGCCTCTCTAGCTAAAGATAACAGCCTAAATCTTTTTTTAAAAAATTATTTATTTATTTAGCCCCAAAATGGGAAATCCACAGCATCCTTTAAATTTCCAGACTTGCAAATTGGAGAAATAACTATTTTTTTTATGTAACTCCCTGTCTGTGGTAAGATTGAGCTTGTTGCAAGAAAGCAAGCAGCTAACTTCTAAGAAGCAAAAACTGCCCTTTTCCATAATTAATACTATTTCTAAACATGTACGGTTTTGCAGTATTCCAATGTTAATCGATAAGTGAGCACTAGTGACACAGCTGTGGGAATTAAATGTATGAGGACATGAGTAGCTCTTACCTGATGCCTTGATTATCTAGATGAATGTGTAAAAACCATGATGTAGGAAAAGCATTTAATAATCACAATCATTTTCAGATTATTTTCCATGTGGCAAAACCTGTGCAGCATTTGTGTACAGATCTTGAAGATTCTGCTCCTAGCATGCAAAAATGTTTCCAAAAATATTCAGTCATACTTTATATTCATTGTGCCCTATCTTGAAAAGTTTAAATGCCTATAAAAGGTAACATAAAAAAGTTATCCCATAAATTTGGTTAAAAACCACTTTCACTTGAAGGTGCTTTAAAAAACAATAAGGATGAAAGGACAGAGGGTTTGCGTTTGCCAGGTAAACATAAATCTTTGGGACAAAACTATCTCTCTAAGCACTTTTTTTTTTAAATACCAAAACTGTAAAAACAGAATATGAAGGAAAAATGATTTGAGAAAACCGCCCCTCAGAGAGAGCCAAATTCTTCCCTAAATAGCCTACTTACAGTATCATGCCAGTCCATATATACAATAATTCTACAAACCAATATTGTATCACCTGTTTATAAACACAACTTAAATTCAAATGATGAGAAAGAGAAAGTCCATGGTCTTAGCACATTTAACACTTTGTAACTTTAAATTTATGATGCTTCCTTTTTGCTAACTGCCTTAGCTACCCCACTGCTATAATAGCACTATAGTATATATATATGGTAATTGACATTTATTGGGCATTTACTATGTGATTGACATTGTTTTACATACACTATATCATTTAATCCTTATAAGTATAGAGTTCTCATTAATATCAGATCCCAATTTTAAATGAAAAAAATTGAAGCTTAAAAAGATTAAGTAATTAACCCATCTTTACATGGTTAGAATTCAAACCTTGGCTATTTAATTCTTAACCTCTACTTCAATTCTTTGCAATATTTTACTTAATATTGGCAGTTTTTAAAAGTTACTAATCTGGTTCCTCTATTTGAAGTATCAAATATACTTAAATTATAATGACAATAGAAAATTAGCATATATTGTTAATATACATGATCCTGTTTCCAAGTTTGGCATATTCATAAATTCACTTGGTTATTAATAATTATTGTGGACATCACATGCAATAATTGTTAATGCAAATAATAGTTAATCAATGTAATCTATATTATTAATGTACTTCTTAGATGTTTTAGCTTATTTTGCTATATAAAATATTGACATTGATGTAAAATTAATAGTTAGAATTTGGGGCATTGCTGATCTGCCACCTGCACAGGCTTGTGTCATTTGATAAACTGTTTAAACTCTCTAAGCTTCTGTGTTCTGGCTTGTAAAATGTGGGCAGCAGTGCCCATGTTGTGAAGATTAGGTGAGATATCATATCTTAGTGTGCTTCTCACCTTTCTTGACCCAACAGGCCTTTAATAAATGTTAGATATTATGATTTCTTGGGGTTTTTTTTTTCGTTACCAAATGCAGAGTTCATTTGTATTGTTATAATAATGTATAGCAATTAAGATAAGAAAAACACATTAAATTGTGAAAAGAGAAAAGTAAAATGATGAACAGACTGAAAACACTGGTCTATACAAGTAAAGAAATTTGGACAGCAGTGGTAACAAGGAGGCTGGGGCTCTGGAGAGAGCTAGGAGCTCCGAACAGTCTACACGGAAGTAACACGGGAAGGTATCCAGAAACTAAGACAAAAGGGGCATTCATATGACCAAGGCTCCACAGAGAAAGACATTTTTTGTTTGACTTGTCTTCACTCATTATCTCTTTAGAGATAGATAGCCAATATCTAAGTATAAAGTATGTCCCAGGATAGCCAAGTGGAGTATTAGAAGACTAGAGGCATGATGCAAGAAATTCGTGAGGGGAGGGGGAATCCCTCCGCCTGGCCTGTGCCCTCTCACAATCTAGGACCCCTCAGGGGATGTCCAACTGCCAGTTTAGGCCTGATCCCTGCAGTCGGACATCCAGCAATCAGACATCCCTCTTGCAATCTGGGACCGCTCGCCCACTAACTGCTCCCCTGCCTGCCTGCTCAGTGCGCGTCATAGCGATCAGTCGTTCTGGTCATTCCAGTTGTTCTGCGGTAATGGTCACTTAAGCTTTTATATATATAGATGCCTTTGCTAAGATGTGGCTCTGTGATCTTGGCCAATTATATCATTCTGGGTCCCTGTTTCCTGATCTATAATGTGGAGTGAATATCAACTACCATTCAGATTTTAGGGAACAGTGGAGGTAACGTATAAAAGTCCCAGTGCTTGGCGTAGAGGCGGCATTAAAATACATATAGACTGCATACAGTGTGAAGAGGTGGTAAATCAAAAAGACCCCTGAAAGGTACATATGACAGGACTGTAATTTTCAAACCAGGAGAACCTAATATAATGTGTGGGGCTTTTTTTTTCCAAATGGCCACAAAAGAAAAAGCTAAACATTGTTTTTAGTGTACCATACAGTATATATCTAAAAGAGACTGAAATGGCCCTGGCCAGAATGCTCACTTGGTTGGAGCATCATCCCATACACCAAAAGGTGCAGGCTTAATCACTGGTCAGGGAAAATCTAGGAGGCAACTGATCAATGTCTCTTTCACACATCAATGTGTTAGGTTTTTTTTCTCTCCTTCCCTCTTTCTCTCTCTCTAAAAATCAATAAAAAACATATCCTCCGGTAAGGATTAAATAAATAGAAAGATGGAAATAGCAAAGGCCTTGAAGTAACACAGTTCCAAAGCTTACTAATAACGAGCTACTTTACTTGTAAGTAAGACATACTAGTACATATGTGCCTTGGTGTTTTTGTATCCTTTTGATTTTCAGTTCCTTTAGGAAAGCACTCCTCTTTTCCTGTTTCTCTACAATTTACCCTACACTCACAACTGGAGGCCCAGATTTCTAATTTCCTGCTCCATGTCCCCACCTACTTATATATTTCTCCCTCTAGCTGTGATAGACCCAGCTTATAAATACCTGCCGAGATAACACAGGAGCACAATGAAATACATATTTTTTAATATGTATTTATAAATATATATAAATACATATATTTATTCTTATTTAATGTTGTCTGGTTTTTAAAATTGAGAATAATTTATTTGTGACAGTACATTAGATTTGAAATATAAATGTCTAACCTAAAGACTGTTGAGAAAGAAATAATAACAAAATTTTATATATTTTAAAAGGAACAATCTTTAAAAGATCCTTCTGATCTATGAAGAGAGGTATGATGGGGAAAAGCATTTGGGTAGGAATCCTACCCACAGAGACACTGGGTTTGCATTCCGTGCCTCTGACTTTTAGAGCTCAGGAAGGGCTATTTGGGCATGGTGTGCTTGTGACAGGCTCTCAGGGTGGGAAGCGCCCTCGGAAGTCACGAACCCAATCCCCATCCCCAACGTCACTGGCCAGTTGTCCCTCAGCTGCCTCATTCATTCCTTATCATCACAGAAGAGGTGAGATCAGAGCCTACCACCCCTCACACGAAGGAACTCACCACCTCCCAAGACAGACCAGGCCAACTTTGGAAAGCTCTGACTGTGAGAAACTCCTGGATGGTGCTCAGCCGAAATCTGATGCCTTACAATTCCAAACAGCTGTTAATGTTTCTGTTCTCCAAGGCTACACAGAACAGTGCTAATCCCTCTTGTATGTAACAACCCTTCAACTTTTGAAGATAGCTATCATGCCCCCTTCCCAAGCCTCCTCTTTTTCATGCTTGGCATCTACTTCTCCTTAATCATTCTTCAAATGAAGTGGTACTCCATTCCTCTGATATAATACAGTTTATTTGCTATAATAGCAGTAATAATAATAAATAATCACAAATTTAAGTAAGAGGATCATAATTAAGCTGATGTTAACTCAATTTCTATCACAATATTGCATTTTAAGTGTGTAGAAAAAAGCTTTTAATGGGATTGTTTTCTTCTCTTTATCCACCATAAATGGAAAGGGTACGTGTGGTGCCCTCCAGGGATAGTCCCCTATCTTAAGTGACTTAATACACACACGAGACAGCTGACACCTTGCCAGATAACTGTTCATTCTGATTAATAATATAAGCATGCAGCATGGTTATTACTCACATATTATGGCAATCGCAAATTCAAATTCTGATCCTTCCGCAGCCCAATTAGTAGACATATGACTCACCAGCATCCACACCAACTTGCAGGAGAATTCATCCCATCTGCCTCACTGAATTCCTGTGGCCTGCGTCCCTCATGTGATTTTTCTCCTAGGGCCTCCCATGGTTGGCAAACTGCAGCTCGCGAGCCATATGCGGCTCTTTGGCCCCTTGAGTGTGGCTCTTCGTAAGCCTTAGGAGTGCCCTAATTAAGTTAATAACAATGTACCTACCTATATAGTTTAAGTTTAAAAAATTTGGCTCTCAAAAGAAATTTCAATCGTTGTACTGTTGATATTTGGCTCTGTTGGCTAATGAGTTTGCCGACCACTGTGACCTAGCCAGTGGACGGCAAACTCATTAGTCAACAGAACCAAATATCAACAGTACTTCTTCAAAATAGACTCACCCAGGCCGAAAACCGACTTCTGCTCATGGGCCACGAAGCGTCAATCGCACTGTATGTGCACCTGCACATGGTATTTTGTGGAAGAGCCACACTCAAGGGGCCAAAGAGCCGCATGTGGCTCGAGAGCCGCCGTTTGCCGACCACTATCCTAGGCTAATTCAATCTGTGGACCAGATGTTCTATCTATCATTTTCATTTCTTTTCACACCTCAAGTTAAATAAAAAAGCACCTATGCTGTAATACACAATTTAGAAACATGCCTCCTTCAAAGTAACTAATACTTCATTGTGGCAAAGCTAGTATAATACTATTCATATTCCTATTACTTTAAAATACACCAAAATTCTTGTTACGTGTAAGAGTAACAAAGTCTTTAGTGACTATAATGGCAAAGACACATCAGAATGGACCACAGCATATGCCTAAGCAGTGATCTGAAGGTCCATTATTATGCCGGGTATTAATTCTTAGTTGTTTGATAGGCAAAAGTCTGAGGAAGCAGAGCCAGGGAGAGATCTTGGAAAGCCAATCAGATGAGAATGTCTTTCAATATTTTAACAATCAGTAACATAGCGAGAAACATAGGACTTGAATATGTGTCCTGGTAAAAGAATATATTTTGTTGCTCATACCTTTACAAAAGGGTTTATATGATTTTTAAAATGCCAAACAAAAGTCTCCACATTCTTACTAGAAATAAAAAATAAACATTGAAGTTTTTTTGGGGGTGTTTTTTTTTCCTCACATATTTGAGTAGGAAGCACCGAAAAGCATTTGATCTTGACTCGGTATAAAATCAAAGATGTCGTTAGTTTAAAACCTTCATGTGCTATATCAGCACATATACAATTACTATGAACTTTAATCAAGAGAGAAGCTGTCTGAAAAAAATTAACCTTGAAATAACCACTGGAAATGTGATGAGATGAACAATGCATGAATATGAGTATTATTCTCTATAGTGAGCTTGATTATGGGGAATGTAGTCTTGAGCTCTAGCAGATATATGAATAATATTATAACTTTTCAGATGCCTTACAAATCGCTATGCTACAAAATACTTTCAGGAATTCCTAAATGTGGATATTCTTGTTCAAATTCCTGGCTTTTTCTAGTGTCACATTTCCATCAAATGTGACCATTTCTTCACACAAGTTAGGCTCCTTTAGAAATGTCTCTAAAATTTCTTCTGGATGATGGCACTTTTTTACAACAACTAAGGACTGGGTTTTACGTGTTTTGTTTTGTTTTACAATCACTTCCGGATAATTACGGTGGACCCAATCCTGTTGATTTCTACATTCAATGAATGACTAGTTTCAGAATATAAGTCTAAATATATACAAGATTCAAATCACAAAATTTTCATGAAATAATGGGACTTCTGATTCACTTACAAATAATCAAATTCCTCAAATACCCAAAACCCACTGTCTATGTCCATGAAAGAAAGATATTTTGAAAGTTTTGACATATTTTATTTTCTGCAGGCCTGGAATAATCGAAACGTTTTTGTTTTTCCTTTTTTCAAATTAATAAATCTAACTTCACAGTGCTCATCCTGCCAGTGAGAAATATGGTACTTAGAGAAATTTATTTTTGTATAGCCTATAAATATTGAGTGAAAGCTGTTAAACTGTGGGAGACCAACTTCATCGGCACCTTTCAAAGAGTGACTGAGTCAGTTTGTCGGAGTGAAATCGCATGTATCAGATCTAAATTTGCTCAACAAAATTAGCTGCGTGCCATTCTATTTGTCTTATCTCTTTCTCTGGCTCATGGCGAGCTAATTCGGGCCACAAGCAATATAGTAAGTACAGAAAAAATAATGAATGTCCCTTTCACCAACAGTTGCATAAAATGTTTTGTCTATTTCAATTTATCTCAAAGCTTTTTATACTTTCAAATTTCATCCTGTACTTAAAAGAAAAGAAAAAGGCCACTAAAGAATTATATCTGAATACCAATCACTTGAGTTTCTATAAATTCCAAGTACACTTTTAGAGGTATCGATATATCACCAGAGACAATGGGGCTGCTAAATATGAAGTTAAAACAACTGGGAAATATTATTAACTGTTTAGTTGATATTTTTTACATAGTAAAATTGTGACTTGTAATACTCCTTCTTTTATTATTACTTAAATGTGCCCATATATTAAGTAAAATATGAATATTGGAGCTTAGTACTGACACTACTTTAGATGCATTGTTTTTTTCACAACTGGTAATAATGTTTATTGTAGTTAAGATGGTCAAGTTTAACTTAGCCAGAGGATAAAGTCCAATGTAGATTTTTATCTGTGCTAAATAATAAATGATTAAAAATTAAAAGTGCTATATTTCAAGAGGTAGAGCCTTAGAAATATAGCTTTTATATACCCAAACGGGCAAGATCTTTTAATCACACCCAATCATTATAAACTATACAACTGCGTAAGAGACAGCACATGACCCATTTTTAAAATATGATGTCAAGAAAAAAAATTGTATACACACACACACACACACACACACACACACACCCCTGTATTAGGCACATTTATATTTAGAGAGAAAATATTCTTAACATTATATCTATACAGTACATTATTTTATACAAAGACATACTGGAGTCCTTTTCAGTGTGATTTTACTACATGTGACAAGTTTTGTGTGTTTTTCCCGTCAAAACAATGCATTGTTCTATATGAATAGTGGGCTTAACTACATCCAGTAGAAAAAAAATAAGTAAAATTATATAATTATACCCAAAATTCACAGAAGAGGATAATATTATTTCCTAAAATGCATAATTTTCACACAGAGGCAGATTTTAGATGATT
Organism: Myotis davidii; assembly: GCF_000327345.1. Classification (NCBI taxonomy): domain Eukaryota; kingdom Metazoa; phylum Chordata; class Mammalia; order Chiroptera; family Vespertilionidae; genus Myotis; species Myotis davidii. Next base: position 4,253,479 of record NW_006383015.1, on the reverse strand, counting down.
TTTTTTAAGACCAGCTTTAGAGCCCCTTTCTCAAGTAGGGGCCTCTGTACTTCATTTGCATTTCCATTTCTGTATGGCTTCTAAAGGGGTTTCCGAAACTGTATAAACACACATCTCAAAAACGTGGGTATTCTCTGCTTTGAATTTCTTCACAAAGACAAGGCTTATATGATCGTTTCCTTAACATATACTAGTACAGTACAAAGAAAGAGCTCGGGGATATAATGGAGGAGAAATACATAGTAACCCAAAAGAAGACTCCTTAAAGGATAGATATATTGGACAGGGTCCTTTGGCTACAGGAAAAGCAAAAAGAGCTGTTGACCTGCAGGCAGAAGGATCTGGGAGTGCTAAGCATCCCTTTCTCACATAGTGGGGCAGGTAGAGTGGAGGAGCCACACCTCTTAGAGGCCTCAGTGGCTCTGTCCTGGGAGAGGCGTCAGAGCAGCTGAGAAGCAGAGGCAGAGCCAGCTGGCTCTCAGGACAGGCAGACATGCAGCTTGGACCAGACTGGGGCATCAGGCCAGCTTCACCCTTCCGTACTACTTCTTTATATCTCTACACAAAGAAGGAACAAGAATCGCTGACTCAAATGTTGTTCTCAGGTGTGTTCTTAAACAAAAAACAATCAGGAATGTTCTAAAGGAATTTCGGGCAGAGGTCTGAATGTCTCCATTGCCCAGATCTATAATTAATGGATTGCTCTGCAGACTATTATGGGAGTGTGAAAGCTATATTAACTCTCAGGCCATTGTAAATAAAGATACAAGTAGGGCACCATGGTGATCTAGAAAGATTGATTGTTTCTCAGAATCTAGTAACCTGAGAAGAAATGTCTGGAAGAGCATTTTCACTGGTAGAAGTTGACTCTATAAAAACTAAATTCATCATTAGCATGAATCGCACAAAAAAGCAGCCAAGAGAATCCCAGTCACCTCTCAGCCTCAGTTACGTTGCAAGGGCTTCCTTTACAGGATCCTTTTGAAACAGTAGGCACAGGACTAGTTGTCTATTTTAAGACACGGAGAGGTCTTAGTTATAAGAAAGCTGTATTATCACATACCTCTAGGAATAGAAAATGCCACATTCTGTTGGAATCCTTTTTTTTCCCCCATAAAATGCTATTAGCATTTCTCTTGAGGCAAATATTCCTCCTAAGAATTTGGAAAATCACTTAGTGACATATTTTTTGTATTGTGCTTCATTGGCCTTGTCTAACCATCTTTAAAAGAAAGGGAAAAGTTGGCATTTTGAGTTTCTTCTATGTCCTCCTCACTTCCTAACATGGTCCTGGAATACAATGCTTACTGCTTACACTTATTGGATGGTGAGCACATAAAGAAATATATAGGAGCCGAAACCGGTTTGGCTCAGTGGATAGAGCATCGGCCTGCGGACTGAAGGGTCCCAGGTTCGATTCCGGTCAAGGGCATGTACCTGGGCTGCGGGCACATCCCCAGTGGGAGATGTGCAGGAGGCGGCTGATCGATGTTTCTCTCTCATCGATGTTTCTAACTCTCTATCTCTCCCTTCCTCTCTGTAAAAAATCAGTAAAATATATTTTTTAAAAAAGAAATATATAGGAGATGTGTTATAAAAACGCACATATGAAATGTATATGATGTCATTAACTGACGTTACTAAATAAACTTATTTTTTTTAAAATTCTTAAATAGGAGGTAAGTAATCACAATGTAATGGCCACATAAAAATAATGGACTACCAAACACATGTTTAAGGATAATATTCACAAATATTTAACTCACTAAAAATAAAACCAACAGAAATACTTTATACCATATTATGAGCAGACTCTAAAAATGGGAATGGGGACAAATGATAAACTCTTGGAAACACTCCATTGAAAGAAATACCCTAGGAAGCTAGAGAAAGCAACTAAAGAAATTCCCAGAGCAAACATGTCTAATATCTATTATTAAGAATTCTATAATTATGTTTTTAGAACAGCTTAGTTTGCGCACTATATGGTTTAATTACAAATAATAACCATCTGTGAATGAGCTTAAAATTGTTTTGGTAAATGCATGTTATTCTTTCATTTAAAATATTTTTTAAAGAGCTTACTATGTATGTGGTACCACAATAATCTTTGCAGGGAATAAAAACTCTTGCTTTTAAAAAGTTAAAAGAAAAATATAGTTTGGGATTAAATTCCAGGCAAGTGGTATAGAAAAGGATTATTTGTAGTCTCGGGTCATCAGTGAATGAAGATGTAACGATGAGGTGTGACGATGTTGAGCTGAAAAGACTGAACAATTGGAACAGTAAGAGGCACCAGGCAACCCATAAATTCCAGGGAAAGGTGTCAGCAAAGGCAAAAAACAAACAAGCAAGCAAGGTACCATCACGGAATACTGACTACATAAGCCCAGTTCTTGGAATACCTGGTAAGAAACTCATAAAACTAGATTAAAAGGGAAACTAAAGACAATTTTAAGAGGCTTTGAATTTTACAAGGGGAATCCATTTGAAGGCTTCTAAGTAGAAACTGGGATGATAAAAGTATTAAATTCAAAATGGTCATCTTGGCAGTGACAAGAGGGAAGACTTAGAGGCAAGAGGTCATTGAGCAAGGGAACCAGGAAAAAGGATCTTGCCATAAAACTGCTCTGAGGTTTTTGAGGGCTGGAGGAGGTCAATAAAAATGTTAGGGATGAATTTTAATAAGCCTATTTCAAATGTCCTTTAATAAAACAAATATTTGTTTAACTGCTCTAATTCTAGACAAAATTATCAGACAAAGGAAACTCTAAAAATGAAAATACATGTCTAAAAGAAATACTATTCTGTTTGTGGGTTTTTCTCTGTTTGGTTTTCATATGTCCCTATAGAAACAAATTCATATTGCCTAAACATGCAGGGAAGAATAGAAAATGATGACAAAAATAATTTCAGTAAAAGGAGAGTTCATGTAAAGCAAAGTATTCACTGCCATCCATGACCTCAATTGCACACCGCCCTGCTAGTGGAGGGGGCCATCCTGAAATACAGCTTTGCACAACTTATTACTACAGCCACAGCCATGCTAGATACAGTCCAAGAAACCAGAGAATCCAGGGCCATTTTCTTTTCAGTCTTAACCAGACACGAGGTATCCCCGGAAGATGAGCATATGCCTCTTTTGAAGGCAGGTTTAGAATCCCCACTTGTATCCTTCAGGCTTAAAACCTGGATGTCCACCTGTGCCAGATGCATGTGGCACCAGACTTAAGTAAAGGTCAGAAGATTAGTAAAGATGTGGTAAGTGAAAGTGAGTATTTACAAGTCTGATCTTTCTGGAAAACAAACTAATGTTTATCACACCATTCATTTTCTTCTCTTTAGACACCTTTAGGCTACGTTACAAAGGAAATATATACATTCATACAGCCTTGATTTCTATTACTTTAATTCCCTAGATTCAGACACTGAATCTTACATATTCTTATTGATGTTTAGTATGCTTCAGTAATACCTACAATATCGGAAATGACGTGATGAACAATGATACTGACCTACCTCTATCTCTCAAGGAAGAGGTTGAATGATGTTGCACAGTAAGTCACACAGTATCTATGTTGATGTTTTACAGGGCCCCATTCTCATCTCAAATTCCTAACAGGAAGTGATCGTCCCTGCCAGAACAAGTACCAACCCTCCTTCCTGTCACTATGACCCATGTGAATGCTGACCATCACTGAAAAAGGTCTGGTGCTTGAAGAAAGTCAGCGACAACCAGAGAGAGTTATAAGTCAACAACATTGCAAACTCGCTAAGCCTGGAGGCAGCATTTGCAGAAGCCAACTAGAGAGAGGCAAATGTGTAATTGAAATAAATGTATAAAGTCTTAGTAGTTAAAACTTAGCTTATGCCCTTCTGCAAAGAACACAACTGTGAGACTAGCAGGTGCCTGAAGAAAAAGAAAAAGACCCAACAGAGACAGTGTAAAAGATACATAGCTGGGATCTGAGGATGGATGTGGACAAATCTGAGGTATTCCCACGGGTTTGCTGATTAAGGGTCCCATCAACTAGTTGGTGCTGAGAAGCCCACTGTTCATACTTCATAATCATTTTGTTTATGCATCCATACCACTTAATAAAGAAGGAAGAAATAACCATACTGTACTTACTGGTCATCGTTATAAGTTTCACACAAACCAACTCTTTATATATATATATTATTGATTTTTTACAGAGAAGAAGAGAGAGAGATAGAGAGCCAGAAACATCGATGAGAGAGAAACATCGATCAGCTGCCCCCTGCACATCTCCCGCTGGGGATGTGCCCGCAACCCAGGCACATGCCCCTGACCGGAATCGAACCCGGGACCCCTCAGTCCGCAGGCCGACGCTCCATCCACTGAGCCAAACCGGTTTCGGCAAAACAAACTCTTGAAGGTGCTGTTAGACACACAAACTAGCATAGGCAACTCTTATCTGACTTTTAGGATCCAAATGCTATGTTCAGAAAAAACCCTGCCAAGTAAACTGATCTTCTTACAAACCATCTTAACAAATGTCCTTTATTTTTTTTTAACCTCCATGTGCTGTAAATTATCAATACAATCAATGATTATCGCCTCAATATAAATTACAGATGTTGATGATCCCACAGTCTTTCACTTCAAAGGAACTTTGTATGGTTAGGCCCCTGGTTCCAATCCATGTGTTTTCATTTCAGTTTTACAATTCTCTTTTAAAGCCATACAGCCTTGTATTTATTTTTTAAGTGTCTGCAACTTCTCGAGTGCTTCTATATATGTTCAAGAAAATGATAATGGTATCAGGATATGCCAACTACGTTATGTCACCTAACTTCCCTGTGCTCTCAGTTTCCTCAGTTAAAAATGTGAGGACAGAAGGCAGGCAGGGGAAGGTGGGTGGGTGGGAAGGCTCAACCAAAGAACTTGTATGCATTTATGCATAAACCATGGACACAGACAATAGGGTGGTGAAGGCCTGGGGCAGGGGGTGGAGATGGGCTAGAAGGGGACAATGGAGGGAGGAGACATATATAATACTTTTCAACAATAAAGATTTTTTTACAAAAAATGAGAGGACTAGATATGTGATTCCTAAATAGAGCTAGATTTCTATGAAGCCAGCACAGGAGAGTAGAGAAAAGAGTGGACGAACATTGGGGGAGCGCTACAGCCAGGGCCACAGAGCTGGCTTCTTGCTGCAGCTGTAACAAACTCAGCTCTCTTTTCCCTCTTTACCTGTTTTAGATGCCAGGGCTAAATATGAATTCACTTAAAAAAGAGAGACCCGCTTGTAAAAATAACTGAAATGCAATGGATTTCTTTTTTCATAAAAGTCTAAACATCGGTTTTCTAATGAACTCATTTTTTTAAATCATGTTAATTGTATAGGTATCACTTTTAGTTTCACTAATGGAGATGAAGAAATTGAGGCACAGAGCAAGGAGTCTTACCCCAAGATCACATAGAAAATGGCTGTATGACCAGAATTGAGTTCTCCTAACTTTTATCCTGGTGCTTTATTCTGTAGCTTCACACAACAGCAGGGCTGCTACTGCCCTGCCCACAGCTCAGGCATGTATGTATACATTAAACCCTATGTGGCTGCTGCCCTCTGGAGTTGTGCAAAGCAACATGCTTGCAGAATAATCACATTCAACATGAAAACAATCATAAAACAATTACTACATGTTCAAAAAGGCAGTTTAGAATTAGGCTTCAAAATATTCATATATTTCACCTCTATGTCATAAATGTGAGGCAGTTCTCTTCCCTCCTGAAAAATTAGTACAAGTAGAAAGCACTAGTCTAGGTGTCAAATATAAAAACAGGAAGTAGCTTTAAAGCTATGATCAAAGCATTGGAAAATAGGTCAATTTCTTTAATAACCATGTCCGAATGATCAACAACTCAGGGAGAGAGAAAAAAAGTCATATACAATGAAATCTGATGAGACCATAGAGCAATTCTGAAAAGTAGTATTTTGTGGAAACGGCCTCAAAGACAAATATTTTAATAACCTCTTTATTTGTCTAAGACAGGTGCACTTGTAACAAAGATGGTCTGCTAGAAACTTTACATTATGTTTATTAGCATATGTGTACATGTTTTAAATATGTCAATTAACTTGTTACTGGAATGTACCTCAATGTCACATTTTTCAAAAAAAACTGCTATTCAGTGGAGAAATAGAGTACATGTTCCCCTACACATCCGCCTACCCCCCAGCACACAGGCCAAGTGACAAAGACATGGAGTTGCTCAAGGTATTAAGAAGAAATAGAGGAACTGTCCCCAGTGTAGAAATCTTTATCTAAACCACCTGCTTATGCCCTGTGTCACACCCACAAAATTACTTAAAATCTTCAAATTATGCAGAAGAGTGACAGCTTCAGGAAACATTGATTTAGGATCTTTTCATTGGAAAAAAAACAGACAAATTAAGAAATCATTTGTCATTATAAACTGTAATCCCCAATCAATAACTGTATTGGAAAACAGGAAATGTAAGGGTTTATTCCAACTGCCCAATAATCATAATAATTTAGAAAATGAGTATTAGAGAAAAGATGCAATTTGTTTCCAAACGCTCAAATGTAACATGGTAGGTAATTTCCAAAATGATGTAACCTGGAGAAAAGTTTATAATTTGATTAATTTCTAGCCTGCACAACACATTCAATAGATCCTTTTAAAAGATAACAACAGAATATAATTGATAATTTAATTTCTATAGAATAGCTGTAGGCTTAAACATGTATAAGCTAATTTCAATGTAGGCATTAACATTTCTACAAAACAGTATTCCTCAAAAAGGATGAAATTTGTCGTATGATGTTTTAGGCACTTACACATGAATATCCAACAGCAGCAGAGCACTGTAAAATAAAGCAAAAACTTGCTGCTATTTTTAATATATGTTAAATTTTCCTAATAATTTGTTTGAAATAATGTAAAAGTGACACAGCTTTAAAGCATCGCAAAGTATAAGGCACCCTAATTCAATTTATTTTCTAAAAGTACACCTTACATAGTCATTAATCTTAAGAGGACTCTAATCACCAAGTTACAGAGAATATTCAAAAACATCCCCAAACACTTGCATCCCTAGCTTTTTTGTTCAATGGCAGTGGTCTACCTTCCTTCCTTCCTTCCTTCCTTGGTCAGGGAGAGAAAAAGGGACTTCTCTGTAGAAATATTTGGCCTTGGAGTCAGGACTTTTAAGATGTGCTAGTGATCTTGGATCGATGCCTTTTTATTTTCTTTCAGGAATAAATCTGAGCAATGGAATGGCTTGCGATCATCCAGCCAACCAGCCATATCAGATTTATCAGAAAGAAAGAATGAAAACTGGCTCAGAGGACTCCTGCAGAGGCTGAGTGGCAGGTGGCTGGTAAACACACACACACACACACACACACACAAGAATATGCTTAGTGGTGGAGGGAAAATATATATTCATATGTGTAAACTCAATAAACAATAAGATATAGAAAAAGAATCCATAGTTATGGAAAAGATGAATGCATAAGACAGATGATAAATAGTACTTCTATTTAAGAACCAAAGGGATGAAAGCTCATGAATATTAAATATTTGAATCCACTTTAAGGAGGAAATATGATTTTCCCTCAAATGAATGCAAACTCTAAAATTCTGCCAGTGCAAACTTACTGTGTTCACATTAGAATTAAAAAAAGAAAATGCAACTCTTCCATGAAACCGATGCCCTGGGAAATATTCTAATGTAATTTCCTAATTAAGACACATTTCCAGCGACTAAATGAAAAATATATATACAGCAGTGAGTGGCTTGATTTTCAGAAAAATTGACTTTTGATGCATGCATGATTAAAATAAAGAAAGGCGGTTTCATTTGAGAAGTCAGAAAACAAGAATCATGACACAACCAAAAATCTTTCAAGTTTTATCACAACAGCCCATATTAGAGTGTTTTCAAGTGATGTGCAGTTATATTAATAAGCATAAATTTATTAAGCTTTCTGAAGAAATAAATAATACCTTCTAAAAGACCCCCTTTACCTATGTAAGTTCAAAATTAAAAGAAAAAAAAAAGGAATAGTGTACCCATGGGTGTGCTCACAGCAAACACATGTAGGAAAAAGTATTGATGTGTGTTTGTGTTTTTTTAATATCATTTTCATCTTTTAACTGTTTCAGTAACCTTTTTCTTCTAACTGTAAAAAGAGCCCCTAATATTGGAGGCATACCTTAAATATGTAGGAAAATGTATGTTCTTTTGTAGAATGAAAAGCAGGACTAAGATACTTGCAAGTAAGAAATAGGAACTGGACTGGTTAGTCACTGATCTGTTAAGGTATGTAAGGCTATCACTTCAATGCTACCACATAGTTCATTTCAATACAAAGGTAATATTGATTATCTTTCAGGAAGACAGAAATTTGGGAATTATTCCTTTTAGTGATAAAGGCTTTATAGTATCTGTAGAAAGGGCCCTGGACTATAATATTTCTCGATAAAATAAGTCACTGGAAAAAACAATCGCCCTCTCTACAGCTGATATTTTTTCCAAGCAAAGAAGCAAAGGTCCTCCTCAGTTACAATTATTTGAAGAAATATCTTAAATCCATACAGGAGAATCGTCTCCGCCTCCCATATTTTTATTCTATCCACATAGAGCAGTAAATAAGGTGCATTCCTTCTGCTCCTTAAGAAATTAGCATTTCAAAAATATGCCGCTTTCCCCTGAACTCCAAGTGTGTCTAATAATGCGAGAAGCAGATTGTCTTCCTCGTTCCCTTAATTTGTTTCATCTAAAAGCAATTCACTCAACATCTTGTCGCCCTCTGGCAGCTTAGTTTACTTATCCGCACTTAATTTCTCATTTGGACCAAAACAAACTCCTCCAAACTGCGACTGACTGCTAACCACGAGAGGGGAGATGCAATATGGATTTACGGGGGACAGGCAGCCGCCGCACATTGACAGTCACAAGCACACCGACCTTCACTCACACCCGAGACAGTAACTTGGTTCTCTACAAGCACCACATTAAAACCAGCTGAACTCTCCCTGCCAGGTGCGGCGGGGCGAGGGCGGGGTCGGCTGAGAAACCCAAGTCCCCAGGGGCATTTACAGTTTCCAGGGGATCACCTGAGCCTGCGTGTTGCGATTATGCCAGGGGGTGCACCCGACAGCTTTTCTTTGCGCGGCTCTTTCATCTGGATCACTCTGTGTTTGGAACAAGTGAGGCTCGCCTTTGTGTCCCCAGAATTTCAAGTACAGAGTCACACACGGAACAACAATGGCACGCTAATCCTCGCGCTCTAAAT
>NW_006383015.1:4243301-4244147 GCF_000327345.1 Myotis davidii | reverse complement strand
GGGGGGAGCGAGAGGAGACCAGCTGCAGAACTAATTTGGATTACATTCCTTGCAGAAATTCTGAAAGGGGCTCTTCGGCATAGCTCCACCCCAAGCCACACAGTTAAGACCGAACTGCTGCGGACTCGGAGCCCGGTCCCCCAGCGGCTGAAGCTGAACCAGACAGAGCCCCGGGTGGGTCGCCTCCCGCAAATTCCTCGCGGCTACGTCTGCCCGTCGGCCGCCACTGCTATTGAATGGGTCAATGTGCATAATCAGCCCATTGAGGGAGATAGGAAGGGGCTCGGAGGGAGAGGGAGATAAAAAGGGATGTAGCTAAGAGGCCGCTTGGAATCTCGAGTCCGTGAGGGTGCGATTCCGGAGGTGGCTGGAGCGCGGACCTGGTATGCATGAGGAATGTCAGAGGCATCGGGACCGGTGCGAACGGCGCGCAGTGTGCCATTCGAAGGTCATTCTGAAAGGCTCGGGGACTGTAACTTGTTACTTACTGGGGGGAGCAAGGAGGGGGAGACAGCGGCGGGGGCGGAGCGGGAACACGGCGGCGCGCGGATTTCTCGGTGAGGTCAGAGGACGCCCTCCCCCGGCCTAAACCTCTCCCCCTCGCCACTCCCGGTGGCTTTATCTCCCGTGGCTGCCTCCCACGCTCGGTGGAGCAGCCCGGATGGTTCCGGAAATCTCTCCGGCTCTCGGACACCGGACTCTCTTCAGTCCTTCTCTGTCCCACTTTCAGCCCCCGGAAACTCCAGGGTCAGAAACTTTGAGTCCCCGGCGCGGCAGGTGCTGCCAGGAGCCCGCGGGCCGCGGCGCGCCAGCCCCACGGGGCTGCCTCTCGGGGTCACACAGCCT
>NW_006383015.1:4241967-4242966 GCF_000327345.1 Myotis davidii | reverse complement strand
CTCCCACGCTTCTGCCCTCAGGGTCCCCGCTCACTCGGGGTTCGGGGCGCCCATGTCCCGCACACCAGGCGCGACCCGAAGGGATCCCTCTCAGGCTCCCAGAGAACGTGCGAGAAAGACCAGGGGGTTAAGGAGAGCGGAAGAGGAGATAGGGGTGCACAGTGTTTTTCTTTTTCCACGAGAAATAAAATGCATGCACACACAGACGGTAAGTTTGGGGACGGAATGAGAGGCGAGGAAGAGGACCCGGTGGAGTGGTCCCTCCTCTCCGGAGAGCCAGAGGGTGGCAGGTTGAGCGAAGGGGGGGAAGAGAGGGCCACCCCAGTTAGCATCAAGAAAATTTAGGGGTTTTTGTTTGTTTTGTTTGCTCTATTCAGTGGTTCTTCTCAATACTAATTGTCAGGTAAAATCATAGTGTATTAGAAGTAACCAAGAAACTAGATCTAATTGTTCTCCACTCCTGCCGACACACACAAAAAAATGATAATTATGTGACATGATAAAGGTGTTAGCCAACACTAGTAACTATATAGCAAAACATAAATGTCGCTCGCGTTTGAGCGTGGAGCTCCTGGCCGGACTGCAGCGATGTCCCCGCGCGATCGCCCGCTCTCTCCCCCCCGCCTCACTTTCTCTCTGGTCGGGCGACAATAAAAAGGAAGGGGGGTGGTGGTGGAGGGGGGGGAAGGTTTCCCAAAAAAAAGTTGCTTGCAAAGAGGAGGTAGGTTTCCGGCCTCTCGCCCCAGCCCGGCTCTGATCGGCTCTCCTTTTAGTTTCCCAGCGCCTCCAGTCCAAATTGGGAAGAAAGTGGGGAGGGGGAAGGTTCTGGCTCCTTCTCCCCGTATCCAGTCCTTTTCCCTGTCAGCGTTCCTCACTCTTGTCCGGCGGCTGCGGTAATGAAAGCTCCAAGCATAATTTCCAATGCTTCGCAGTCTCCAGCTGCAGCCCCGCGGAGAAATTAATAAGACTCCCGGAGGGGGCGGTGTGGGGAGGAAGGTG
>NW_006383015.1:4223784-4241866 GCF_000327345.1 Myotis davidii | reverse complement strand
CCGCCCTGCCCCGCAGCCACGCCTTTCCTCCCGCCCTCTCCCCTAAAGGGAAATCTTATTGGCTCAGCCGCTCCCCAAAAATCCTGGGCCTTACGAGTTGGGAAAACACCTGTCAGGGCAGAGAAGCTTGGTCTGGTGGGTAGAGGAACCTGGATTTAAAGGGCTCACCAGACTGAATGCAAGAGAGGCCCCAGGACAGCTGGGCCGCGGAGTGCCAGGGCACTGGAGATATGTGCACGAGATATATATATATATATATATATATCCCGATTCACGAAATCCGTGCAAGGGCCTTGGCCCCCGTCACCATGGCCACCTCTGCCTCTGCCTCCACTTGCCTTGGCTTTCTCTAGAAGGAAGGACGTCTGGTCTAATTAGCATTTTATGCTTTTATTATTATAGATTTAAACCTCTTTCCCCCCATTGCCCCAGGGTGCTCATCTAAAGACCATACTTAGAAATAAGACCATACCTAGAAATAGGAGAAAATAAAACGTTGCTTCAGGTATAAAGCCTCCACACTTTGGTCCCCCATCATGCTCCACACTCAGAAATCAGTTTACAAACTGGTTCTGTGCTTCCGATAGCCTCTGCAGTGGAGGTAGTCCAGAGGATATGATCACCTGCCTTTTCTCTCTACTCCCGTTCCCACCCTCCCAAACTGACCGACACTGAGTCAAAGGACACGTCCACAGTAGAATGACATACATCCTTGGCTTTTTAAGTCTCCGTGTCTGTTCACTTTTCCCTGGACAACTTGGTTTGGGGTTCATTCTAATCCAAAGTTACCAATTTGGTTATAAAGGGCCAAAAATTGTTCCAGGTCTGAGTTGTTCAGTCTGCAAGAAACTGAAATGACCATCTCAGGATAGAACCAACCTCAACGGACCCAGCTTTAGACTCCTCTATGTTCTCACTCTGGAAGTTCACCCACCCCAATCCTCAGGTCATTGCTAGCTATGGGAGTGTCTGGGCTTTTCTTAATCTAAAATATCCTGGCACTGGGCCATATCAGAGTACATATCACTTGCCTATTGCAGCTCAGAAATTGTACCCTGAGCAGGGGCCAGAATTTCATGCCGGTAGTAGTTTTATTGGTTTGCTATTTGCACAGGCATACTGTGAATTGTTTTCTTTTTTCAGTGTCTTCAGGAGCAGCGAATGCATAAATTAAAAGTATCAGGAGAACTTAAAAATCAAGCCACCCGGCCTCCTCACTCAACATTTGAGACCTTCCCACTCCTCCCCCACATCTTTTACCGATAGCCTTGTCCCCATAGAATGTCCATGGGAGCTGAGAACAGAGAGAAGCAGCAGTTTCAGCCCAGAAGCCTGAAGTCTTCCCTTTCTTGGGCCCACATCAAGTAACAGGCACAGAGAAGGGGCCACACAAGCTGAGCATAGAACCGTTTTTACATAGAAGCAGCCTCGGGCCTGGGGAAGCTAAGCCGAGAGCCCACAGTGGTGATGTGATGATGGTGCTGATTCCAGAACTATGCACACTGCTCTTCGGGATTACCTTTGTTTTCTATTTTTATCACCATCCACTCGTCCCCCTTTGTTTTCTTTCATTCAATCTCTCCTCAGTCCCCTTTCCTTAAGTCCCTTTGGGCTTCCGATGATGACTCTCAGATACCTCTTTTCCATAAAAACTGCTTATTGTTAAATTTCCATTCTGTCCCCACAAAAACAATTTAAGTGATTAAAACAAAACAAAAACTTCCAGCTTTGGGAAAATTTTAAATATCTATGTGTTGTTGTTGTTTTTTTAAGTCTTATCCATAATAATTGTAAGGGGTGAAAAAAATAGATTGTGTATTTTAGCTTACAATGAGGGAAAAAAGAAAAATGCTTAATATTTTTTTTTCTACTTGTGTCCATTGTGATCATTTTTACTCCCTCATCAATTTTATAGTTCTACTGTGGCAGGAACTCTCCTATATACCTTGGTCTCACTCTTATATCTAAAATAATTATTGGTGCCCTAGCTGGTCTGGTTCATAACAAAAACTTCTTGCTTTGGGAAAACTGTTATTTGTTGGCCTGCAGACTAGAGGGTCCCAGGTTCGATTCCAGTTAAGGGCACATGCTCAGTTTGTGGGTTCGATCCCTAGTAGGGGGAGAGCAGAAGGCAGCCAATCAATGATTCTCTCTCATCATTGATGATTCTATCTCTATCTCCCTCTCCCTTCCTCTCTGCAATCAAAAAAAGTATTTTTTAAAAAGATAAAAAAATGAAATAATTATTGGCAAAAGAGAAATTTTTAACAATATTCAGTGGTTAAAAAAAAAGTTATAGTCTATTTTGGGGGGAAGCTACATAGCCCATATAGGTATCCACCAATCAAATTACTTGGCACAACCATAATTCTTAATTTGTTCTGTCTTGACACAATTTTCCTGGTTCTAGCTGTTCAAACAATAATTGATTCCTGGCCAAAATTGGGTATCTGATCAGCAGCCTATAAAGTAAATTGGCATGAAGTTCTACCTAACAGCATATCCTACATTCTATGATGACTGGTCTACCCAATCAGAGTCTAGCCCAAATAAGACGGTGCTACCCTGGGTGGCCAAACCAAAAGAGTGGAAAAGCAGAAGCCATGAACTAGAGTCAAAATTTAATTCTTTATGTGTCTGCTCTCATTGGCTTCCCATATAAGCTGAGTCATCCTAAGGAAGGAACATCAGAGTAGGAGACATTGGCTATGTGATGTGGAAATGACATGCTAACGGGATTGCTAGAGGATTTCTAAGATGAATCTCTTTAGTTTCCCATGTATTCTTGTAATACATCTTTACCAGTTGAATTAACTAAAATATGTTGTTATTTATAACCTTGAAAAAACAACTACAAGTGAATACCAACAATTATCTGTTCAACACCCCTTTTCTAGGAACTACCCTTCCTCAGTTTGACATTTTTAATTTGGATCTGCCTCCATTGTAAAACAACCCCCACTTTCTTTTCTAAGTCGAACCAATCAAAATACTAAGTTGGACCAATCAAAATTCTTGGTCACTGTTGATTGGTTGAGAGATGGTCACTTCCCCTGAGTCTCTTTTCTGGGAAGTTCGTGCATGGGAAGAAAAGAATTAATACTCAGTCATTCACTGGTAGCTTTTGAGCTATAAATGTCCACTGCTGGTCTTTTATGAAAGAGATGATCAGGATACAATGATGAAGAATGAAGCTGCCATCTGAAAGGAGCAAAAGTCCAGATAGGTCTGGAGAATGCTCGAAATCCTCTTTTGGCTTAGTTGTTCAAATCCCCTTTTTCCTTATACTGGTTTAATTTTTGTTTTTGTTACCTAAACCCCAAATAGCATGAAATGATAAAAGAACTTCTCCAACTTGAGCGCTCTCATGAAGGCCTAAACACCCCCTGTGGAAGATATCTTGGTAATCAAATCTGTGTCACTTTTATGTCCATATTCTTTCGTTTCCTTCTGAGTTTTTCTTGATTTCCCACGGCTGAAGCCATGACACCAACATAGAAATTTAGAAATTCCTTTAGCCTTTGCCCGTTCCCAATGTTCCCTTCTTACCTTCATCTCTTCCATTAGTAATAGAATTTGAGGAGCGTTTTGACTTCATGAATGACAAAGCTGCTGGTGGAAGAAAAGAATACATTAATCTCTGAGTTCAAGGTTACATTAGATATATTGTCCCAGTCTTACAGTTCACCCCCATCTTCAGCTAGTTTCTAAAACTCCCCTAAAGGTAAGATTAGAGCTTGCTGCTTTAGACATTTGCATTGGCTTTGAATATAAATTTGAGACAAAAAAACACTAAGAAAGAAAACAAGATACTATGATAATTCAATTATATTCTACAGAACATTTAAATACATAGGATTCTAATTCCCCTCCCATCATCATCTTCCGCATCATTTACTAGTAAGTTATATTGTGTTCACAAGCAACTTCATATATATGAGTCCACTGCCTCATCTTGAAAGGAAGAGGCTGTTATGTCCCAAATTTAAGATTTCATGAGTCTATGACTTATTGATCACCTACCAAGTGCAAGTCGTAATTTTCACATACTTCAGTTGTTTTCTTATATTTTTTTCCTCTTTTTTTCCCCCCATTTGACCACATACAGCTCTTCTTATGGGGCAACAATACAGCCACATCTTAAAATGCCTTAAGGAAATGTTAAAATCAGCTCACTACTATAATACTGTGAAGGTGTCAAGGACTTTGGATCTTCACTATTCCATCAACCAAGAAGAAATTTTGGTAAATACAAATCAGGATCAGTAATATGATGGCCTTTCAAATGAGGGACATGTGGTGGTTTTTGTTTGGTTGGTTTTGTTAATTAACCAGTACTTGAAATAACGTTTTTGCTCTTAACCCTCAGAGTTCTGACATTCTCTGATATTTTGGTACTCTTCTGTGTTTCAAACATAAAAAAATTAAAAGTTCAAGCATTTTTAAGAATGCATCAACACACATTAATTAAATAGATATTTTTGTTATCTTAGTTAATTTAATATCCAAAGTGGTAGACTTCAATTTTGGTTAATAAATGTTGTTTTATTTCTATGTGCATAGTTAAGCTTTAATTTTTAAAGTGCTAAGGAGGAGTGATTGAACATAAATAAATCAAATCTGTGTCACTTTTATGTCCATTCCTCAGTGTCTGTCCAAGTTTTTACAGACATGTTTGGTTTGTGGTTGAAACTCCAAACTAACTTCAGCTCCATGGACAGAGTATTCTTTTCCAAAGCTATGCAAAAATAATTTTCCTAGTAAAACCTTTTCCTGTTGTGTATCTGCTTCATATATTTTTTTAACCTAAGTTCTTATATCCACAAAGCAGTTTCTTCTATTGCTTTGTAATTTTTAAGCTAAAGCAAATCTTCAGTATCAGTTGTCAATTAAAAACTAAGAAAAGAAACATTTTTACTTTGTTGTGTTTATGTATTTATGGGTAAGTTAACAAATGAGGTTACTTATTAAGGCTATGATTGTACCTGGCCTGAAATCAGAACCACAATAAAGTTGGTTAGTTTCTTTTTCAGGTAGCCTCTTATGTTTCACTTCCTCCCTTCTTCTTAACTTAGCCAAGGGCTTGACTGTGTTATGGTTAACACATAGATTTGTCAATAGAATCCGAAGTTACGTTTGCAATGCACGCAAAAAATGGATGCTATTCTGACGAAGGTCACAAAGAGTTTAGAATTTTTCTTGAACTCCTGACAAGTAGTCAACTAAAGTAATCATTTAGAAACCATGTCTTTTCTTCTTAGGTTTGTACGGGCATCGGGGAACCTTCACACTTGAGCAAACATCTTCCAATGGTTCAGAATGGGTCCTAAACTTCTTGAGTCTTCTTCTCTCAACACTTTCATAGCCTGGTACCTTTTTGCCTGATCAATTACTTCTCAATATAATCTAGTTCCTTTTCTTTTATCGCAGTTCTCCAATTCTCTTGGATTCTCTTGATGACCACCCATACTAAGCCTCTCCTCAACTCTGACAAATCTGTGAGTGAGGCCCAAGCCATCCAGTGGGTTCTCTTGGTCCTGGGCCCAAATGAATCACAGTTTTCTACTTTCCCAGCTTATGCATGTCAGAGAATATTCCATGTTCCAAAGTATTTAATACTATATTTTATCAGTACAGAAGGTCCAACATATAACCTATTGGAATTTTTTAATCTCACAAAGTAGTAGTAGCAAAAATGTTTTAATAGAGAAATGGCAAAAGTTAAACTTTTCATCATGTTTGATGACAAGGGATCAATTACTAATAAAAGAATGTGTGGTGGTATTTATGTCTTTTCTAGAAAAGGGTGGTTATTAATTTATATTGATCTATAAATGTTTTCCCTTTTGATGTGCCATAAAGGTCACTAAAGACTCTACAAAAGAAAAAACAAATAAACACTAGCTGGTATATCTTTGCTTTTGAGGTTTTAGTTTACCACTTAAGAAATCCAAACATGAATATATTTTTATTCACATTTGAATGTTTAAATTGCAGATATAACAAACATATTACTAATGTACTATTATATCAAATCAATATGACTTAAGAAAAATACGAATATCTCAAGAGCTGATAATATTGAGCTCAAAATAACAGCATCCAATATAACTTTATTAAGATAGGAAAACGTTGGTCTGGGCAGTATTTTGAATTTGAGGTTAGAACATCCACATTTACAAAAATAATTTTAGTAAGGAAAAAAATCTAAAGATATATATAAAGTTAGAAAAATATTTTTTGTTCAACAAAACTTTTACCTAACTCTAATTAGGAGCATTTTCTTAAAAATTTGTAAACAACACAGGTTTTTTCAAATATATAGTCTATTGAAAATAACTGCATTAATAATCTGTAATGCCATAATGTATAATGTCATTTCCATTTTTTTTATCATGAGCCTAACTTACTTTTAAAATAAACTAAGTCATAAGCAATTGATATTCTATATAAATTGAATTAATCAACACTGCATCAGCCCTAGCTGGTTTGGCTCAGTGGTAAAGCCTTGGCCTGCAAACTGAAGGTTTCCATTCAGGAAACCTTCCTTGGTTGGGGGCTTCACCCCAGTAGGGGGCGTGCAGGAGGCAGCAGATTATGATTATCTCTCATCATTGATGTTTCTATCTCTCTCCCCTTCTCCCTTACTCACTGAAATAAAAAAATATACATTAAAAAAGAAAAAAAGAAACACCCAACCAGATTCTTCTTTGTAACATTTGCTTAAATTGCATAAAGTATTGCTATTGACAAATTTGTGTATTTTATGTATATTTTCAAGAAAAACATATTAACAGTTATTATGATATGTTATTAATATTTATCTTAGCTAATAATACATGTACACTGACTCCACATTTTTTCTATGTAGACATTTTAGGTAAACATTGAAAGACAAAGAAAAATGTTCTCATCTATCAAATACTGAAAGAAAGTATACAATTGTGATAATTTATTGTTGTCTATTAGAGTGAAGGATAGGAATCATCTGCTTCATACAGCTGAATGTGACTTTGTTAAATGAATACTGTTAGACAAATGGAATTACTACTTGCCTTACTGCATCTACTTATCACTCCGTTTAGGAACTCCCCAACACACTGGAGAAGACGTAATGCATTATACTGAAAATCTAATGATCATTGTAGATGTTTTCTGTCTCTCCGGTATTTCTTTTCAACATACTATTCTGAATACTGTCACTGTGTCCTTTGAATAATAAATCTCAGCAAATATTACTTAAAGATCATCAATCAGTGTGATATTAGTTCTACTAAATTCAAAACTAATGATCATTTTGTCTTAACACGATTACATTTCAGCATAATATTATTTTCCGGCATTTGAAGTGAAATAAATACATGTTAAACACTAATACATATAATTATATACATATGTATATATATGCATATATTGATAATTCCACCCACATTTTTGCTATATGTAAAATGAAAAACATTACTTTCAACCATCTTTTACTACCTGAAATAAACAATTCATAAGCTTTAAAAAATTTTTCAAAGTCAAATCTCCAAAGGTCTACCTCTTTCCTTTACCTTTCCCCACATTTTCCCCCATGGAGCAATTGTTTTCTAAAGAAAATAATTCTACTTTTACTTGTAAATGAGGAATGAAAAAAATAAAAATGCATTGAGCACTGCAATACAATACCATTTGTGAGGCCAACAAATATCAATGACAGCAAAATGTTAATTACAAAGGCAATCAACAGACAGACAATAAGGTATCATCGTTTAAAATAATAAGGAAAAGGTGCATTATTTAGGTGATTGGAATATTTTATGCATACATGCAATGAGATTATACATTCAAACTTATTACTTGAAAAGGGTTAAAATTCACTAATAATGAAAAATTGGCCCTTTTATTTTTTTAACCACATAAATAAAATCAACATAGCTGGCAAGATAAAAAATAATTATTTCATCCCTTGCTGGTGTGGCTTAGTTGGTTGGAGAGTAGTTCCATTTCCATGCACCAGAAGGTTGCAGGTTCAATTCCAATCAGGGCACATACCCATGTTTCAGGTTCGGTCCAGTAGGGGTGCCTATCGGAAGCAACCAATGGATGTCTCTTTCTCACCTCTCTCTCTCTCTGTCTCTCTCTTTCTTTCCCTCCTTCCTTCCCTCCCTCCCTCTGAAAATCAATAAAAAATAAACCTACACATTCAAGGATTAGAAGGCAGAGATCCTGAAAATATACTGAGGTTGGTTCCCACTCCTGTGGCCTTCCGTGTACATTGATCAGAAGTGTTTGCTGATGCAAATCTTGTCATGCAAAGCAATTATAGTTATTCCTAAACTGACCTCATGTTTGTTACTTCAGCTTTTTAGTCCCAAACCTTGTCTGATCACACGAAATTTTAATGCTGCTTTTTAAGGGTACACAATAGAGTTGTCTTACTGTATTTGCACATAATATAAATGGGGAAGCTGTGCAAATCTCTCAATCTGCAATTCAGTGCTTAGTGAGTCTGCATAGTATTCCAGTGACTGTTCATGCAAAAGATTTTCACCCAGGGTCTTTGTTAGGACAAAGAGGCCCTTCTAATAGCTTAAGGCCCTGACACCTTGTTTGGCCTTACTCTGCAACATTAGCTGATAACTAATGGATACTGTCAGCTACAGTACACTAAGCAGAATATAAAAAGCATTTTATGGCAAAGTGTTTAAAAGTAAAAAATATCAAAAAGTTCATGGCTAACCATTTATTTATGTATTTCTCAAATGCACCTGCCCTCAGCCAATGCAACTTCTATAGAGGTCGAATTCATCAAGAAAAATAGTTGGGAAGCAGAAAGCCTTAGTCAATAGTTGCAATAATGCTCTTTAACGGGCTAATATTATATTGCCACAGGAATTCCCATTTTGTGACTTCTGGTTGAGCAACAGTGGCATCCAGTGGCCAGATAATTGTTTCCACCATTAAAGTCTCCGGGACAGTCCAGGTGAACGGTACTCACTGCTTCAGATGTATTTAGCCTAAGCAAAGGTATTTACTAGGAAAGCAAATCCAATGCCTCTGTTTCCAGAGCAACCCTGGATCAAGTCTAGGTCATGAGATTAGGCTCTAGTGACTACTCTATACTGACACTCTCTCCAACACCCCTTAATAGCATCAATTTACGACACCTAGTTACTGTCTGCTGTGTATGCTCATGTTGACTCCATTAACTATAACCTTGCTGTACTAGAAAATTTCCCTGCAATCAGCTAGACACTAATTCTATAAAAAACATACCACAAAATCAAAGGCTGTAAAAGCTGATAATATGCCCTCAATGTGTTCATTTTGTACAAAAGTGTACGGATGTGTTAAATCCGATCCCTAATATTTATATGCAATCCATGGGTGAGATTTAGGTTCAAGTGAGTATTGCAGTGGTATAATCAGGAGTCCTGGACCTCGAAGGTATTGGTCCCAGATCTTTTATCTACTGGCAAGTCCTATAAACCTCTGACCTCAATTATATCTACCTCCAGGGGTTTCTGAAGCTTAAATGTGATAAATAAAATGCTTCCAGCACAGTCATTGACCCAGAGTAGGTACTCACTAATGAAGAGGCAAGGAATACACATTCTGCACCCAGGCTTTCTGCATTCGAATCCTGGCTCTGCACCTACAAACTGTGTGATCCAGGTAAGCTATTTTCACAACCTGGACTCCTTGCCAATATATAAAATAGGGGATAATACTAGTACCTTCCTCCTATGATTATAACGTATTTAAATGAAATATTCCATTCAAATTTTTAGAATAGTTTCTGGCATATAGAAAACATTCAATAAATACTCCCTGTTCAAAGTTGCATTGTTTACACACACACACACACACACACACACACACACACACACACGTTAATTAAGAGCAACAGTAAGAAACGCTCTGTAATTTTCCCCTAGTTCTGTTTATACTTATCCCTGAACTGTTCACTGTCTACATCATCTATAAGATTAATGACATACATTTTTCAAGTGGGCAAGCCATGATGAGAAGTGCAGTGTGTGTGGAGATAGAACTTGATCAAAGCAAATCGATTGCTTCTAAGCAGAACCTTAAGAACTGGGGAGGACTCTCATTCACTAAAAAGAAACAGCAATAGCCTGGAAGGAGAGGTGGAAATGTATAAAAGGCACCAGAGGGAGGGAGGGAGGGAGGGAAGGAGGGAGGGACTGATTCTGAATGTAAAATTCCAAAGACCCAAAGGAAGTCTTTGGAGCTTTAGCTGCTTTCTCCACCTGGATCAGCCTTTATGTCTCCTCTGCTCTTTTTCACTCTTCTCCTCTTCCTCCTCCTTCCTCCTCTTCTATCTTCAGGACAGATTAATCTCTGCTTCCCTCCAGGATACTAATGAAACAAACATTAGAAATGGAACCAACATTAGAAAAAAATAACTGTTCGAATAATTATGAAATGTGTTCCCATAGCATACCAGGTTGTCATATAGTCAAGCTTATTATTTGATTCTACCTTGGGTAATTATATTTCAATAAAAATAATTGATTTAAAAAAACTGAGAGTATCAAAATCCAAACCAGTTTGAACAACAGGCATGTTTGGCTACAATAAAAGATGCTAAGGGCGAGACCAGTGAAGCTGGGAGAGCACTCATTCCTAGAACAAAGTGTAAGAATGACCAAGTAGGGAATGGTCCATGAACAGTTAGCCATAGCTGGGTGAACCAAGGCACAGGTCCAAAATGCTAAGCCAATTCTGATCAGAATGATTGCAACCATGGGACCCAACAGAAAGCAGAGTAGCAACTGCCTAAGACATTCCATTCAGAGATCAAGCAAGGGGACAACCTTGGTCATGTTTCATAGAAACAGACGTTCTGATTTGGTAGAACCTCGACCAAACAAGGACTTGCCACCAGGACCAAGAAGCCCATTTTTAAATCTCAAAGTATACCCCTATTATTAAGACAGTCTGTGTGTTACTCATTTCTATATTCCTTATCTATTCAAGTGTAAATACCCTATAGAAATGAAAACATTAAGTCACTAATCTTTTAGTATAAATTTAATTCATCTCAAGCCTTTCAATATATCAATAAAGAGGAGGAACTAGTGACATAAAATAAATAGGTGGGAGTTGAAGAAAACAGGAAACAAGGGAATTAGTAACCACTTCAGGCAAATACAATTTTCTTATTCAAAAGAAGTCTCCAAAGCTATCAAACCAAGCATGTCACCAGGCCACTGGCTGAGAACAAGTTAAACTCCTGGCCAACATTTTTTTTTTCAGTTTTATTTATAGAAGCTCTCTTAAAAGCACAGACATATGCAAACATTTATTAAGTGCTGACTCTGCATTGCTAATGCCGTCATTAAAGAGCAGCGTGAGAAATACAATGAGAAAATGGCCTTTGGTTACAACTGAAGAACTCTAATTTCTTCATGTCACCTGTAGGTAAAATAGCCACCAATAGCGACGACTACTTTTCACCTAAAATGGAAGTAAACCTTCAAAAATATATGCTATCTTCTCTGTATTTCTTTTAAACTTCAGTTTCAAGAAGTAATATGAGCTGGAGGCATTTTATAACAGGCTAAAAACAAAAACAAAAAAAACCTCAAAGTAGAAATCCACTCCAGGGCCACGAGATTTTTAAAAACACTGCACAAATCATTCAGGATGGGGGTGCTGCTTCTGGGCCTTCCACGGACAATGCAACACTATGCCAGGCAACAAAGAAGTGAGTGATTGGCTAAATAAACAGGCACTTGCCTTGTAGTCGCTCTTGAAGGGAAAGTAGTTGATATTAAGTATGCACTATATTGAATAGCACAGTTCAATTGAAGAGAGCTTTATGGTAAAGAAATTGTATGGTTTTTTTAAAATAAAAAAACACAAGTTTCTTCACTATTTAGAAATAGAACATATTTCCCAGAGCATCTTGATAACAGGTTGTGTGGGGGCTGTCAGCTGGCTCTGGCTGATTAAAACAAGCATGATTCAGCAGTCTTGGAAGAAAAACTGGGGTGTAAAAATCCTCCATAAATATTTTCAAAACATGAGAAATACAGGAACAGATTCTGCTGTCGTTTTGTGAAAGAGCTGAAGGAGAAAGGCTATGCTTAAAATTATGAGTCTGGATGTTCCTTTTCTGTTCTCTTCCAAACAGCACAGAGAAAGGCCTTGATGTATAATTTGTTTCCCTGCATTCTCTGGTTACTAGAGAGGATCTACAATAGATACAGTGTTGATATCGATTTATTTTCAGGGTTTAAGAGATGATGTCAGAACAAGTGGCAGGGCCGCACAAAGCAACAAGTGGATTGTGAAGTCAGCTTGTCCTCACAGCACCTACTGTCACTGCGTTTACAGAACAATGGATTGCCTATGTCAGGAACAAGAGTGTGTGTTTGTGTGTTTATGTACTTGTGTGTTTGTTGTTTTATGAGTGTAGGAAAGATTTCCAAAATAGTGAGCTTCTTAGCTTATCATAAATTAATATGTCATATATGAGTGTGTGTATTATGTGTGGCTGAAACAGTATTATGTAGGACTCTTCTACTGCCAAATTATCAATCACTGAAAAAAATAACTGATAAATAATAGGGGAGAGGGTCCTTATGTTGAGGTAGATCCAGTGAAAGATGAGTGTTGCAAACTGATAGTCTTTGACAGTATCTCTTTGGGAGGCTATTTCTGAGGACAGGTGTAAAAGCCAATGATCATAGAGAAGAAGTAAGGGAGATGCTGATTGAATGTGAGTGGTGTGGTATTTGCCACTGAGGAAGTTGTCTTCAGCCAAAGGATAGTGAATTCTAATCCAGAGGGGTACATCCTAATCAAAGGGGTCTGAGATATAAGGCAGTGTCCTGATGCAACTGGAGACCACACTCTCTAAAAATATGCCTGTTATTGAGCTTGACTGTCTATATTAGATATTAAGCAAGTATATTTGTGTGTGTGTGTGTGTGTGTGTGTGTGTGTGTGTGTTTCTGATAGATAAATGACAAGGAAGGAAGGAAAAGGAAGGAAGGAAGGGAGGGAGGGAGGGAGAACTTGGGCTATGTGGGCAACAGTTGACACGAGGAATTATAAGTCTAGGAAACATCTCATCTGGAACATATATTGGACACTTCATAATCACTTTATCAAAATCCCTTTAAAAAATGAAGAAACCACCCTGACAGGTTTGTCTCAGTGGATAGAGCATCGCCCTGCGGACCGAAGGGTCCCAGGTTCGATTCCAGTCAAGGGCATGTACCTTGGTTGTGGGCATATCCCTAGTAGGGGGTGTGCAGGAGGCAGCTGATCGATGTTTCTCTCTCATGGATGTTTCTAACTCTCTATCCCTCTCCCTTCCTCGCTGTAAAAAATCAATAAAATATATTTTTAAAAATGAAGAAACCAAAATTAGGTGTGCTTCAGTAACTAGTCAGAGAGGGCAGAGCTAGTAAGAGTTGACTTGAACCCAACTCTTTAAATAAAAAACTAGTGCTCTTTCTACTATATCACAGGAATCTGTGCTCTTCTGTTCTCTAATAGTTAAATGGTGTGGCTCTTTACAGCCACTTTTAATTTTTTTTTTATTGATTTTAGAAAGAGGAAGAGGGAGAGAAATGAGAATCAGTGATTTGCTGCCTCCTGAGTGCCCCCTACTGAGGATCAAACCTGAAACCTGAGCATGGGCCCTAACCAGGATTCAAACCATGACCTCCTGGTTCATGGGTTCATGCTCTACCACTGAGCCACACTGGCCAGGCAATTTACAGCCATTTTTGAGCCTTATACCTTCAAAGGAGGCCTTAAGTAAGAAAATCAGAAAAAATATCCTAAAATATGGGTGAGAGAAGAGCTGATTTCTTTTTTCTTGCCAAATTCAACTACAAAAGCTTGAGGGACTCTTGTATAGACAGAGCTGGGATGTTTTGGGAAATCCTGAATACATTCCTTAAGAAAAGAAAGTTAGGTGCTCAGATATAGAGATAATATACTTCATCTATAGCCAGTATTGTGGTGCTTTGACTCACAAGTGTGTGTGTTGGTGGAAAATACTGCAGTATATTTTGCCCTGGTTGATAACCAAGTCAGAATAGAGAAGAGTTCATGTCTTGCCTGAAGTTATACCAAGCTGAAATAAAGGTTTTTCTTATTCCACTAAAAGTGATCTTGCGGAACTGCTTCTTACACCTCAGCTCCAAAGCAACCCATACCCACAGCAAATGCCCTCCAATCAACAAAACAACAAAACAACTCACCCAATATCCTATACACAGACAAAGCTATCCTAACCTTCATTCAAACTGACCAACCAATCCACCCAATATCAGCATCAACAAAACAAAGCCACCACACCACACACAAAAAGTCCCCAAACCAACCAACCAACCAACTAACCCAATACATTGCCCCTCCCCCCACCACCCTGCCCAACCCAGAAGGCAACTAAAATACTATCTGGAATGAACCAAACAAAAAACTAGATGACTTCCCAAGAATAACAGAGTCAAGAGAGAACAAATTACCAGTAAATTAACCTATTTAAAATTTAACATTAGAAAATCAACAAAAAAAGTAATATAAATCACAGTATGTGCTTTTAGGACCTGTGATTTTCTGGATTTACTTTGATTCTATCATCAAATAAATAATATGAAATGTGCCATATCAGCTGGCTGGGAAGAAATCTGAAATCTTTACTATGTCAGATTCCTTATTGATCCTAAGAAGGCTGTGAAGCTTTAAGATCTCCTGTACATCAGCTTTGACAATCTGTAGGACACAGAAAGGCTCAGAATGAATAAATTAATATTTGTAATTGTTTGCTCCCTGCTTCAGCAAGTAAGATATAATATATAATGTAGAGATTATAAAGGAAAAACATATACTAGTATAAACATAGTTTGAATATATCAAGGGTTCACTTCCAGAACACCACAATAAAGTGAATATTGCAATGAAGCAAGTCACACAAATTTCTTGCTTCCCAGTGCATATAAAAGTTACGTTTACACTATAGTTGCTGTCTATTAAGTGTGCATTAGCATTATGTCTAAAAGCTGTGTATACCTTAATTTAAAAATACCTTATTGCTACAAAATGCTATCATCTGACCGTGTTGAAAAAATGGTGCCTATGGATTTGCTCAACACAGGGTTGTCACAAACCTTCAATTTGTAAAACACACGCTATCTACAAGGCACAAGAAAGCAAAGCACAATAAAACAAGATGTGCCTGCATAAGAACCATTTGCATGCATTATTTAACAAGCTTAATTTCTAAAGTACCCCCAATATTATTCTCAACAAATGGCTGAAAGTCTTAAAAAGGAAAATGGCAAACATAGAGACTACTTGAACGGACATTCTTGTCCATTTAACCACCATATCAAAATCTGATGGCTCCTCACCTGAACCAGTGGAGTAAATCACCTTGCAGCAATCTAAAAATCATGCCAATTTGCGATTCAAAGCACAGCCACACTTACTCACTCTTAGTGGTAAATTATCAGTGGTTACTCCAGCTCAGCGGTTCTCAACCTGTGGGTCGCGACCCCTTTGGCTGTCAAACGACCCTTTCACAGCGGTCGCCTAAGACCATCCTGCATATCAGATATTTACATTACGATTCATAACAGTAGCAACATTACAGTTATGAAGTAGCAACAAAAATAATTTTATGGTTGGGTCACAACATGAGGAACTGTATTTAAAGGGCCAGAAGGTTGAGAATCACTGCTCTAGCTAAACATACAAAAACAAGTGAAATAATAAATGAAATTCATTTCCAACCTGAAGCACAATTTTTAAAAAATGTGCACACCATCACTGCATATGTTCCAATATGACACAAGGTTAACACTGCCAGAAGCATATAGTACTGTATCTGTTCAAAATACATTTATGAGAAAAACTTCTTGGAATGGCCACTGAAATGTTCCCTAGTTTCCAGACGAATGCCAAGATGCATTCTTAAAAACCAAACAATGTTACATTTGATTACATTGCCTTGTCCCCTTTCTTCTTTCCTTCTTTATCTAAATAAGAAATGTACCTTTGTTGTGCAACCAAAGATTTAAGTATTTGGAGTTTCCACATGATGCCTCTGAAGAGAATACAGCAGTATGATAATAGAATCACCAGCAACAACAACAAGACTCTGGTCATTTTATCTCTGAAATGGTTACCTTGGATGTTGAATCCCGCCATAATTTCTGATAGTTTTACAGATGGGAACGGTGGCATATCAAGGAGAAATTAAATTCCATCATTTTGGCTCTAACATGTACACTATAAAAGTGACAGCTTGGTGCACTGTAGCTGACAGTTCCTATTAACTAGAAGCTAATGTTGCAGAGTCAGTCCAAACACAGAGTCACGGCCTCTGGCTACAGGAAGGTCCCCTTCATACTAGGATTCTCCCCCACTCCCTCACCACATAGGAAATAAAAGCAATAAATATTTCCACTAGTTTCCTCCTCAGAGTGGTACAATGAATAGTTACATATTGGGACCCTTTTCCTACCCTAAATCTTCTTGGAAAAATACCTCCACAGACACACTGTATTGGTCTGGGAAGGTGAGCCAAGCACCCTCCTTCCCTTCACAGTAAAGAACAGCATGTGCTGGGTTTAAGGTTCAGTTTTTGAAACACTGGTAAACAGTAGATAAAGGGGGAGAAAACATGTTTTGTAGGTGTGCGTGTTTTGTAATGAATTGGTGGGAACTATTAAAAAAAAAGCAGCTAAAATATGAAAAACAAATGTTACAAATTGGATATGGCATGATAAATAGTTTGAATGAGACTTCAAAAAGAAATTAAATACTAAATAGACTTAAACATTTCAGGGCAGGAGACTATTTAACAGTAAGTCCTTTTTTTTTCTCATATATTTACATTCATGTAACAAGTTTTTTGAGTATGAGTTGTTGGCCATAGGCACTGTGAGTGTGTACGTGTAGGCAGTGGGAAGGGAGGGGAGGCAGATAATACAAAGAACCTGTCACTGTTTACAAAGTGCTGACATTATAGTTTTAGAAACTTGCAAATCAAGTTTCCCAGAAGAGGTCACAGAGCGCAGGGAGTGAGCACAGAGACATGAGAGCTACACTGCCTAGGGCCAGTGTCAGCACTGCCACTTACCAAGTGGCCACTGAGTAAGTTATTCAACTTCTCTGTGCTGGAGTTCCCTCCTCTGCAAAATGGAGATAATAATAGTACCCCGTTGAGTTTGAGAATTAAATCAGCTAACATTTAAAAAATGATTAGAGCAGTGAGTATAGTGAAATCACAGTATATTTAATAAGGTTATTAGTGACCCATATGAGACAATCATGATAAATCAAAGGTAGCTCTTGCCCTTCATGGAGCTCATTGCCTACTCCGGAAGAGACAGGTAACTAATTTAAAAATCTCAAGAAAGTGGGTAATTGCAAAGTCCAAGATATGCATAAGGTACTCTGGGGATACAAAGGAGAGATCTACCCAACTAGAATAAGCTGAGGGAATTGGGAAATGTCCCTGAAGGGTTCGCAGAGAAGTAACGCTTAGTAGGACACTTGAAGGATGAATATGAGTTCTGGATGCTGAGAGTTCCAGGGGACCGGTTTGAGCATTTTGAGCAGAGACAGCAGAATGTGCCACAGCTAAGGGTGAAATACTTGGCATATTTGTGTTTTAGCAGGTATTTTGGTACGTGTGGATTATAGAGTACACTGGACAGCAGCAAGATGGAAAGGTCATGAAGGGCCTTGTAAGAAGTCTGGATTCTAAACAAAATTAAATACTAAGTAGTGGGAAGGGAGGGGATGAGATAAGAGTGGACTGAATGAGAGTGGACTCAAGGGTTACAGGCAGGAGTGTTACAGTAATATTTACATTTTAGAAATATTACATGAGCAGCAGGGTTGAGAATGGATGGAGGGGGGGTGACAATAGTGATTTAGAGATTAGTTGGTTGTCATAATTACTAAGGGTAATACATAATCAGGGATGAAATCAAGGAAAGGATTCCAAAGAGATTGAAAAGAACCCACAGAGCCAATTCTATGGTCATATTGGAGGTGGGACTAAGGGAGGGGAAGAGTCAAGGTTGACTAGCCAAGT
>NW_006383015.1:4220901-4223738 GCF_000327345.1 Myotis davidii | reverse complement strand
CCCTAAAAAACAGAATAAAAGAGAAAGCAACAGCTCTATAGGACTATAATGACTTTGATACTTATCTAAGGTTGATGTCTAGAATACATGTTTGGACTTAGAAAAGAATTCTAGTTTTGGATTTGTGTTCAAGACCCCAGCCCAGGCATCATCACCTCCAGGCTTCTTCTACGGTTTATAAATTTATTCTATAACACACATAATTGTACCATTTATCACATTATACTGCAATTTTATGTTTAGATCTATATCCCTTCATTTATTCATCCCATCATTTATTTATTTTAAAAAATATATCCCATGCTACATGCAGGTGAGATGCTGAGGATTCCCAGGGAACAGCACCACGTGATCATTGCCCTCCTACTACATTCAGCCTAACAAGAAAAGCAGATCCTCAGTCAATGCTTATTAAGTTGCATGAAATAGATTTGGGGATGATAAGTCTAAGTAGTATTCATCTGAACATCCATAAAATATTTTTTTTAGAAAATGAACGGTAAAAAGAGACTCATACTGAGTGAGAATGGGGAAACCCCAATATGGGAATGATGAATTAATTCAGGAAGGTGAGAGTGTAAAGGAGAGTAAAAATAAGTAAAGCTGGCTCCTGTCGAGGGAAAGAACATAAAATGAGTTTTTAATCCAAGGAAGCAGAGCTTCAGTGAGTGAGTAATTCAGTGTCAAGTGCTGCAAAGTGGTCAGGGAAAAATAGCGCCAGAGTACCAATTAAACCAGGTGTGCTGGACAGAATTCCATCTCCATGACCTTCACCCCAACTCTTACTCCTGTGGATTTGTTAGGCTACATAAGAGTAATAGAATTATTAACCAAATAAACTTAAAAATGGGATATTATCTTGGATTATCTGCTTGGGCCTAATCTACTCACAATGCCCCTACAAAAGAGATCTTTCTTCAGCCAGTAGCAGAAAGGGCGGCAAAGATGATGAAAGGGGTCACTTGCCAAAAAATAGGGAACCTCAGTCCTACAACAAGGAGTAACTGAACTGTTCTATTACCCTGAATGAACTTGGAAATGGAATCATCCCCAGCACTTCTAGACGAAAGGCCAGCACTGTGGACTCCTGAAATTCAACAGAGGACCCAACTAAGTCATGCTGTGCTGGGACTTCTGACCCACAAAACCGTCAGATAATAAATTGTGTTGCTTGAATCAGAAAGTTTTCAGTAATTTGTCAGGACAGCTGCTGGGAAGGCAGCTGTCATAAAACCTGGTGTGTCTCCCCAGGATTGCACAATTGGAGTCCTGAGCCTGGAACATTCCCTAATATGGAAGGTGGGTGTTGGAGCTGTCACTTGGCCCAATATTCTTCTTC
This sequence comes from Myotis davidii, assembly GCF_000327345.1. Lineage (NCBI taxonomy): Eukaryota > Metazoa > Chordata > Mammalia > Chiroptera > Vespertilionidae > Myotis > Myotis davidii. Next base: position 4,222,399 of record NW_006383015.1, on the reverse strand, counting down.
CTTCTTAGGAGAAATCTTTCCATTGTTCTAGGTACACAGTGAACTTCCTTATATTGCTTACATGTGTGTTATAGGGCACCTGGCCAGCCCCACCAGTATGTCTTCCCTACTCTGACCACAAGGTAAAGAGGTCTTAGCTTGCGGCATAATAAGGGTACCTGCCTCCCCACTGCCCTGTTGCTGGCTATTAGGAGGGAACCACTAGTCAAGAAAGACTGGTTTAAAGATGCTGGTCTTACTAAATATCTTCTTTCTGTGAGTAGAGCATTGTTCCAACCCTTAATGTTGAGGCCTCCTTGGTAACTCCAAATCCATAGAAGATGCAGTGGGCTGAGGTCTGTGGGTTCCTACTTCTGCTGGTTGGCACTGTGATAATATTTGTCTTTCTCCATCTTGACCTGGGGTTAGTAGCTGGATCTTTCTGCTTTGCAACAGCAATACAAAGCTAATATAGCCGGTGTGGTGATTGATCTCATGCCAATTTCACTGGGCTAAGTGATGCCCATACAACTGGTAAAACATAATTTCTTGGTTTGTCTTTGAGGGTATCTCTGAAGAGATTTTTATATGAATCAACAGACTGATAAACATCACCCTCACCAATACAGGTGGGCATCACCCAATCCCTTTAGATTCTGAATAAAATGAAAACACAGAGGAAGGGAGAATTAATTTTCCCTTGAGCTAAGACACCATCTTCTCCCGCCCTCACACATCAGTGCTCCTGCTTGGGACTCTGAACTAAGACTGAATTTCATCACCAAAGCTCTTGGTTCTCCATCCTGCAGACAGCAGATGATTGTACTTCTCAGCCTCAATAATCCTGTGAGCCAATTCTGATAATAAACCCCATTACAGTGGGGCCTTGATGTACAAGTGTCCTAACGAGTTTTTTGAGATACCAGCTGTCTCTCGGCTGATTTTTTGCATGGAGTTGATAGAGTAATTTGAGTTAATGAGCTCCTTAACGAGCTCCTTAACGAACTCGGTCTCGGAACGAATTAAACTCGTAAGTCAAGGCCCCACTGTATGCACATGCCTATGTATATTCCACTGGTTCTGTTTCTCTGGTGAACACTGACTAATACACTTGGAAACTATCTATAATAATAATCTATAATAATAAAAGGGTAATATGCTAATAAGACTGGACATCCTTCTGGACATGTTTCCTTCCAGACAAAGCCACAGCAGGCGGGGGCCATGGCAGAGGTGGCAGAGGCCCCCACCATGGTGGCGGAGGGCAGGGGCCGGGGCCAAGGCCCTTGCACAAATTTCATGCATCGGGCCTATAGTGAATCAATAAAAGGGTGATGCTGAGAGTGTCTTCAGTTATGTACTGGGCTGAAAAGCCACCTTGAGTTAGAAGGGGTTGGAAGATGTGGAAGTAGAGATTTTCCCATCATAAATAATGTATTTATAGTGCTTTTCATTGTGCTCTATGCAATTTTTGTAAGATAACTTTGTAAATGCAATTCACGGAATTTCACCTCTTTCC
>NW_006383015.1:4187726-4220867 GCF_000327345.1 Myotis davidii | reverse complement strand
CTTTCCCTCCCTAAAATACAATCTAATTCAATGAGTTTAAAGCAATTTGCAAATTTGATATACATTTCTCTACTCTCTCTATAGATAATTAATAAAGAAATGAATCAAATAGAACATGCCAAGACCAACTTCAAGATAAATTGAAAACTCTGCACTTACTGTTTGCTTGCTAAATGTCAAAAGATTTCAAAAGGTATCTCTTCAAAGTGCCTTCCTCAATTCAATGTAGAAAAACAAGATTGAAAGAACTCTTATGTTGCACTATGAAGTAGATTTTTATTTACTTGAATTCCCACTTTCCTTTTTCAAAATTTTATTTATCTCCATATGGGGTTGGAGGGACAAGAAGAGATAAACCAAAGAACTTATATACTTATATGCACAGCCCATGGACACGGGCAATAGGGTAGTGAAGACCTGGGTTGTGTGGGGGGGGAATAGGGGTTGGAAGGAGTGGGGGGAAGGGGAGATAGGGGAAAGTGCGAGATATCTATAATACTATCATCAATAAAATATATTTAAAAATAATAAAAACAAATAAAAATTATAGTATCAATTTTCATGAAAAATATAAAATATATAATTTATTTCAAACAATGTTTAAAACTAAAAGTTAACTCCAAAAATTGTAAGAATGATGCTAATTCTGAAACATGTTTTTATGTCTATTTATAACATATACATGCCTAAATATATAAGTGTAGGTTGTCTATGGCTATAGTTACAGTTCTATGTGTGCATGTGTATAATTCTTTGATAAAAATATGAAACAATATTTCAGAAAATGTTTTTGATTTGTATTCATCAGATTTAATTCCAGCTTAACAGACATTTATTTAGTTACTGCTATGGATGAACCTCTCTCTACTGGGCAACTTGAGGTGATATTAAAATAGATAAAAGACAATTCCTGCTCTCCAAACTCCATATTTTAGATGAAAATTCAAACACATTTTGCAAATATATTCACAGAACTATCAGATGGATTTAATATAATTTTTTCGAAATATGTTTTTATTGATTTTAGAAAGCGAGGCAGGGAGAGGGAGAGGGGACACGATACCTAATAGAAAACTGTTTTCTATAGTAAGAAATGAAGAAGAGCTATAGAAGTTGTAAATACATAGGTAAATGTAAGACTCCTATGTTTGTATTTCTTTAGTTTAAAGGAACTGATTGTTTAAAGTAAAAATATCAAACTATTGTGCTTTTTATAACATAAGTTGAAATGGGAAACATACTTTTATAAATGTTTTTAATTCTCACCGGAACATATGCCTTTATTGATTTGAGAGAGAGAGAGAGAGAGAGAGAGAGAGAGAGAGAGAAAGTGATGGTTGAAACATTGATTGGCTGCCTCCTGCACACCCCTGTCAGGGATTGAGCCCACAACCCAGGCATGTGCCCTGACCTGAAATCTAACCAGTAACCTCTAGATGTGTGGGAGGACACTCAACCACTGAACAACACCGACCAGTGTGGATTTAATATAATTAATCAGGTTCATCCCATGTTTGCTAAGATGGCTCCAGAAAGAGTGAAACTATTTCTAGCTCCCTCCCATGCAGCAATGGATTCTTTCTTTCTTTTTCATGTCATTCAGTAGCTATTACAAACCCTGCTTCTATGGGTTCAATTGAATCCAATAAATCTGCTATAGACTAGGTATTATGTTCAACCTAAAGTTATATGCACTCCTATGTTCATAACAGCACAATTTACCATAGCTAAGATTTGAAAACAGCCTAAATGCCCATCAGCAGGTGAGTGGATTAGAAAACCATGCTACATCTACACAATGGACTACTACGCTGCTGTAAAATATGAGCATAACCAATGGACACAGATGGGGGGTATGAGGGGGTGTGAGGGCATGTGCTGGGGGTTGGGGGGCTGGGAGTTGGGGCGGCTAGGGAGAGGCCAATGGGGGAAAAAGGAGACTTATGTAATACATTAAACAATAAAGAATTTAAATTTTAAAATAGAATGGAATATACAGTACAAACCAGAACCAGAGTCATAGAAGCATCGAACAGACTATTGAACCTATGAGGAAGGTGGGGGGTGAGGGGATAAGAGATCAACCAAAGGACTTGTATGTATGCATATGAGCATAACCAATGGACACATATGGGGGGTATGAGGGGGTGTGAGGGCATGTGCTGGGGGTTGGGGGGCTGGGAGTTGGGGCGGCTAGGGAGAGGCCAATGGGGGAAAAAGGAGACTTATGTAATACATTAAACAATAAAGAATTTAAATTTTAAAATAGAATGGAATATACAGTACAAACCTAATAAATAAATAAATACATAAATAAATAAATAAAAGCCTTGTCATAAGACAAGAGCTTGCCTTCAAGGACCTGAGTTTCAAATACATACTTCACTACATGCCAGACTGATAAACCAAGGAATATGTATGTGCAACCATTAAATCTTTGTATGTTTTTCTTTTTCTGTTTTCTATTTTTCTTATATTATTTTATTCTAATTATACCTAGATATAACTTAGAAGACTTTTGTCAGCAATTTAGTATATAAAGTGGGCTTTAAAATGTATTGTAATTTCTTCATAAATTGGAATTTGCACTAGTTTATGTTTAACTGTATACCTACTTCAGTAATATAGAAATATATAAATGATAAGTGGTATGATGTATTCAGAGATGTGCTATAATAATCTTAAAAACACTTAGAATCTGGAACCTGGCATTACTTATATCTACTCCATGTGATTTATAAGATATTTTCTTATACCTGTGTTATTATATAATTTAATCCAATTTATGGCAATTTGGAAATAATTTCCAGAAACAAATCTACTAAACTGGCATGTAAAAGTTATAAGCATTTTCATCTACCCACACGGATTTAGACAAATCACATTTTATTTTATTTTAAAAGTTTTATTTGTTACACCCTATCATTATGTGTTGTAAACATACTATTACTTTGACCATAAAGAACAAATACAAGAAATATCTTGCATTTAAAAAAAATAGTTGAAGTTATTGCAGTGTGTTATATACTTGATAAATTTGGTAATTTAAATTTTATTATGGCAAATCTATAAAATGAAAAGCTGTGATTTTCTGTCTTTTTAAATAATATACAAAGGTTCAAATAAAAAACTTAATCTAAAACACAAAGAAGGCAAAAGCTGTTTCAATTCTCTGACCTGAAAGATTGCTGAAAATGACTCTGTGATGAAACCTTCTTTGCTCTTGTTACTTTTGCCTGCCTCCCTCCTTCCTTCCTTCCTTCCTTCCTTCCTTCCTTCCTTCCTTCCTTCCTTCCTTCTTCTTTCCTTTTTTTCTTCCTGTCTTCTTTTTTTTGCCCTCACAATGAGATCATTGTAGAGAGTCTATGAAAAGTATAATGTCTTTCATTTCCAAGATACAGATATATTTTTTTCCTTTGAGGAAAATAGCAAAAATAATCTATATATATATATAAAAGCCTAAGTGACCGAACAACTGAACAACCAGTAGACCGGTAGACCAGTCGTTATGATGCACACTGTCCACAAGGGGGCAGACGCTCGATGCAGGAGCTTCCCCCTGGTGGTCAGTGTGCTCCCACAGTGGGCATGCCACTCAGCTGATCGACCCGTCCTGGCAGCCCACCAGCCCTGAGCAGCCATTCCCTCCCTCAGTAGTTCTGCAGGTCCAATCTCCAGGGAATGGGCCAGGCACCGATGGACCGGTGCCGCTGGCATGATCCCAATAGCACCACTGGCCTCCTAGAAGCTGGCCTCAGGCACCGCAGCCACTTCCCCTCTTAGACACTCCACCAGGAAGAAACTTTATAAAAGCGGCTGCGAGGTGGCTCCCAACAACCTGCACGAATGTCAGCAGGACGGATCTGGATCCCGGGCCGGCAAGGGTGTCCAGGGGGTTGATCACGGCCCACCCCCAGCCCTCCCAGGACAGGTGCCAGACACAGGGCTCATGACTGGCGAGTGCTGCTGTGGCAGCACGAGCCTCTCCCGATCAGGACTGACTGGGCGCGAGCCCGCGGCAGGCACAGATTGGCCCCCAACCCCCCTATCAGGGGTGGGACTGGGCGGTCAACCACCCGTGGCCCCTCCCACACACCAACCCGCCCAATTGGCCCTCATTGGGGCAGGCAGGCCAGACCCCACCCATGCACAAATTCGTGCACTGGACCTCTAGTATGACATAAAACAAATACACTGTGTTTCTTAAAAAATAAGTTTGACAGACACATTTGCCTAAACTCTTGTCTTTACGATCCATCTGACTGACTTTCCTTGTTTGTACGCTTCTTTATTAAAATTCTAATTCAAAAGAAAGCATAAATTTTATAATATCAGTGAAAATCATGCTGCCATTATTTGTCAAATGTGTAAATTTAAAGGCTGCTATTTATATTTTCCTTCTTACTTCATTCATAGCATTACATGGATTAGTAATCCTCCACACAGAAAAGGGCCCCGCTAAGGTCACTAATGGTCAGGTTACCTTTTATACCATACTTCCACAAGTCAGAAAAAGTTTATTTTATCTAGAAGTCCATCATAATCACATCTGTCTCTCATATTTCTACCAAGAATAAAATGCAACCTAGCCAACTAATTTGCATTATAATCTAATTCTGAAATTACTTTATCAGTGCAATAACACATTCAATAGAGCTTTTGTCTTATTGATGAAAAGGGAATCGACTTGGTTAGGGAGTACATAGCATTTTTTAATTAAATTTGTGTTATCATTGTCCTTACACTCAAAGGGCCTCATGATGGCAATGTTCCATGGAGGAAAATAATATTGCTCTAATAACAGCAATAGTCATGAAAATGTAATAACATTTTCACTGAGACATGATGACATAATATTATTTGCATACTTTGTAGGGAGGCTTTAAAGTAACTACTTTAAGAGTATTTACTAAAGACTCTTCTAGAAATTGGGGATACAGAGATGGGATAAATATGACTCATTTCTAAAATCTAATTCAAGAGACGTCTTACATTTGCAAAGTTAAATAACAATAAGGTGGCCAATTATGAGATGTTTGTAAGTCATAGTTAAGGGAACTATGTGAGGAGTGAGGAGACCTTTGAAAAGAGGGAAATGGGGAAGAGATTCCATCAGGAAAGGATGCAGTTGTAGAAACATATGCAGCTTGTTAGGATGATGATAGGTGGACTGGAGAAATGGTGCAGATGATTCCAGGGGAGGCCTAGGTGCACTTAATCTGGAAAGATGGCTTGAGCCAGATTGTGAGCTGTTTTGAATGTCTGACTAAGGAGAAGGGGTAAGTAGTCTAGGAATGTGGACATGACTGCCTGATAATTTCAGTGGGAACTTACAGGGATTGAAGGAGGCCAAGGTCTTTTTCTAAGAAGAACTTGTAGAATTTAGTGACTGAAGGGGACAATAATGGGATACAAAGAGTCAATAATGACATCAAGGTTTTAAGTATGGGTGATTTGGAAAATGAAAACATCATTTCTCTGTAAAAAAAAAAATTACTAAGAATATTTTTCCCAGTGCACAGCTAGGTTTCATCAGAAAAGCCACTTAAAATTTACAGTGAAACAAACCACTCTAGTCACAGCAGTGACTCTGTGAAAATCACCACTGTTCCTCTATAAATACTGACAATGAGGAACATCAGAAACACAGTGACAGCGTGTATGAATTGTTTCTGTGTGTGCATTTACTTAGCCCACTTCTAAATGTTTTCAGAATTTCTACATGAAATGTTAAACAGCAGCACTTATTTTATATTTTATATAATACTTAAAAGTATCGTAAGAATTCTATGCCTTTCTCAGAGTTTACCTAATCATATCATTTTAACTACTTTTGAGCACTTAATCAAAGATTTGATAGTTTTAAAAAGAATAAAGACTGCTGAACAATAATTAGATATTCTAAGAGACCTACAAGGAATGTTTATTAAACACTGGAAGAGAAATAAAATAAATTTAGAACTATGATCAAGAAGAGTAGACAATATTAAAGAAAGGAAAGGACAAATTGGGATTTAAAGAGTGAAATGCACTAAAATCAATCAAATAGCAATACTCTTATGTGAACAATCACCAACCTCAAACAAAGGAGAAAGAGCAGATCTCAACGAAATGAGTGATAAACCCATGAGCATTGCATGATAAGGTCTTGTGGACAAGAGTTGAATGTATCAAATAAAGGCAATCTATATCCTATATAATAAAAGGGTAATATGCAAATTGACCCTAACAGCAGAACAACTGGGAATGACTGGTCACTATGACAAACACTGATCACCAGGGGGCAGACGCTCAATGCAGGAGCTGCCCCTGGTGGTCAGTGCGCTCCCACAGGGGTGCCAGCACAGCGGTGGTGGCGGGAGCCTCTCTTGCCTCCTCAGCAGTGCTAAGGATGTCTGACTGCAGCTTAAGCCTGCTCCCTGCTGGCAAGTGGACATCCCCCGAGGGCTGCTGGGCTTCCAAAGGGATGTCTGACTGCCAGCTTAGGCTCAATCCCCTGGTAAGCGGGCCTAAGCCAGGAAGTGGACATCCCCTGAGGGGTCCCAGACTGCAAGAGGGCACAGGCCGGGCTGAGGGACCCCCCCAAGTGCATAATTTTTTGTGCAAAGGGCCTTTAGTACATATATAATAGCCTAATCGACTGTTACAGCAGAATGACCGGTTGCTATGATGCACACTGACCACTAGGGGTCAGACGCTCAGTGCAGGAGCTGCCCCGTGGTGGTCAGTGTGATCCCACGGGGGGAGCACTGCTCAGTCAGAAGCCGGGTTCATGGCTGGAGAGTGCAGCTGCCACAAAGGGAGCCTCTCCCAACTCCACGGCAGTACTGAGCTGTGGCACGCTGAGCATGCACAGTGGGCTGGGATTAGTGCAAGCGGCGCCTGGTCCTGGTTTGGGCTCCGTCCTGGCCACTTGCTGCTTGGCACACTGCTACATCTCTCAGGGGATGTCTGGTTGCCAGTTTAGGCGGTCAGACATCCCCCGAGGGGTCCCAGACTGCGAGAGGGTGCAAGTCGGGCTGAGGGACCTCCGCCCTGTGCACTAATTTAGTGCACCAGGCCTCTAGTCAGCTATAAACAACTGCCAATAAGATATTCTAAAATAGCATATTTACCCCAAATGTAACTGGTTAAAACTGAGCAGGCCATCCAACCCTGAATAAAGATTAAATGGCTTTTCTTAGGATATAATTTAAAAGATTACACATGAAAAACTACCATGGGAAAAATGAGTTTCATTTAAGACATGGTCAAAGAATTCTACACTCCTCTTTTGTATGGAGAACAAGTCAATTATAATTAAAAACTCTTTTCAGTGGATTTACTCAAGGCCCAAATTTATCCTGGATTGAGGTACAACTCCTGAGATATCCTCCCTGCAGACAGAAATAGATGTCCTGCAATCATCTAAAGATGCCAAAACTGAGTAATAAACCTAAAAAACAACAGGCACTGGTTGTTAATGTGAGTAAAATACAGGGTGTCCCCCCAAAAATGTATACACACTTCAACAGCTAATAGCTCAATTTTGAAAATGAAACGTATTTTAATAAGCACTGCCTTTACAATTATTCACCCTATGTATGCAAACAGAGAGGTTCAGACAGGCAGACTAAAGGCAGATAAGTCTGGCTTTTGTAGAACTGATTTTACTCATACCTATGCTCTTAATCACAGATTCCCTACCAAATGTCTGCTATGAAAAAAGGTACCCAGGAGATGTTTACTAAGTAAATTAGTCTATATGGGTATCTGGGATTTGCAGAAGTAGTAAGGACAGTTGTTACCTGTAGAAGTAAAAGAAAAACTGTTTCAGAAATACTTACTTTTGCATTTGTAGTGTTTCATTTTTTGAAGGGACTGACAACTTGCCAAGCCCTTATAGAGTTCAGAGGGAAATAACAAACTTTGTCACCCTTTCTCTTTTCTGACATATCTGAACTTATAAGGCTTCGTAATTTCAATTCACACATCCTCAGGACAGCTCATTTTTCTTATGCCAACCATTCTCGAGTTCTTGCTTTAAGTCTCTATGACTAAAAGCTATCTTTATTGTTTTTTCTTAAGCTTCTAACACAAAGAATTGAAAACCCAGTCAGTCTCGGTCATCTTTCCTTTTATTACTGTTCAAGTATAATGGACAAAATCGCTTAATAGAGCCCTAACTGGTTCGGCCTGCGGACTAAAGTGTCCCAGGTTCGATTCCAGTCAAGGGCATGTACCTTGGTTGTAGGCACATCCCCAGTAGGGGGTGTGCAGGAGGCAGCTGATTGATGTTTCTAACTCTCTATCCCTCTACCTTCCTCTCTGTAAAATAACAATAAAATATATTTAAAATAATTGCTTAATATATACTTAATTGTACTGCATATTCATTTAGTATTTCACTAAAAGGATGATGTATTTATTTTCAATTCTCGCTGAGGATATGCTTACTGATTTGAGACAGAGAGAGAGAAACATCTATGCAAGGGAGAACATGAATTGGTTGTCTATCGTACATGCCCAGACTAAAGATCAAACCCAAAACCTATGTATGTGCCCTGAACCAGGAATCGAACCCTCAACCTTTCAGTGTAGAGGACAATGCTCCAACCAACTGAGCCACACCAGCCAGGGCCAGAATCATGTTTTAACTTCAGAAAAGAAAAGAGGATGTTCTCTGTACCTTGTAGACAATTGAAAGTGCGTGTGTGTATGTGTGTGTGTGTGTGTGTGTGTGTGTGTGTGTGCGCGTGCGCACGCATTGTCCTGTTTCACAATACACAACACACATTAGACATATTTATGAAAGCAGAAAACTTTCCATGAGAAATGCCAGACGTTCCACGGTATTTCAATGTTGCACATTTAAATAGGTTTTATTGATCAAATCAACTGAAGGTAATTTTAAATTATATGTTTTGACCTCCCCCGGGCTATAACCAGGAGGTCCCCGTGTGAAAAGACAAACAGAGCCAGGTGAAGAGCAAGCAACAACTGTAAGGTACCTAGGCATGGGCTGCAATCATGTAAGCACTTCTATAAGCCAGTCCTATTTTAGTTATTTCAAGCATCACTGCATAAAGATCTATGCAAGCATTTTTATTAGAAGTTTTTCATATGGAAGTACTACGGAACTGAACCAATAATACTGTTGCCTTCTTCAAAGTTAACTCTAGTGATCATCACAAGGAGGGAAAAAGCTCACATTTTACCTAAGAAAGGAAACCAAGGAAACATACGCTTTATAGGTGAACGTGGCTATTGGCATTCTGAAAACAATCAAGAAGCTATTAAATTAACTACATTTTTTCCAGATGTGTTGCTTGCCAGAAAATTCCTTTTTGTGCTAAAATATTCTGAAATCAACTATAAAATAATTTTGTCTAACTTACCTTTGCAAATGTTCAATTAGTAGTAAGATATAAAAAATAATGTAAGTAAAGGAAGTGTAACACGAATAAGTGATATGTCAAATATCACGAGAAGATTTGGATCAGAAATACAGGTAGGGTGCATTTTCACTGTTTTACCATATGAAATACCTTTTATACTTTATATGTTAACCAGACCAGCTAAAACACACATATATGTAGCAGAATACACCAGGGAAATTAAAATAAAGTGTTTATAAAATTTACTAATGACATATTTCCTTGATGCATGCAGAAAAGCCAAATATTATATTTGTCAACTATTCACAAACCAGAATTTTTGGTTATTTCTTATTTATACTCTAAAATTCAGCCTAGCCCTATCCGGTTTGGCTCAGTGGTTAGAGTGTCGGTCTGTGGACTGAAGGGTCTGAGGTTTGATTCTGGTCAAGAGCATGTACCTGGGTTGGCAACCAGTTGACGTGTCTTCCTCACATAGGTGTTTCTCTCTGACTCTCCCCCTCCCTTCCATTCTCTCTGAAAAATCAATGGAAGAAATATCCTCAGGGGAGGGTTAATAGCAGCAACAACAAAAATTAGCCTAGATTTTCTACAGTATCATGTAAAATAGTTTGTGTGATTAAATTCACATTTCTTAATATTTCTGTATTTTGCTATAACATTGAGAAATTAAATAATTATTAAGTCCCTCATACAATTTCATTTTATATGGTATACAATACAGCAAATACACTACTATATATGTAGGGTTCCTGACTAAAAAATAGGTCTTTGAAATATATTTGGTGACACAGATTAAAAACAATATAGATTGTAAATTAAATTTATAGTGTGACACAGTCAAGAGTTCAGGTATTCATAATTTACATTTCTGTTTAGTCTTTCAACTGACTGATAAAATAAGTTATCTTTTTGTAACGTGTCCTTTAAAAAAGTAAGAAATCCAATTTTCTTTTATCTTTAAAGTCTCTTTTTTTATTTTATTTTATTTTGTTGGCCATTTATTTCCAAACCAGGAAAAGCTATTTCTTTTTCCTCCATTGCCCCCAATATCTAAGTTGAAAAAACTAGGTTTGCAAAGCTCCTTAGAAAGAGCAGCACTGACCCCTAGTGGACATACGACATACCAAAATAGTAGTGCAAAAGGGAAAAACACCATAAAGCTTTAAATCAAACAAGTCAGTTGCAGGAGTTGTAGTGTATTGATGTGTCAGGTTGCCACTGACTTTTCAAATAACACTTGCACATCAGATTGGTGGTCAACCATGATGTGTTAAAGCAAATGAAATCAAAAGGTCGATGGATCTGCTTCAATTACAGTAGATATAAAATATGTTACTGTTGTCACTGCTGTGCACACGGGAAATGCCGCTCACTTAGATTCCGGGGCGTTCTGCTTTGTGGTAAGCATTTAAATGTAAACGCACAATTTCCATCCCACACACACCGCCAGGTTAGGATTATGCCTTCCTCTTGTAAGTTCTTACAGCATTGTTACTTTCCCTTCATAGCACTTGTCACAATTTTTAATTATATTACTGTGACAATTTGCTGAAAACCTGTTTCGCACACCAAATGTGTGAGGGCAGAAATGACCTCTTAATATTCACCATTATACAGTATTCACAGTACTTAGCTCTGTGTCTAGCACAAGGTAGTGACACCAGATATTCTGATGAATTAATAAATAAGCCAGAGAAGTAATTTATTTAAGAATAGGGGTGGGGCCCTGGCCAGTGTGGCTCAGTTGGTTGGGTGTCCTCCTGTGCACTGCCAGTTCCATTCCTGGTCACGGCACAAGCCCAGGTGTCAGGCTTAGTCCCCAGGAGGGGGCATGCAGGAGGCAGGCTGATGGATGTTTGCTTTCACATCAATGTTTCTCTCCCTCTCTTTTTCTCTCTCTAAATATCACTTTAAAAAATCTTCAAAAAAGAATAGAGGTGGGATCAAGCTAAATTCTCACTGTTTCATGCTAATTTCCCATTTCATATGGTGCTCCTATAGTGAGGCACAAAAACAACAAATGCTCTCAGTTTTCTCTTGATATCCCTTCCAGGTTTCAACACCCTTCTCCCTGCCTCAGTATTTGTGCCGCCATGGGTGGACCTGAGGGGGAGCAGTGAAGGATTTAGAAAAGACAGGAGAACAAAGCTGGGGATAGGCGGGAAGCGGCTTCTCTGATGGAGAGACAGGGCCACGGCCTGCAAGCCGAGTCTTTACTTTATAGCCAGGTTCCACGAGGCAAAGTAAGGGCACGGTCAAGATGTTTACAACGTTCTTGCTTTCGAATCTACTCAATTGCATGCACCTGACCAAGCTTTGTTTTGGCAGCACTTGCTGCACCTCCCACAGCCCATACCACTCAGCCACGTGGGACCGCAGGTTCGGACCATATGGTCAAGTTTACAACCATAGCTTTTGGTTATAATTGTGCTGGGAGGGCTTTGCCCTCCAAGCTAGGACTTGCACATGGCTTTGCCATGAGAGGACCGTGCCCTCTCATTAGTCCGAGGCTTGGACCTGCCCAAACACTGTAGCCGCTCTCCACAAGTATCCTGTTCTTCTACAGGACAGTGTCATTGAGCTTTTGCTTTCCCTCTCTTCATTAGTCCTTGAAGCCTTGGTGAGGCCTCTAGTTACAGGTGCCTTGATTTTCTAAGTTAGAGTCTCCCTTTTCCAGAGGGGATGCATTCCCAAGTCCTTGCCATAGTCATTTCTCAGTAGCCACGATGACTTAACATTCTGCATGACATTGAGAAATTGACCCTTCCATGAAACACATTCAGCCTCTAGTAACTGACTCACAGTCATGAGTCATTGTCAGTGATGGTCAATTAACAATATCTTGGGACTTTCAGGTAACCCTGACTTCCCTTATGACTCTAAGATGGCTTTGCACTAAGTTTGAACATTACAACACAATTTGCTCTTGGGAATATACTTAGAGGGTTACTTCAAATGCAACTGGTACATAGGCGATTTTGGTATAGCACAGAAACCCCTTTGATTCTTACACGACTTTCAGAGCACATTAAAGTTGGAGGTCAAAACACAAAATAGACAACACAGCTGAATACAGAAAGCAGTGGTGACGTAAGTATTTCAGGCATGCCCTTTGATCCACCATTCTTCTTGGTTCCCTCGGCCCACATACTATGTGCCTATTGGAAGTGCTTATTATAATATTTTCCTGTCTTTTGCATATTTCGCTTTGCCTTTATAACTCAGAAGCTCCACTCATTTATGAGACTTCCATCAGGGTACATCCCTCCCCACCCTAGGTTTTTAAAGTAAAACCCTATACTAGTATTTAAAGTAGTATATATTTATTAGAAATATAATATGCCTTTAAACATATTTTTAGGACTGGTATTATTTCTGTTAGTGTTTTAGTCACGAAACTGCAAAGATTTTGAGTTTCCTGTTCCAACCCTGTATTTTTTCCTACATGCCCTATTATTTTTGGAGTGTTATTTGACAGGGCATAAAGTTTTTCAGGAATGAAGATATCCTATGGAATAGACTGTAGTAAACAGAATGTTGGTTCCCAAAGAGATCCATGCTCTAATCCCTGGAACTTGTAAATATGTTCTCTTTCATGGCAAAAGAGAATTTGGTTTGCAGAAACAAGTACGATTACCTTGAGAAGGGGAGATGATTACTCTGAGTTATCTATGTGGGTCCAATCTAATTATTGATTCCTAAAAATTAGAAGAAGGCAGATCAAGAAGTAAAGAACTTGATCCACCACTGCTGGTTTTAAAGATAGAGGAGCCCCATGATCTGAAAATGCAGTCAGCCTCTAAAAGCCAGAAAAGGCAAGGAAAGTAATTCTCCCCTAATGCCTCTAAAGCAGCGGTTCTCAACCTGTGGGTCGCGATCCCTTTGGCGGTCGAACGACCCTTTCACAGGGGTCACCTAAGACCATCCTGCATATCAGATATTTACATTACGATTCATAACAGTAGCAACATTACAGTTATGAAGTAGCAACAAAAATAATTTTATGGTTGGGACTGTATTTGAAGGGCCAGAAGGTTGAGAACCACTGCCTCAAGAAACAAAGCCCTGACAAAGCTTGAGTTCAGCCTAGAGAGAGCCACCCATGTCAGACTTCTGACCTTACAGAACTGTAAGGTGATGAAGCTGTCTTGTGTAGCCACCACATTTGTGGTAATTTGTTACAGCAGCAATAGGAAACTAATACATAGACACATCTTCAAATTGCTGCTTTGATCGCCACTAGTAATAAAACACCTAATAGCACAATGCACCTGAACATTTTAAGTTGGAATTGCTTTCATTAATTTAGTAGGAGACAGAGATTTCAAAATCCCCTTTATATGTTTAGGTTGATTCAGGAGTTACAAATAACAATTAGATCCACACTGACATTTATTCAATACCAACACTCCTTTAGTTTAACCAGGACAAGTCAAGGTGAAATGATTGTATGTATACAATCACACACACACACACACACACACAATTTGGAGACAGACCAAAGTCCCTTCTCTGTGAGCAAACGAGGAGCAGGAATATCCTCCCAATAACTTAATCACCACTAGCCCATAACCTGGACTCTACACTTCAAAGAGGCCCTACACAATTTCCCACCCACAGTTCCCTTTGAACATCATCTGATGTTCCATAGTCCTCTTCATACTCCTCTTCTCTAAAAAAATATTCCTGAATTCTATCCCCTTTTCTCTAATTCCTGATAATGAATTAATTGTTGTTAATCAATTAAGGGAGATGATATATTTCCCTTAAATTAAATAATTTAATTTTAATAGATGCTTCAGGGATCTATTAAACTTTGGCTTTAACTGATATGACTTTCAGAAGATAATATGGAGCAGGTGGGCTTTTTCATCCTTCAAATCACGGGTGATCAGCCTTAATTGTAAGGCTGCAGCCCATGCATCTAACAAACACACCTTTAACCCCAGCTAATTAGCAGCATTTTTCTCTGTCTCTAAAACAGGATTATTAATGGATGACTGATGAAGTTCATTATTCTTAAAAGGACAAATCTCACAGGGTGTTTTTTTTTGTGAAAGTTCTAACATAAATATATATTTACTTATAATCTTAACTGCAGCTGTTTTACCGATAAAAGACTTAGAGGACAGATAGTATTTGTATTTGATGGGCTTCTCTATAAAAGAGATATCTCCAGAAGGCAGAGATAAAATCAATGGAAAAATTAGAAAAGAAGCAATTCTATTTTCAATATGATAAAATTCCTAACACACGTTGATGCCGACAATGGCACTGGTTTCCTCACACGGTTCAATGTCACTATAGTGTGAAGTACTTAATCAAATATCAGATGACATTACACAGGAATAAATGTTGTAGAACATCTGCTTTCAGTGAACTTTATGGGTAGAACTCACAGAGCTCTATTCTGGGACTCAGACAGCCTCACCCAGCATTGCTCTCTTTCCAAATTTCTCTCTGCTTCCAAAGTGTTTGTTGGCTTTATTCGGATAACCTCTCTCATACTGAGGTTGGCAAGATAGACAGTTTGAAGCTACCATATAATCTTCACAGCTACTCCAGTTAAGACAGAGCTTCACTTTCCTGATAACAGCTCTGAAATTAAATCTGCTTTGCCTGATACGTATCATGTGACCAGAATAGGTCATGACCAGAACTATTCTGATTAACCAGAACTATATTGAGGTAAGGGGTTGCAAGCATGGCCTGTTACACCCAATCACAAGGACTGAGAGCGCAGAGCAGAATAGTCCCTAAGAAAACCAGAGTATTGTTAGCACAGGGGAAGTGGATGCTGGGCAGCTAAAAGCAACAGATACTGTTTATAACAAGACTTTGATTTCTGAAGTTTCTTTCAGCTCAAAGATTCTATGGTTTATAAATTTATTTCTGTCTCAAAATGCAATTGATATAAAAATATTCTCTAGGAATTTCAGATTAAATTTTAATTTAGAAAGAAAATTAATACCCTTTTTTCAAAAGAATATTTTCATTGATATAAGATTTCTTATATAAAGCACTCAATATTAGTAAGGATGAGAATTTATATGCATCAACTTCAAAAGGAGATATTCTAGTTAACGTTATATAATCTTAATAAGCAATATTGCACTATGTATGTTTGCGTCTTGTACAAGATTATTCATAATATTTCGCCAAATTTGTATTTATGGTTCTTTCATAGAAAGGATGAGTACTGCAAAAAATAAGTGATAATACTTGGGGAGTCTATTTGTCAAAATAAAATCCTTTTTCAAACACATACTAGTAAGGACTTAAAAAATCTCCTTATAGTTTTAGCCGGTTTGGGTCAGTGGATAGAGCTTTGGCCTATCCCAGATTTGATTCTGGTCAAGGGCATATGCCTGGGTTGTGAGCTTGATCCCTAGTAGGGAGCATGCAGGAGGGAGCCAATCAATGATTTTCTCTCATCATTGATGTTTCTATTTCTCTATCCCTCTCCCTTCCTCTCTGAAATCAGTAAAAAAAAATTTTAAAAAAATCTTGTTACAGGGTTCAGTGGGATGATGTAATATGGGATGTTGAACTAGATTCAGAACTTGTCCTCCAGAAGTCTCTAGATCCTTTACTGAATGAAAAAAACACAAACGTTAATACTGGGAAACTCAACACCCTCTATAACCTACTCTGGTCCCATACCGAAGTAATAATCCTGAACAAGCTGGTGTTTAATGCTAGAGAATTATTAGTGCCCTTATAAACATCGCCGCTAACTTTAGAAGTCACTGAATTCCATTTTAGGCTAATATTCCACAGAGGGAGCATAGTGTAGGGATTAAGAGTCCAGTGTCTGGTGCCAACTATCTAGGGTCACAGCCCATCTCTAACACCTACCAGCTGGCTCACCTCCAGCTGAGGATAATGAATTACTATTAAAAGAAAAGGCTTTTAAAGTAGCATATATCGCATCATACATGTGCAATAAAAAGTTCATTTTTTCTTTCCAACTCTGTGTCTGTGGTTTGCAAAGAAACAGAGAGCATTTATCTGACCAGTGATTAGCTCAATTTTGTCATCTTTATGTCCCTTTAACAAATGACCACTTAATATAGAAGGTGGTCTGCTCTCTTTGGGGAGTAAGATGATATGATATAACATGATATAATTTATAAAAAATAGAGAGCTCAAGAATTCTTTTTATTTCTTATACTTTATTGCTTCTTCAAATAGATCTCTTTTGCAGATTAGATTATTCATTGAATACATTGTACTCAATGCTTTGAAGTATGAAAGTAAAATAAGTGACCGTATTTTATCTCGGCTCTTATTTTGTGACTCTGGTTTTATAAGTAAGTATTCTGTCATCCAACAATGGGAAATCCAACACATTCAATTTCACAGCAAGAAAATATGTTTTGAAAATTAGATGTCATTTTAAAATGAAGTACTTATCATTTTCAATTACTTCTTTTTTCATATTAGTTGAGAAATTCTGGAAGTGAAAAAATTATATTTGATATGCAATCGCTTTATTTATTCTTATATAAATAAAACCAAGTAAGCAGTTATCAGTAGAGCTTTTTTGTAATTCTCTTGATCCTCATCAGTCTAATTGCATTGCAATCATTGGCCTAGTTTACATGGGTAACTTGGGAATAGAGGTTGGCACAAAACTGTGAGAAGGGGCAGAGCCCATGCTAAGAATGGATTCATCAGATGAGCTGTAAAGTTAATTTCATTCATATTGATTTATCAATTATTATACTCAGAATTATTATACAAAATCCTGGCTATTTGTTATTTATAAAAGCAGTAAACACCTGCAAATCTTAAAATGTAGGGTGCCTTTCCAATTCAATTTTAGCAAATAAACTAATAGAGCAGCCATATTTTTGTCTGTTTTATAGTTGCTTGATTGGCATTGGTTAGTCAGGTTCTCTATTGGATTCCATAGGTCATGCTTAAAATATAGGGGAAGCCAATCCAATCCTACTTTCATAAAAATCCTTAGAGAAATCTGGCTCATGTAGAAACAGACTATCTCATGACAGAAAATAGAGCATATAACTCACAATTACATATTAAATGCAACTGAGACCAAATAATACTTTAGATACACAGTTTACATATTTTTCTTCTCTTAAACTCTTCTTACATTTAATATAGATATTGGCCTAACAATGCTTCTTTTAAATATTTCTGTGAAAATACATAGGCCACAAATGCTTGATTAGTTCAAAAACTGAGCTAAATATGCTTTAGTTTTGCAGACGTAGATAATAACAATGACACAGCAAAGGGGAATCTTTGTGCACACGTGATTTATTTTATTTTTTAAAATATATTTCTTTATTGATTTCAGAGAGGAAGGGAGAGGGAGAGAGAGAGAGAAACATCAATGATGAGAGAGTATCATTGATTGAGCAAAGTCCCCTACTAGGGATCTGAGCCCACAACCCAGGCATGTGCCCTTGGCTGGAATTGAACCTGGGACCCTTCAGTCTGCAAGCCAACGCTCTATCCACTGAGCCAAACCAGGTAGGGTGTGTACACACACATTTTAAAATATATTTGATTATATAGTTTGCACTGAACTGTATATGCTATACTTATCAAATCTAATAAAAGAGTAATATGCAAATTGACCATCACTCCAACACACAATATGGCCACTCCCATGTAGTCAAAGATGGCCGCCCCCATGTGGACCCAAGATGGCTGGCAGGGGAGGGCAGTTGGGGGCAACCAGGACAACAGGGAAGCGCAGTTAGGGGTGACCAGGTCAGCAGGGGAGGGCAGTTAGGGGCAATCGGGCTGGCAGGGGAGCAGTTAGGCGTCGATCAGGCTGGCAGGAAAGTGGTTAGGTGGTGATCAGGCTGGCAGACAGAAGTGGTTAGGGGCAGGCAGGCAGGCAAATGGTTGGGTGCCAGCAGTCCTGGATTGTGAGAGGGATGTCCCAGATTGGAGAGGGTGCAGTCTGGGCTGAGGGACACAGACCCCTGTGCACAAATTTTGTGCACCGGGCCTCTAGTAAGTTATAGTTTGATACTTACCTCTTTGCAGATAGGTGTCAATATTTTGATATTAAAATTTATTTTACAGTGTAGTCTGAATGGTACAATCAAAAACCTGCTTTTTAAAAAAGCAGGTGAACACATTAATACACACAAACAACAATAAGGAAACAACAGGGAACTATAACTCACATATGAATGTTATAAAAATATGGTTTTACTGTGATATAAAATAATGTTTAATGTGAGGTTAATGCCATTTATGAAAATTTCATAGTGTTTTTTCTCTTACAAAGACTTTGTATACAAAAGTTCCAGTCCAGGAGAAAATTTTTGTAACTGAATTGCCATCCCCAAAATAAGAACTAAACCTGAAAAATGCAAGAAACGCCTTAACTACAGCATCACAAATAGTGATGAATTAGAGTTGAGTGTACTATGTAATTATCTCAAATAGCCATGCTGCTTTCTTAGTTTCTGTCAAGAGTAGGGCAATTGCTCAGAAAAACTGAGCTCAGCTAATTCTCAAGAATTCAGATGTATAAAACATTGCATTTCCTGCCTTGTGATCCAACCAGTTTAGTATGTGTATTTTGGGCTGTAATTTCTTCTTTTGAAAAATAAACTATTTTTCTGAAATTACTTAACATCTTCCAACATAGGGTAAAATAAACTAAATCTTTTAAGAGAGATGAAATAATTTTTTTTTAAATATATTTTATTGATTTTTTTACAGAGAGGAAGGGAGAGAGATAGAGAGTTAGAAATATCGATGGGAGAGAAACATCGATCAGCTGCCTCCTGCACATCTCCTACTGGGGATGTGCCCGCAACCCAGGTACATGCCCTTGACCGGAATCGAACCCGGGACCCTTCAGTCCGCAGGCCAACGCTCTATCCACTGAGCCAAACCGGTTTCGGCGAAATAATTTAATCTCAATTGGCCACCAATATTTGGGGAAACAAGGGCTTCAGAAAAAAAAAAATCATTTTATATTTTCATATTGCTATTAGCTGAAAAACATGGTTTAGGTTGAGGCAATATATTAGTATAGTTTAGGAAAAACACTACAGAATCATTTGTTTGGGCTTAGATATTTATGTATAAGTTCACTCCAACGAGATTGCAAGACTTTGTAAGCTGAAACCACCTTAGGTACAGTTTTACTTCTATAATTAATAACCGCTGGTGATAATGGCCTTGGTGATGCTACCTACTCACTCCATCATTTTTGCAAGTTATTTGTAGATAACTTCTATTTGTCCTTTTGTTCTTTCATAATATCTTTGTAAGAAATTTCATCTTTCTCTTACTTGTTTTCCTGAGCTGTCTGTATAGGTTCAATTCTCATTTACACGTATCCCTTCTAATTTAGATATTATAATGAATAAGTATTAATTTGTGCACTCATAGACCCAAAATATGTATGACCTTCTTTGCTTTATCCCCAAAGTGTCATTTTCAGATTTATTGAAAAATCAGAATTAGCAATAATAAAAGAGGAAAAATTAAATTTAGCATTATAAATGCAGATACTTTCATACTGATGAAAAGTGCTGTTTTATTATTTGTGAGTTGATATTTCATTTCTATAAAAGCTGTGTTAGATGGCAGAAATTTAATTTTATAAGTAATTTTCTTTGACAGGTCAAAAAGCTATCCTGGTACCTTTTTGTGACTTAGAACTAAATATAACCTTCTATACATTAAGTTTTCAAAATGACAAGGCAAATTTTTTTAAGTACAGAAAATTTGTTTTTAAAAATAAATGTGAGTCACATACTAAACTCGGCACTCTGGCCAGCAATGTGCCGCTTTCAAGCACAGCAGAGGCGTATTTGGAAATGCCACTAAAAGAAGCAACATGGGATTTGGGATCTCAACATGCAAAGCTTTGCAGCACTTAGGATTTCATCCTTAATGGAGCAGGAAATAGGGACAACTGAAGAACTGTTAGGGAGACACAAAAGAAGTGACTGAAGCAATGCTTAAGAAAGCGGAGTTTAGCAGCAGCACATGGATTGGATTGGAAGGCTCAAATAAAGAAAAAAACCCATCAGGAAGCTGTTGGAATAGACCAGCAAGAATGAGTCCATGGTGACAGAAGGGACAACGGACAAAAGGGACAGGGATGGGAGTTATAATGTAGAAATACAGGCAAGGCACATAGCATGCTAACTCTGCTATGCTGACTCTTTCTTCCTAACCAAATACAATTTCATATGCAATTCATTTTTTCAAAGCAAGCTAGCCATGTAACTAAAAATATTCCTGAGCACATAGTAGATATTATAGTAAGCATCCAACTATTAAAATACTTTTTTTTTTTTTACAAATAGAGCACCTCCCGACTGACTTTCTTTAACATTTCTATTCACATCCCTCTTCAGAACTGCTCCATCAAAAAGTAAGACTTCAAGTTATATAGTGACAAATGTTTACACGATAGCAGAGATATAACTTCAGAGAGGAGAGGATTTTCACCAACCTTTTGGTGGAACAATAACTTGGTGGAATAACCCCTTGGTCAGAATTACTTTCTCTTCTCTGCCCTTATAACTGCTAGTTTATAGCTAACTTTTATCCCTGATATAGTAAAGAGAAATATGCACATATCCTCTCTCGTAAATATGTATATGTGTGTATACATACACACACTAAAATATACTATACATAAAATAAGGCTACTGCTCTAAAGTCCGAGCTTTTTTTCACTTTGTTGATTTCATAGAGCCAAGTAGAATGTACTTTTATAATCATCACTTAATAAATATGGTTTATTAAATGTAATTTCTAATATTCTAAGTAACCCCGTTGCCCCTCCACAGTATTTGGATAAAGGTGACTTTATTCAGAAATATGGGTGCAGGTGAGACAAAAAAACTAGAATCTCACACCTAATTCCTTTTATTACCCTTTAAATCTGAAGCATCTAACTTCCTCCTCCCCTCTGGTACTTGGAGCCCAAGAATAAAGCTTCAGGGTTGTATGCTATGCAAACAACGGCCCCTCCTCCCAAATCAGTGAGGATTAGCATCTCAATAGATTTGGTTTGTGATAGGGAAATCCTTATTGCTTTTTCATTTAATTTCAGCTGCATCTATCTGGTGTTCTTTCCTTCCAAGAGAACCAAGTACCTGGCCAGACATAGGAGTAACACAATATTTTTTACATAAAGAAGACAACTCTCAAAAATTTTAATTACATATTTTACATATTACAATTACTACTTTAGCCAAAGAATTGAGTTCCAAGAAGTCATTTGGACTGAGTCAAGAGGATAAAACGGCTACAAGAGGTAGCTAAAAGTTGGTAAGATAATGAACTGGTTTTCCTTTTCGCCCAGAGATTTTACTCATGTTGATTTCCATATGAAAGTCAAGACACTTGCCAAAAAGAAACAAAAAACAACTTTTGCTTTGACATAATTGTAGAGTTGCTTGGACAGGAACCAACCAACAAAACAACCAGCAGGTTCAGTTGCTTGGCCACTCCTGGTGACTAGTAAAAGAAACCAGTGCATCCTTTATGAAACTTGGCTCAGTGCGGCACTGATATCTGGACTGCATCTCATCTCCTAACTTGCCACATCGACTTCACAGGTTCTGTTTTATGCTAAATCAGGAATTTTCTTCATTTACTCGCTAGTTAAATTTGCTGTTGTTTCTTCCAAAATGCACATTATACAATTCTAATCTAACAGTAATAAGTGGTCTAGAAGAAAAATCTTCCACTGTTAATTACAGCAAAGAATTTTGATTGCACAGTCCATTCATTTTTCATTTAAGTTATTGGACGTTTGAACTCTGAAATCATCTCTCTTTTAAATAAATAGCAGCTTAAACATTTACATTACAAGAAAATTTAGGGATCCAAATGTGTTGCAATTATTACCTTACTGAAGGTAGTTTCCTTTTGAATCTGTCCTTTTGCAATTTTTTTCTCTGCTTCATGATGTTGTAATTTCCTATTATTTCCCAACATCCATGCTCTGCTTTTCTTAATAGGAAAATGGGAAGTGTGTTAGGTATCAAGTATACAGAGCACAAAACATTGAGTAGTATAGTGTGGTACATTTTAGAGTACTAGAGGCCCGGTGCACTGTTTCTTGCACTGGTGGGGTTCCTCAGTCTAGCCTGTGAGGATCAGGCAAAACCAGCTCTCCAACATCCCTGGAGGGGTCCTGGATTGTGAGAGTTCACAGGCCATGCCAAGGGACCCCACCAGTGCATGCATCTATGCACCGGGCCTCTAGTATGGATATAAGATATTTGTTTAATCTCTTCCCACCCTCCCTCTTCCCCACTTCCCTCTGAGATTCATCAGTCTGTTCCATGTTTCCATGCCTGTGCATTGAGTGTCTGATCCTGGTGGTCATTGCATATCATAGCTACCGGTCAAATGGTCAAACGGTCAAATGGTTGCTTGGGCTTTTATATATATAGACTAGAGGGCAGTGCACGAAATTCAGGGACAGCGGCAGGGCCCAGCTTGCACCCTCTTGTAATCTGGGACCCCTCAGGGGATGTCTGACTGCTGGACACCCTTCTTGCAATCTGGAAATGCTGGCTCCTAAACACTCTGCCTGCCTGCCTGATCACCCCTAACCAAGTATGTCTTGGCCCCCGCCGCAGCAGCTTCATCCAGAAGGACGTCTGAATTGATGTCTGGAAGGCTGTTTGGGTGTCCAGTCTAATTAGCATATTATGCTTTTATTATTATAGATTATAGATAATAGCCCAGCCAGTGTTGCTCAATGGTTAAGCATTGACTTGTGAACCAGGAGGTCACAGTTTGATTCCCAATCTGAGCACATGCCCAGGTTGTAGGCTTGATCCCGAGTGTGGAGTATACAGGAGGCAGCCAATCAATGATTCTCTCTCCTCATCAATGTTTCTGTTTTTCCTTTTCACTTCTTTTCTAAAATCAATAAAAATATATATTTTTTAAAAAGAGTATAGCATATACAAGGAGAAATTAAAGGAAATAATTAAGTAAAAACAATACTAGCTGATACCAAAACAGCTGGTTGGTTTATAAGACAAATAATCTCAGGGAGAAATGGTAATATGGGGTAGTAATGATAATGGTAATAATGGTAATATGGGCACAGAGGAATAAAAGAATTACCTCAGAAAGCACAAAATTTTCTACTTAACCAGGCGAGTGTTGACTAAAATACAAATTCTATATCTTGGGGAAAACGATAACGTATTTCCCAATAAACACTGATACACTAGTTAAATTTAAAATACAGTTTTATTGATTTCAGAGAGGAAGGGAGAGGGAGAAAGAGATAGAAACGTCAAAGATGAGAGAGAATCATTGATTGGCTGCCTCCTGCATACCCCCACGCTGGGGATCAAGCCCGCAGCCTTGGCATGTATCCTGACTGGGAATCCAACCATGACCAACTGGTTCTGGGTCAACCCTCAACCACTGAGCCATGCCAGCCTGGACGCTAGTTTAAATTTAGAAGTGATAAAGTTAAGTTACTTTTTGTGGCTATTCTGTTTCAGCAAATTAGTCAAATCACTTTCTGATGAATAAGGGCTGTTCTTTTTAAGTTTATGTTTATTGTCATTATATAACTCATTTCCATAATAATTTCAAATGTATCAATACAATGTGGATCTAATTCTGAACTCTGAGACTGAAGGTTTCTGTCCTACTGCTGTAACTCTGCCTATTAGTGTATGATTTGGGGCTCATGACTTAATCTTCAACTTCAGTTTCATATACTAGACCAAATGGAAAAAAAAATTTTAAGAAAACTTTCAAAGCTAGGAAACCAAGAGACACTCACCTTTTACCCCAGCACCTAACACAGTGCCAGATACATATGACTTTAAGAAGCATGTGTTAAAAAATATATGTATATAATTGGAATAAAATTATTTACCATGTGATTATCAAGGTCACATAAGAACAATAATTTTCATCAGTAAATTATATATAAATTATACATAAATATAAAGTATTTCATTATCTCATGAGTGAAAAATGTATGTTGTTTTGCATACAGTATTTTAGAAGCACTACTTATTTTTCTTTAATATACCTTCAGTACATGTATATCTGATATAATATTTACATATATGTGTATATATAATTCAATTAATCTAGGCCTGTTTGTCCTTACCTGTAAGTTTAGAAAACTGAATTATCTTAAATAATTTCTTCCAGTTGTACCTTTTATGGACAATCAATTTATAACTTAATTTTTAAAATATATTTTTATTGATTTCAGAGAGGAAGGCAAAGGGAGAGAGAGATAGAGACTTCAATGAGAAAGAATCATCGATTGGCTGCCTCCTGCATGCCCCCTATTGGGGACTGAGCCGACAACCTGGGCGTGTGCCCTTGACCAGAATCAAACCCGGGACCCTTCAGAGTGTAGGCCATTGCTCTATCCACTGAGCTAAACCGGCTAGGGCTATATTTAATATTTTGTGTGAATATTCAATGCACTTATATAAATATCATGTGAAACATTAAGTAAATTTTTAAATATCTCTTTCTAAATGATGTTTTCCATAAACATCAAAGTTATATGGCTTTTTTTTGCTTCATGGAATACTTTCTTTATTGTAATACATAAATCAAAATTACAATGAATCTACAAAATATTAGGATCAAATTTTTAAAAATTTCAAAATTTACCAAAATAAACTATCAAAGGTACATAAAACCAAAATTTCAAAAACCTAGCAAAAATGTATTAATCATTGACTGACATGCTCAAACAATTTGAAAGACTGTTAAAAAGCATAGAAATTCCCTGAACTCAAGAAATTTACAATCTAAGTGATGAGACCAAACTATCCTATAAGAGACAAAAGCAATCAATTCAAGACAGATCATAACCAAAAAATCAGGAAGTGATGGAGAATCTAAATGCTATAGAAATGTAGATAAGAAGAATTTTAGTAAAACAAGGAAAATGAAAGATATGTCAGGAAATAAAAACTTGAAAGGCAAATAAATTTGCCAAAGATAGTGAAAAGAACCTTTCAGGCAAAGGGAATATAAATCAAGTTGTGGAAGTAGAAATTTCCCAATTTGTTTTTTGAAAGTGAAGAAATCAAGACTGACAATACCTGAACGTGTTTTGGGGGAAGTAATAGGAAATAAGAGTATTAGGAAAATGTAGGCATTTCTTGAAGAACTGTAAATTGAAGAGTAATACATTGACATGTGGTGAGTCCAGAAATAAGAAGAGCTAAGAAGGAGATCACTAGTGTGCACCATGGGAATGAGGAGGCAGCATATATAGGACCAATCTCTGCAGGCAACCAATAAGTGATCTTTAATTCATCTTCAAACCACGGAACAATCTATCCTTATCTTCCTTTTGATCCAGTGACATAATTTTTCAGGCACTAGATGTCACTGTTCCACTTAAACAAAGGAAAATCTAGTCATTTTGAAGTCCCAATTGCACCTACCTAATTACATCTACCTGTATGCAGACCTGTGTCCACTTTACTTAGTTCAGGTCATTTCAAAATAAAGCACTAGGGATGTGTATCTGCACAGTCTGAAGAAAGAAACAGCTCTGAAGTTCTCTGACATACTCTAAAAGTCTTTTTTGTAGAGGCAAATAAAATACGAAAATTTAAATTCAGTAGAAAAATGAGAGAGGGATTAAGAAGTTATACCACTAAGAAATAGGAAAATTTCTACCATACATATGTAGGTTTTGCTAATATTTGTACAAACCAAAGAAAACAGAACTAACATCATTTCTTCAGAATAAGTCTGTTTTTAATTTGTCTTATGAAACTGTCTATAAAGAACCCTATGTAATTTTCCTTTATCTGTCCAGGATCCTTTTTAGAATCCCTCATTGGGCCTAATCATGAGGGTATAGTCACACACACACACACACACACACACACACACACACACACACCAAACAAATAAAAAACCCTAAGGAAATCAACTTTCTGTTTGCTGATTTAGGTTTGATCAATTGGACACTCTGAGAATTTGAGTCTTGAGTAAGTGGTACAAGGAAGGATCTGGGAACAGGTGGAGGTGTTTCTTCAGGGCCAGTGGGGGTGCTATGCTAACGCTGGCCAGACTGTTCCTGCTAAGGGACTTCTTATGGCCAATCAGTCTAGAGCCCCTGTGATTCTGTGATTCCTGGGTGTCCCCAAGCCTTGCCCTCCATCTTCTTGCTGAGTCCATGAGCCTTCAATCCCAATACTACCACAATCCTCACACACACACACACACACACACAGACACTTGCCTTACAACAAATTCCATTTCCCTTACAGTAGACAGGGTCAGTCACTGTTGCTTGCAATGAAACAAAACAAAACAAACATCTAAATCCACAGCTTGTAGAGCAATATAAATGGTGAGCCATTATTAAGCTGTCAGCTTTGCCTTTGTCAAGTTCATACTTGTTGAACCTCTAGGATTAGAGAAACACAAAGAGAAAGGTTCTCAAGAAAGAAATCTTTTATGTTCCTGGTCAATAAAAACCCCAATTCCCAACTCCAGCAGCCTTTCCTCCTAGAAGTGTCCAGGCATTTACTTATCCTTAACCTCTTAGGTTCTAGTTTGTGAACATCAGTCTTCAGACACCATCCTTGCATTTACCTGGGAGATCTGAAGGGCCTAAAAGACAAAGCACCAGTATTTTGAAAATTACTGGCAATACAGTCAGCTATCAAAGCATCCCCAGGAACTGTAGGACTGAAGGCTGCTACTTTATTATTATTTTTTAAAATAGATTTTCACTGATTTCAGAGAAGAAGGGAGAGGTAGAGAGAGATAGAAACATCAATGATGAGAGAGAATCATTGATCGGCTGCCTCCTGCATGTCCCACACTGGGGATCGAGCCCATAATCCAGATGCCCCAACCAGGAATCAAACCATGACCTCCTGGTCATAGGTCAATGCTCAACCACTGAGCCACGCCAGCTGGGCTGCAGGCTGCCATTTTAGAACCGAGACATAGCCAAGCAGCAAGGGAAGAAAATTAGCTGGGAAGCTGTTTCCTGCCCCAACCTTTGATGTTATGATTTCTTTCTAAGAGGTATGTGGGTGTGACAGAAAGGTCAGGGATTTAGAAACAGGCATACCAGGCTTCCATTCCCAACTCAGCTCTTGGTTAGTCATACTAACTCTGATCATTTTCTAATTCCCCGAGTCTCAGATGTCTTCCTTCCAATGGGAAAATGCTGCTTCTCAGGTGGTTGTGAAGTTCCCTGCAAGGAGTACACCAGAAATGTAATTGCATTTCCTCTTCCCTGTGTCTCCCCCCATTCCCAGCCAC
The DNA here is from genome assembly GCF_000327345.1 of Myotis davidii. Taxonomy (NCBI): domain Eukaryota; kingdom Metazoa; phylum Chordata; class Mammalia; order Chiroptera; family Vespertilionidae; genus Myotis; species Myotis davidii. Next base: position 4,193,214 of record NW_006383015.1, on the reverse strand, counting down.
CCCAAGGAACCCTGTCTGGAGGCCTTAGATGTGGAAGCCCAGAAATAGATGGCTAATAGTAAATGGAGCAAAAAGCAGAATCACACCTTAAACAACTTTGGGTCACTCATAGAATTACTAACTTTTAGAGCTTCAGAGAATCTTATTGATTTACACACATGCGGAAGAAAGTAATGCAGAGAATTGTGTGTGTTCTTCCAAGGTCAGAGCTAATTAATAACTAGAAGCACTTAGGTGTCTTATTTCACATAAGTTTCCAATCAATATTTTTACATTGCTAAAAACATGATCTGAAAATAGGATCCATTAAAAGGTATCTGTGGCAAATTACCCTTGCCCGGGGCATCTGCATTTTAAAATACTGATAGAGGGATATACATACAATATTATTCTAATGGCTTTTTTTTTAAGCACAGGGTATTCCACCTGTACTGAAATAACATAATACTGGTGACCACCTATCTGGACAGATGTAACTACTTGAATCTGCAGAGACTACAAGGCCAGAAATGTCTGGAAGTTTATTTCTATTCTTTTTAAATGTTTTGGTTTAAAACATTGGAAAACACAGAGAAATATAAAGAAAAAAATAAAATTATTTTTTAATTCAACCACCTAGGGCAGTGGTCGGCAAACTCATTAGTCAACAGAGCCAAGTATCAGCAGTACAAAGATTGACATTTCTTTTGAGAGCCAAATTTTTTAAACTTAAACTATATAGGTAGGTACACTGTTATTAACTTAATTAGGGTGCTCCTAAGGCTTAGGAAGAGCCACACTCAAGGGGCCAAAGAGCCGCATGTGGCTCGCAAGCCGCAGTTTGCCGACCACGGACTAGGGTAATAACTGTCAAATCATTGCTTTCTCTTGGCCTCACATTCCCTCCCTCCCTTCCTCCCTCTCTCTCTCCCTCTCCTTTACCCTCGCCCTCTCTGATATATGAATACTTGACAAAAAATGTGATTGCACAATGCATGTGTTTCACAATCTTTCATACTTAGTCCACACTTAGAGAAGGCTTCATTTGAAATGAGTAATAGCCAGCACACCCACACCAACTCACAGTTTAAAAAAACTTTCTTGTACATTATTTCATTTATATATTGAGACCCTAGGTCTTTGAAGAAGGAGGGACAGCAGATTATATTTAGAAAAAGAAAAGTTCAGAGTTATATCAACAAGCACAAGTCATTCTTTCTATCCAAAAGGATTACTGCGGAGAATAAAATACTAACACAATGTAAAGAGTGACGGTTGGCTCTCTATATGCCCTTCCCCAATAAAAACTGATTTCTCAATAACAACAAAAAATACACCCAACCCATCCAGCATGGCTCAGTGATTGAGCACCTACCTATGAACCAGGAGGTCATGGTTTGATTCCTAGACAGGGCACATGCCTGAATTGCGGGCTCGATCCCCAGTGTGGGCATGCAGGAGGCAGCCACTCAGATATTTCTCTCTCTCCCCCTGCTCCTTTCCTCTTTGAAATCAATAAAAATATATTTAAAAAAATACACCTATGCTACATGTTCAGAAAAAGGACCACAAGTATTAAAACAAGAATTTATAATGTCATGTAGCCCTGATGTCTCACTATGCTGTACAAATAGGGTATTAATTTCTATAGTAAAGTAACTTTAATAGGTTGAGAAAGGCAAAGTGATTTTAAATCTTATGCGCATACTGATTTAGAAATACAAAGATTTAAAAAAGAGACAGAGTCAAAGTCAAAGATACTAAACTTTAAGCATTAAAATAATGTGATTATTGGAGGGGGTTACTCTTTAGTGCTATCTTATATTAATTTTTTTTAAATGTGGATATATTCCATGAGACCAGGAACTTGGTCTTCCTTAAAAAAAAAAAAACACAAAAAAAACTTTATTGAGTTATTTTTGTTGTTGTTGTTTTGTTTTGTTTTTTTACAGAGAGGAAGGGAGAGGGATAGAGAGTTAGAAATATTGATGAGAGAGAAACATCGATCAACTGCCTCCTGCACACCCCCCCCCCCCAATGGGGATGGGCCCACAACCAAGGTACATGCCCTTGACCGGAATCAAACCTGGGACCCTCAGTCTGCAGGCCGACGCTCTATCCACTGAGCCAAACCAGTTAGGGCCAGGTCTTTCTTGTACACTGGTATCTCACTGTATCTCTAGTTCCTAGCACATGCCTACAATAAAGGATCTGCTTAATAGCTGTATAATTAAAATGTTCAACTCAATATCCTCAGCAATTAACAAAAGCTCAAGAAACCATATTCCAAAAATGAATGTCTTTAAGACTTTTGAAATTAATTTTAACGTATTGTAATTATGCTTCAATTAATGAATATACAATTAAAATATTTATTGAGGGTTTACTTTCCTCAGTGCATAATAGCATAGGAAAGGGAAAAACATATACCATTCCTACCATCAGAGTTCATTTTCTATCTAAGAAATGTGTCTGACATGCTGAAAAATGCATATTTTACAGTAATAATGAAGCCACTTAATGAAGACCCAGTTCATAGTATTCAGCAGGCAAATTTCTCTTGTTGCTCCCCATTAATGCACCCTTCCCTGATCTTAACTTCATGCTAGAATTGCATGACTGTGCTTTCAGGTTGCTTAATGTATAATAGCTTTAAATTTATGTTAAAGAGATGCATCCAGGACTTCAAAGGAAATCTAGTTGAACTATGTTGCCAAATGGGCCTATGATAAGGAAAAGGTGGATTAAACACTAGGTGTCCTGGAGTGGGGACACCCAAGAGAGGCAGGAAACATAAAGAGAGAAGATCAATGTTTATCTGATTGTTTACCTATAATTTTCCCTGCTGGCCAATGTGGGTGGGTGGGAAGAGATCAACCAGAGAACTTGTATGCATACATGCATAACCCATGGACACAGACAATAGTGTGGTGAAGGCCTGGGGTAAGGAGAGGGGCTGGGCTATAAGGGGGACAATGGGAGAAAAAAAGGGGACATATGTAATACTTTCAACAGTAAAGAATTTTTTTAAAAAATGAGATAAAATGTCCAACATTCTTAACTCTTAGACAGTGCCTGACAGGATAATGTTAACAAGATATTTGTTGTATTTCCTCATATGTATGTTATTTCATATAAACTGTGTTGAAACAATTTTTACCAGGGATCATTTTTAAATGATCATTAAATCTATCCTGTTTTTCTCATCCATCAAATGAAATTTTTTCTGCTTCTATGAACTCATGGTAGATTATGTCATATTGAAGAACAAACAGAATATCTAACCTTTTTTGATGAATGACATAGGAACTAGTGGTTGCTACAGAAAATCACTTATTAATGGCTATACATAACAAACTAAATATCGATTTTCAGGTACAGTAGCTTGTACTAACTCTAACCACAAGGAAGATAAAGCCTTTGGAGGAAAGCTGATGAAACACTGCAGAAAAAAATGATCAATGTTAACAATGTTAGGGCGTTCCTCAGCACATGTGTGGTACACGGTCATATAGATTCTCAGCCAAAGCAGGAAATTATAAAATTTTCCTGACAGAGCACAGTCAATATTTATTTTTAAAATTAAATATATAGTAATGATGAAAGCTTTTATATGTTCTGCCAATGGATGTATTTGTGTGTGTTTTGTAAAGATGAATATAGGCAACTACTTGGTTCTGTTTTCTCAGGTACCTTAAGCTGTTTTTTTGTTTTTGTTTTTTAAATTAGTAGACACAGAATCTCTTAAAATCAAATTTCTTGGCCATGATCCCAAAATCCCTTGATGTTTTCTATGATCAATTTGTTTAAAAGATAAAAAATATCATTGCTTCCATGCATAAAACTCAAATCCTTTAAAAAGATTAAAAGAGGAATGGATTCCATGGAGGATAAGAAACATGAGTCTGTTTTTCTAGAGATATTGTAAGGACTCCCTCCCCTCCCGAGCACCCAGTGGGGAAGAGGACACCCCAATTTCTCCAATATACTATACCACATAAAATTGGGCCAGTAGAAACTAAAATAAAAGTGATTTTTGAAAGATCAATCCCAAAGTAGCAAGGATCTTAGAGATCACTGAATCCAGTGCTTTCATTTGCAGTTGGGAAAGCTAAAGCACAGAGATATTTTGATTTGCCCTAAGTCAAACAGAGAGCCAAAGGGATGAATAAGATGAAGCATTATAGTTTATGAATTAATTCTGAAACAACAGATTATTTTTAAAGTGAAATTTTCCCTTTAAAGCTATATATTTTTTTCTCAATTTCTTTGAAAAAGACCTACAGAAATTGTGTTTTTGGCTTGACTGGTTTTCATTCATTTTATGTATTTGTGTGTGTTTTGTGTATCACTGAAGATCAGAAGTATCACCAAAAGATCAAAAAAGCCACACATCAGAAAAGGTCCTCTTTTCAGTTTTATGTCTATTTTTGAACAGTGAAAAATCTATTGAAATTCTCCTTGAAAGATATATGCATCGGTCTACATACCAAAGAAAAATGGTATACTCTTTCTTGCCTACATAATACTGAGTTCATCGGCCATAAAGGAATATCAAATGAGGTATGGTTTATTTCCTTTACAGCCAAATGGATAATTTTAAGGCTCATTAAAATTATAATTTCATTCTGATGGCTGAATGAAGATGGTAGTAGTTTCCACAGCTGGTTTCTTTCATTCTTATATTTGTTACCACAAAAGCTCTATTAATTATCTGCTGAGATTTTCATTCTGATATGACAATCAAGGAATAACAATTTTGTTTTTCAAAAAATACATGAACAATTAATTTGGCCAAGTAATTAAAATAAGACAGCAAGAAAGTATGTATATTTCTATATAAATAATTAAATGGAAGTTAGATAGGGACTTTAAGATGATTAATAGACTAAAAAACCTTTTTGCCCTATTATGAATGAAAAGTTTAAAATATAAACAACGAATTATGAATCTAATCAATCTATTTTTTCATATTTAATCATGAGAAAATATGAATATTGAGCTTGAGACTTTTAAAACATGTAATAATATTATAGGCATATGATCATTGATGTTTCTATCTCTCCCTCTCCCTTATTCTCTGAAATCATTTTTTTAAAAAAAGTAAAACATTTAGGAGGTAGAAGGGGATGTGGAGGTAGAAGAGGGCATAGAGGGGATAAATGGTGATGGAAAAAAACACATTTAGAATAGTTACTAGAACACAGTAAGCTGTCAATAAATTCTGGCTACAGTTATTATTATTAGACTAGAGGCCTGGTGCACAAAAATTTGTCCCTCAGCCTGTCCTGTGCCCTCTCGCAGTCTGGGACCCCTCAGGGTATGACCACATGCTGGCTTAGGCCCGCTCCCTGGGGGATTGGGCCCAAGCTGGCAGGCAGACATCCCTCTGGCAGCCCAGCAGCCATCAGGAGATGTCCACTTACCAGCATGGAGCAGACCTAAGCTGCAGTCAGACATCCTTAGTGCTGCTGAGGAGGCAGGTAGAGCAGACAAGCTGGCTGTAAAA
>NW_006383015.1:4167737-4187649 GCF_000327345.1 Myotis davidii | reverse complement strand
TTCAAGCTAGCCACACCCCTTTCAGGGTGGGTGTCCCCCTTGGGGTGCCTGGTCAGCCTGGGTGAGAGGCAGATGGCTGTTTGCAGGCTGGCCACGTCCCCCAGCCACCCAGGCTCCCTGGAGGCTGGCTGGAAGCAGGTATCTAGGATTTATTTATCTCCTATAATTGAAACTTCGTTGCCTTGAGTGAAGCTCAGAGCCGCCGTAGCAGGCAGGAAGCTTGGCTTCCTCCATCACTAGGGCAACCAAGCCTCCTGTTTGCTCCAGCTCTGTGGCTGCCCGCTGCCATCTGGGTTGGGTTAATTTGCATATAGTGGCTCTGATTGGCTGGTGGGCATGGCTTAAGGCGTAGTGAAGGTACAGTCAATTCGAATGTTTGTCTTTTATTAGTGTAGACTATATTCACTGGTACATAGACTAATATGTGCAAATCTTGTATAAATCATTTACATAAATTAGAATAACAAGTGATCCATAAACCTAATGATGCTTTTACTACAAGTGATCCTTAGTAAATAAATAAAAACTTAACTAAATCAAAATCAGCAAATAATTCAATTTGACTCATTTGTGACAACAACTTTTGCTAATGGCAGCACAAACATGTTTCTTTTGAACTGGACAAAAGTGCCCAACCTTTAGGATCCTCATTACAAGATTTTTTATTTTGCCCCTAAAGTAGTTCTGTCAGATCAGCAAAGCAAATGGTGCCATTGTGTTAATTAAAATGAGATTACTGTCACTTCAAGATTAGCTGTCCAAAAGTAACTCTTCTCTCTTTGTGAAATGATGCTTCTGCAGATTCTCTTGCTGACTGAAGTGTTATGAGAAAACTTAAAATAATCTCATTTTTCCGTCTTTCTAGTAACAGGTATTTTTTTTTCATTTACATGAAAGAATCACAATATTTAACTCTGATCAAAAGTTGGTTTTCAGACCTCTTCCATCTAGCTCAGGGGTCCTCAAACTATGGCCCGCAGGCCACATGCAAATACAAATATTGTATTTGTGCCCGTTTAGTTTTTTTACTTCAAAATAAGATATGTGCAGTGTGCATAGGAATTTGTTTATATTTTTTTTAACTATAGTCCAGCCCTCCAACCGTCTGAGGGACAGTGAACTGGCCCCCTTTTTAAAAATTTGAGGACCCCTGATCTAGCCTCCCCATCTCAGGGGATGGAAATTACATTCATTCAGTTTCTCACGCAAAATCCTTACAGTCATCCTTAGCTCTCAAGTTCCACATCCATCCTATCCATAAATTCTGTCAGATATACCTTTGAAACATATTCAGAATCCAACCATTTCCTGCACCTCCACTGCTATTGCCTGAGCTTAAGCCCTCAGTGTTTTTGGTGGTATTACCACAGTTGCTTCCCAAGTATTTTATTTTACCTTTACTCCTCCACATTCTATTCCCAAAATGACAGCCAATTTTTTAAAAAACACATAATTCAGATCATATCATTCTTTGCTCAAAACCACTCAGTGATTTTGCATTGCACTTCATCCTTTAAATGACCCCCAAGCCCCTATGTAATCGTATTCCTTGAATTCCTTGTTATCTCTCTGACCTCACTTGTTACTTTTCTCCACTTTATTCACCCTTCCGTGCTTTAGCCATTCTTTCTGTCCTTTGAATGGGACAAGTATAGTCTCGCTTTGGGGCCATTACAGGCTAGTCCGTGTGCCTGGAATGCACTTTCCACAAATGGCTAACAACACCCATGCCTCCTTCACATCTTATGTGCAAATGCCACTCAAGTACCTCAGGAAATCCTCCCTCACCTACTTTGTCATTCCTCTTTTAATTGATTTCAGAGAGAGGGAGAAAGAGAGTTAGAAACATTAATGATGAGAGAAAGTCATTGATCTACTTCTCCTGCACACTTGATCCCTACTGTAAATCAAGCCTATAATCCAGGCAAGTGCCCTGATTGGGAATTGAACCATGACCTCTTGGTTCATGAGTCCATGCTCAACCACTGAGACACACCGGCCAGGCTACTTTGTCATTTTTTATTTTTATTTTTTGTCAATCCTCACCTGAGGATATTTTTCCATTGATTTTTAGAGAGTGGGAAAGAGGGGAAGACGAAGAGCAACATCAATGTGAGAGAAACATATGGATCAGGTGCCTCCTGCACATGCCCTGACCAGTGCCCAGGCCAGGGAGTAGCCTGCAATTGAGGTACATGCCCTTGAATGAAATCGAACCCAGGACCCTTTGGTCTGCAGGCCCACACTCTATCCACTGAGCCAAACCGGCTAGGGCTACTTAGTCATTCTTCATGGAACTTCCCACTTGCTAATATGAAGTATAAGTATGTTCATTATTTATTGTCTCTCTTTGCTGGAATGTTTGTTCTAGGAAAGCAGAGGTCTGAGCTTTGTTCGTGGATGTATCCCAAGCACCTAGGGGAGTCTATCAGTCAGCAGCCATTTGGTGAGTAAGGAGTGTAATATTGTGAAGATCATATCTACAGGACTTTCATGAGTGACTGAATGTAGTGTGCTGCAGAGAGCATGCAGAGACAGGGAGGAAGGGATGGAAATGGACAACTTCAAGGCTTTTAGCCTACAATTCCTTATGAAAATAGTCCTTGTAGAAATCCACTGAAAAACTCCCCTTTCAAGTTTGCATTTTATAACTTAACCAGTCGATGTTAGGCCTAATAGAAAATTACCCCATAAAACTTGAACCTCATAGTTCAAGCCAGTTAAGTGTACACATAAAAGAGACTGATAAATTTATCAAGAGGTGTTAAAAATACATGGAGGAGATCACTGTAAAAAAGACATACAGGAATAGTATTTAACTCTTCTTTCCCCCAGTTTATGCTCCACTTGGCCATGGGAGGAAGTGTAGAAAAGGCACAGTATAGTTAACTTTTAAATAATAAAATACAATATCTTCTTCCCTCCCCATCCTTTCTCATCTCCAGAATGGACAGGTTTGCTGAGGAAAGGAAACGGGGATTAAATCTGCTCATCTCATAATTCATTTACTATGGTATACAGGGGAAACATAAACAAGGTTTATTATTTTATATTTATTTTATTTGTAATAAGGTACACTCTTTAACTAGTATATTGAACTTCATTCTACACATAATATGGTTTGCTCATTATACTAGCCACAGATAGGGATTAAAAACAAGAGTCTGAAAGACTCAGATAAGAGAGTAAACACCTTAAAGGCAGTAGCCATACCTTATACTGCCATGCTCTTATCTGAACTAACCAGAGGGTGGCATACACAGGAAAAGTTTGGAAGATATTAGTGGATGGATTAAATAAGAGACTAATTGATAACAGTTTAAAAACTAGTTAGATTGTATACCTGGCTTCAAGGTCAAATGAGCTCAGAGATACCTTAAATGATAAATCTAGAAAACTGTTGAGGTCCAGCTTTATTAGAGCACAGATATATTTTTTATTAGTCATAGTGATTCTTCTTTTAGCAGTCTGCAATGACCATTTTATTATCAGAGTGCTGGAAGGAAACAGAAAACATATTAAAACCTGCTAATTGAAGACAGTTTAATGAAAAGGACTCAGTATGAAGGCGTGGATGGGGTTTATGCAAGAGATAGTTCTCAGGACAGCCATTACCACCCCGAGGCCTGAACAGTTTAAAGGTGGCACAGTTACTGAAACCAAGAGAGAATAATTCTACAGAGAAGGCTGCTTGACAGGAGTTTGGTAAGTTGCCTAGAAAAAGAAATACCTTGAACTTTTCCCCCATGCTCCCCGCTCCTGCTGCCAGTGCCTCCCACTGGATAAATCCAACAGAAAGCCAAGGGCAGGAGAACGCATGGAAGGGATCTATGGGGCACAGCACAGGGAGGAGAGGGTGGACAGGAAACTGAATGGGCAAATAGAGAACATCAAGCACAGCTAAAACCATCCCTTCCACTAAAGATGGCAACAATCTATGTCAAAGCAGTTCCTGGATCGCAGAATAAAGCAAATTAAAATGTTTCCTTGACATATGCAAATGACCACTGACTTCAATAGGAATTGTGTGTAGAGTCTTTAGAAAACTTTTACATACACAAAATAACACATTTTTGCAATGACAATAATGAGATTACAGTAATAGGGTAAAAATTATCAATTAGAAGGGAAATGAATAAATCTTTAAAATATTTTATACTGGAAATTAATTATAAAAAATTTCTATAAATTGATTACCACTTTACATTTCTATAAAAATACAATTTCCCATTAATATCATATTATTTTTAGGTATAACTGCATTTCCACAAATATGTTGCTTATAATTCTTTCCATTTGCAGAATTCATCTTTGTGAAATATATTAATCTACTTTAATTTGACTTTTTATAATATAACACCTTTCTATTTTCTTATAATCATCTACATTTTATCTATTTTGTCAACCCGTTAAATATCATTTAATTTGCCCAGCTGGCTTGGCTCAGTGGTTGAGCATCAACCTATGAACCAGGAGGTCACAGTTTGATTCCCAGTCAGGGCACATGCCTGGGTTGTGGGCTCCATCCCCAATATGTGGCATGCAGAAGGCAGCCAATCAATGATTCTCTCTCATCATCAATGTTTCTATCTCTCTCTCCCTCTCCCTTCCTCTCTGAAATCAATAAAAATATGTTTTAAAAATATAATTTAACTCATTGATAGTTCTTATTACTCTTATTACTCTTTTTAATTAAATTTATTGGGGTGAAATTGGTTCACAAACCATATAGGTATCAAGTGAACAACTCAGTAAAACAACATCTGCACTCTGCATTGTGTGCCCATTGCCCCAAGCAGAGTCTCTTTCCATCCCTATTTCCTCGCCCTTTGCCCACTTCCATCTACCCCCATCCACCTTTTCCTCTGGCTATCATCACTCTGTTATGTGTTTCTATGTGTTATCCTATCTAATAATAGACAAACATGGTAATTGACCATACCTTAGCTATGTCTCCCATTGGCTAATCAGCACAATATGCAAAGTAACCACCAACAAAGATGGCGGTTAATTTGCATACGTAGGGGCAAAGCAGCAGAGCGAAGAATGAAGGCAATGTCTGGAGCCCCGAAGACTGAAGGCTCCATCTAGAGCAGGGGTGGGCAAACTTTTTGACTAGAGGGCCACAATGGGTTCTTAAACTGGACCGGAGGGCCGGAACAAAAGCATGGATGGAGTGTTTGTGCGAACTAATATAAATTCAAAGTAAACATCATTACATAAAAGGGTACGGTCTTTTTTTTCAATAGTTTTATTCATTTCAAATGGGCCAGATCCAGCCCACAGCTGGTCTAGAGCGAAGGCCTGGGTCCTGGGTGCCAGAGGAAAACCAATGCCGGCAGCTAGGGGAAGGGAAGGCCTATTGCACGAATCTCTTCGTGCAACGGGCCTCTAGTATATATATTTTTTTGTTAATCCCTCCACCTTCTTTGATCCAGTCTTCCAACTCCTCTCCCTTCTGACAGCTGTCAGTCTGTTCCAAGTATCCATGCCTCTGTTTCTATTTTGTCAGTTTATTTTGTTCATTAGATTCTACATATAAGTGAGATCACATGTTATTTGTCTTTCTCTGACTGACTTATTTCACTTAGCATAATGATCTCCAAGTCCACCATGTTGTTGCAAAAGGTAAGATTTCCTTCCTCTTTATGGCTGGGTACTATTCCTTTGTGTAAATGTACCACAGCTTTTTACCACTCATCTCCTGATGGGCACTTGGGCTGTTTCGAGCTCTTAGCTACTGTAAGTAATGCTGTTATGAACATAGGGACACATATATTGTTTCGAATTAGTGTTTCAGGTTTCTTAGGATATATTCCCAGGAATACAATTGCTGGGTCAAAGGCAGTTCCATTTTTAATTTTTTGAGAAAACGCCATACTATTTTCCACAGTGGCTGTGTCAGTCTGCATTCCCACCAGAAGTGACCTGCACAACGGTTCCCTTTTCTCCACAACCTCGCCAGCACTTGCCATTTGTTGATTTATTGGTGATAGCCATTCTGGCTGGTGTGAGGTGGTACCTAATTGTCATTTTAACTTTCACTAATTTGATGATTAGTGATGCTGAGTTTTTAATATGTCTATTGGCCATCTGTATGTCCTCTTTGGAGAAGTATCTATTCAGGTCTTGGGTTGCTTGTCTTCCTAGTGCTCAGTTGTATAAATTCTTTATATACTAGTATTTGGGAGATTAACCCCTTATCACAGTTACTTCAAGTGCTTTTTTCTTTTTGATGATTTTGCTTTGAATCCTTTCACTGTAATAAATTTGGGCCAGGTATGACTGTCTCCTGAGTCCCATCTGTCCTAGTAAATCATCTTAGCTGGGGGTGATCTTGGGGGTCACCAACACAAATGGCATCAGGTTCCTCCCACATTGTAGAATGGGGGTCTCATTAAGGAATTCCCCTCTCTCTCACTCCTACGATGCAGTCTTCATGTAGCCCGCCCAACAGAGACTGAATAATCACGTTGGTTAGGTACCAGTGACTGCTGTGTGTCTTGCATTCGTCTCTTTTCTAATGGGAGATTTAGTGCAGTGATCCTGGGTCAGCTCTGCCATTGAAATTTAGGGTGGATGTTTGTCTACGGGCTAATTCACCTGCCTATATCTGTTTGGTGATGTCCTGAGACTGAAAACCACATTTCTGCTTTGTCATCTGGTTCCCTGTTAAGCTACAGGCTGGAAAAGAAAGAAGATGCGCCATAGTTCGTGTGTGCTTCTTGCTTCTGCCTGTGCTGCTTCAGCCTCACATTTTCACACAGGAAGTGACAGTCCATTCCAGCAGCAGCAGTTGAGTCCACTTTGCAGGTTTCCCAATCTCACAGAACCAGCTTCAGTGCAGTTCCCAGAGGTACCAACACCAGCTGAGCAATGTTCCTTTCCTAGAGACTGGAGCCCCAGTCCTCAGGCCCCTTCCTCAAGCAGCAGTTGAAGGCATCTCTGCTTTGAATTCAGAGCTTCTCCTCTAAGCATCTCAATGTGCCAATTCATACCTATTCCCTTCACTCCTTTGACCCGATCCCAGGGGGTGGTGGGAGCTGCTCTGGGAGCCACTGCGAGTCCTTCTGAGTGCTTCAAAGCCTCGTTATTAATACTTTGCATCAAATTCTCTCTTTTAAAATAGCTGATATGATTTCTGACTCCTGACTACTTGTGGTGGGAGAGGGCAGGAAGGTGCGGAAGATGATCCTTTTATAGTTGTTACGCCTCAGCTATGAAGAGCCTCCCCCAGACTTAATCAATAATAGTGCATTGTTGAGAGGCCCCACTGTGGTGATTGGAAGGGACTTTTTCCTCTCTCTCTCTCTCTCTCTCTCTCTCTCACTCTCTCTCTCTCATAATTTTTTTCTTTATTGATTAAGGTCTTTTATCTCTCTTGAAGAGGGTATGAGTGAGTTCTGTATTTGGGAGGAAGGGTGAAATGGGTATTAGGTGGCCAGGAGGGAACACTGGCGAAGACCATTCAGTTGTTTACCAAACTTATTTCCCTTCCACCTGGATAAACAGATTGCAGGTTCCAGGTTCGTTGTTTTTAGAAGTGGTCATGGAATGGAGATGACTCTGGCTTCTGCTGGGGAGCTTAACCAATGGTGATTCATTACCTCACATTTCTAGAGGCTGGAAGCCTGAGATCAAGGTTGGCAGGATTGGTTCCTTCTGAGGGCAGTGAGGGAGAATCCGGTCCATGCCTCCTCGATAGCTTCTGCTGGTTGTGGCAATCTTTAGAATCCCTTGACTTGTAGAGGCATCACTCTGATCTCTGACCCCTTTAAATTCATGTCAGTATGGCATTCTCCCTACTTGCAAGTCTGTCTCCAAATATCCCCTTTTTAAAAGGACACTAGTCATGTTCGATTAGAAGCCCACCCTACTCCAATAAGACCCCAACTTAACTGATGGCATCTACCATAACCTATTTTTAAAAAATGTCACATTCTGAGGTACTGGGGGTAAAAATTCACCATGTGGATTTGGTGGGGGCGGGGACGACATGATTCAACCAATGACATTGGCAACAGAACCTAGTGCAGTGGTTCTCACCCTTCTGGCCCTTTAAATACAGTTCCTCATGTTGTGACCCAACCATAAAATTATTTTCGTTGCTACTTCATAACTGTAATGTTGCTACTGTTATGAATTGTAATGTAAATATCTGATATGCAGGATGGTCTTAGGCGACCCCTGTGAAAGGGTCTTTCGACCGCCAAAGGGGTCGCGACCCACAGGTTGAGAACCGCTGACCTAGTATGATATATACCCCTCCAGGGTCTGGTCCATAATAACACCTACATTATAAGTTCTTTTCCCCCATCTTCCACTTGGACAAGAACCATAGACCTTGAAATCCACATGCTGAGGACACCTGGAACCATGAGTGATGTATGGATCAGAAGTCTAAATACCACCCCATCCTTATGCTGACTGAAGTCTGTTAGAAAGAAACATTTATTTTGAGTCACTCGGATTTCTGCATCTATTTGTTATAGCATCTAGTAATAATTTAACTAAAACAACTATTAAGTTGGAAGGAAAGATCACATACTTAAAAAGAGTATATCCATGGAAGCAAAGAGCCCCCAGAAAGCAAAATTTATGTTTCACCTTGTATCTCCTACACACTCTAGCACAATGTAAGCACTCAAAAATACGTGTTCAATTGAATAAAGTAAAGGTCAAAGCCAAAAGGGAAATTATATTAATACAGAGTCGATATGCATTGATTCATTGTGACTGTCATAATTCTTAACTAACCAATTTAAAGAATTTTCTTTAAATTAAACCTATTAACTTTAATGAAATTTTCCATTCAAAAGAGTAAAGATGATTTATGCATAGAACTCCTAAGGAAAATGACTCTAAGTAACTTCTTCTGGCCATCAGACCACAGAACTAATATATTCATTGGCAATATTTAATACTGAAAGGATAATCAGATGCATGCACAGAACCAAAAATCAAAGAACATAATCCAAAGGATCAAATGATCATTTTCTTGAGTAAATATAAAGGGAAAAATTATAATGAACATTTAGACATTTGTATAAAAACACTGCTAAAGTTTCCTGAAAGAATGTAATGTCTAAACTGAAATTATTCTAAACATAAAAACCAACTGTCACTTCTTAATGAAAGGTTGAAAATGAGAAGTGCAATATAAATCACTGAAAGCACTCTTCTCTGAAAAAGGATAGGCTTAGATTTAAGAGCCATCTGAAAAGTAAAAAGTCCAAAAAATTTAGCAAAGAGAAAAATTACATTGCCCCATAAATTAGTATATTAAAAACACCTTCAAGAATGTCCCAGCCAGTTTGAATTCTTGAGTTTCTAGAGAATGCAGGTACACTATTCTAATAAACACTTATCAACCACTTATTGTGAATATTTCAGGTCCTTAGAAAGAGAAATGAGAATAAAGTCTTCAACAATATTGCTAATCTAAGACAATTTTTCCCTGTTTTCTGGTAAAAAGCAGTACAAATTAGAAGGCTTACATTAGCCTTCCACTATGTAATCATGGTATGCAACACAAATCTAGGAAATTGAGTTTCTGAAAATAGAATGAATGATAAAGGAATACTGCCTTTTGTTCAGACAGATAATGGTGACTGGAATGACCTTTCAAGCGACTATGTTGAATTGCTCCCAAAGAAAATAAGTGAAAACGCAACAACAAAACTTAATTTGCCACAATATCAGGTGATATTATTTGTGATAATAAAAAAAAGTAAGGTAGATGGGGTACAAGGTACTGTTGAGAATGTAAAACATTACCATGGACACTTATAAAAGAGAGAAAACTGAATGGAAACACATGGAAATTACAGAGATTTAAATGCACTAGATGTAATTTGGGATAAGGGAGAGACAATACTTTCTCTGGAAGGCAAAGATACCACTCTTTCTCTTAATCTGAGCAAACCAGAGTTACCCCCTTTTCTTCTTTGGAAATGAAAGGAAACAGAGGCATTGAACACATAGTAGCTAGCAAGTATTTATTTATTCAGTATCCACAAGAAATGAAATGCTGGGAGAGACTTTGGAGAAAGAAGAGTATGAATAGGAGTAATATAGCTGGGCTCTAGATTCTTGAAAATAGCAAATAATAGCTAAATAAATGAACTTTAGTAAAATTCAATAAAAATACTTATGAGCACTTTTTGCATTTCTGGGGACCTTTCACAAGTCACTTAAGCTCTCTGAACCTCAGGTTTCTTGTCTGAGAAAGGGGAAATAATGACAAAGTGCTGGAACCTGTGAAAACTGCATGAGGATATGGGCGCATCCTCCAGAATATCTTTAGGTTCACCTTTATTTGTAGAAATTATTCTTTGTTTGCAGTACCCAAATGTAAATATTTCTCAAAATAATGTATGTGGCTAATGTTTACAAAGAAAAAGTGTACATGCCCAAAACTCACTACATATCTGATGAAGTAATTTGTGGGAAGGATCTTGAATTACCTTCCAAGCACAACTGTTAGCCCATCAAAATCATATGTAGACCTTCTGAAAACCAGGTGTCAACAAAGGGAATGCATACTATGTCCCCACACCTATGAGCAGTTGTATGGGAACCAATCTACTGATTGCTGATCAATATGTGATGATTCAATTATTTTACTTCCCAACATGATGGGTGTTACACATAGACAATTTACTTTGCCTTATTTACCTTTCAGGAAATTGATTGGAGGTTTTGGGTAGACAAGTTACACATGAAAGTATTTCACTGTTAAAGAAATGGGCAGTCTACCATTCAGTATTATTGTCCATTGCATCCAGTCTTCATGACATCCAGCAGGTGATGTCTATATCCAAAATAACTGCCACCCAGCAGAAGATCGAACTATGTGAGCAATCTCATAGCAAGTCATGGTCAGAGAGTGAAAACATCCTTCATCACTATCTATTTTTGAGACTGTTATTGCTAAACATAGTATAATCGAATATTTACCTCCCAGAACTGTCATTAAAAGAGGTCCATTTTGTCGATGTTTTCCTTTGCTGTCAAGAAAATGGACCTCTTTTAATGACAGTTCTGGGAGGTAAATATTCGATTATACTATGTTTAGCAATAACAGTCTCAAAAATAGATAGTGATGAAGGGTGTTTTCTGTCTCTGATCATAGAGAGTAGGCTCACAGCTATCAGGGGAGGGCTGGGGGTGGGATGGGGATTGGAAGGATTGAGCAAAGAAGAAGAAAAAAGAACAAACTCATGGACTTGGACAACAGTGTGGGGGAAGGGAGGCAATAGAGAAGGATAATGGGGGAGGAGGGGTAAATGGCGAAGGATGGATGGGAACTTGACTTGGGATGGGGAACACACATACAGTGTACAGATGATGTGTGTGGAACTGTGCACTTGAAACCTGTATAATTTTGTTTCAGTATCACTCCAATAAATTCAATAAAAAGGAAAAAAATGTAAATTTAAAAAATTAAAAACTCAAAAAAGTCCATGCTCAGAATTATAATACCATTTTTTATTTTATTTTTAATACGTTTTTATTGAGTTTTTAGAGAGAGAGGGAGAAGAATAGAGAGAGAGAAACACTGATGAGAGAACACCACCACGGGGCTGTCTCCTGCATGCACCCCAGTGGGGATCGAGCCCGCCACCCAGCATGTGCTCTGGTCAGGAATCTAACTGGGGACCTCTTGGTGCATGGGTCGACAACCACTGAGCAACACTAGCTGGGCTACCATTATCTTTAAATGAAATGCACATGCAGTCTACAGTTGATTGTTAAAAAGTGTTATTTTGTCAAAATTATTTTAAATTGCTTTTAATATTGTTTGATGGGTGTGTGTAAAATATAAACATGTGTGCTCTTTTAATCATGAATAGTATGTGTTCACATAGAGCTGCCACCTTTTCAAGTAAGACTTTGCAATCTGTTGTCTAATTTTATTATTCTTGTGTGTCTTCTGTGATTGCCAAGCATCATATCTATAAACAGACTCTCTCTTAGGAAAAATCATATAGTGCTAAGAATAGCTAACCAAACAGAGGCTCTAAAGATATAATTGCATGACAGTGTTTTGTTTTATATATGAAAATGTTAAGGATCAATTTGTCATTTAGGTTATAATCCCATCCACTTATTTGTTATTGCCTGAAGAAGTATTTTGTGATGTTTAATCAATTTGCCATACTTAATGATATTGGTATTATGAAACTGTGGTTCAGTTTTGAGCTTTTCTATATATGAATAAATTTATGATTGTTTTTATTAAAAATCACATATTTACCTTCCTATAAAAATAATATTTTTACTTAAAACCCTAATGAAAGCAATGTGAAGAAACACAGCTTAAAACACAGCCAATGAAAGAAGAGCAGAAACAGAAATATGTCCTTGAGAGATAAAAATTTATAGTTAGCTGTAGTGAGAACTCCAATATTTTGTTAGGGCCCCACTATTCTGTAGTTTCCACACTCAGTCATCTGTATTGTCTCTTTTGATGTAATTACTTTGCTCCAAATTGGCTATTTTGAAGTAAAGGCAATACATGACAGAATTTTAGAAATGACATATTACATAAAGACCATCGAAGTACAAGTTTTGTATATACACTAAAGACCCAGTGCACAGATTCGTGCACAGGTGGGATTCCTCGGCCTGGCTGGCGATCAGGGCTGATCTGGGCCAGCTGGCCAGGGGAAGGGACCACAGGAGCTTGGCTGTAGGAGCACACTGACCACCCGGCCGGCCCAGGGGAAGGACCGTGGGAGGTTGGCTGGCCGTGGGAGGTTGGCTATGGGAGCACACTGATCACGGGGGGCAGCTCCTTCATTGAGCGTCTGTACCCTGGTAGTCAGTGTGCATCATAGCGACTGTCCAGTTGACCGGTTGGCCGGTCATTAGGTCGTTCCAGTCACTTAGGCATATATTCCCATCTCTATATATTCAGGACAGATTCAGATTTCCTGGTTCTCATAGTGGGAATTCAAAGCAAGATATGGAAAAACATATTATCCAATCTAGTCCAGTGTTTCCAACCTTTGTCGCATCATAGAACACATGGACAAAAGATCGTTTTGGATGGCATTCTTGGGTAAATGAAAGAGGCTACACGTGGCCAAAGGTCACTTGGTTCAAAGACTCTGGCCACCCTAGTCCTTGTCCTACTGCCTTGAGGCCTGAAGCCATCAATATCTTACACACCTTTTACTCATTTTTGGCATGCCAAGTAGGAATCTCACAACTGACAATTTGTAAAAGAGCAATACATATTAGTGTCATGTTGCTAGTCAGGGTAGCCTTGAGCAGGTGCAGTGGAAACAGAAAATGTTAGAAAAATGTGCATGCAGTTCAAGATATATGAGAAAAGTATGTGTTCACATAGAGCTGCCACATTTTCATGTAAGACTTTGAGTACCCATTGTGTACATGCCCAGGCTAGGACTGGCCAAGGCATAAAAGTGTGGCCACTTCATGGCTTGGCTAGAAACCAGTTTCACCCTGATTCATGCTGAAAGGAAGGAAAAGTGATTAACTAGGGCAGATGTTCCATCACTTCCAGCAGGAGCACCACATTCCTCTCCTGCCAAGCAGTTCTCCCTCTCAGACAGAAAACCTGAGATAGGCTCTCTGGCAGCCATGGCTGTGGGCCTCCAACATGGGTCACGGCTACTTCTTCAATCTCACACAACCTATGTATTCCTTTCATTAGCCACTGATTTTGTAAACAAAATCAAGACTGTCTAATATCTGTGTCTCTCTAATGCCATACACTTGATTTATAAATGAGAAAAAGGGCAGGGAGGAATTAAATACTTTACCCAACCTCCAGCCATGTTTGCCAGAGGAAAGGCTGGAAGCCAATAGGACTGACCTCAGCAACAGAGCTCCACTGGAAGATACCAATCCCAACTCTCCTGAAAGAAAAATAATACCACTTCCAAAAGTGTTCGCAATTTCTAAAGCTTAGCTCTTAATTTGTTCCAAAGAAAACATAACCCAAAACACTGTAATACTTCTTTTTAAATAGCATTTTAACATTTACATATGGGATGGAGCAAAAGTAGGTTTACAGTTGTTCCTATGAAAAATAATACTTTCTTATATAATAAAAGACTAATATGTAAATTGTCCCCTCAGGAGTTTGACCAACTGGGAGTTCGGCTGCTCGCTATGATGTGCACTGACCACCAGGGGGCGATGCGGAATGAAGGAAGGCCCTGGCTGGCAGCTGGCAGCCAAGGGAAGGAAGGCCCTGATCAGCCCTGATCGCCCTCCAGGCCTAGGAACCCTACCCGTGCATGAATGTTGTGCACTGGGCCTCTAGTAATTAATAATAATACAAGAATAAATTCTGTGTTTCCCATACTAACAACTGTCCTACACTGTATTTGTTTTTTCCTGTGCAAGTGAGTTTTAATTACATATATAGCATATTAAGATATACATTGATATACACATGTATATACACCAGTAACATGAAACAGAGCCATCTTGGGCATTTTCTTGGAGAATGCCATTTGACTTTTGAGTATTTGATATACTACCTAGATATTTGATGAGATTCTGCTTTTATACCCCAGGTTCATTTTCAAGACCTTAAATACTTGACTGGATTAAGTCATTCATTCTGTGCCCTATGACTTTGTTAGCACTAAATTTTGTCCCCGCATTGATATATGAAGAAAAGAAAGAAAATAAGTGAGTTGGGAAAAGAACACTGTTGGAATGCTGTGCGGCATGAATGATTTTATCTTCTGTTCTTCTTTGCCGTATTAAGAATGAGACCCCTCTTTAGGGCTATAACGTTGGGCAGAAATATTTCATGTTCTCCTGGAATATTTTGTTCAATTCTCAGAAACACCACTTTATCAGCAAAATGAATATAAGTCACATTCATCCAACTTCACTCCTGAACAAGGCATCAGTCATCCTTACCCTGAAATGACTTTTAACACAAGGGTGTTCCCTTTATTATGTTAACATTTAAATAATGTGCTTCCTTCATGTAATCATCAAAGACAAGATCAACACCAAAAATGCCGTCAAGCTTGTTGAGCAATCATGAAATTATGCATGCATGTATGGAGCGAAGCACTTACATAACAGGAGATACTCTATCAACCATCATATCAGAATACTGTGGCAGGGGTGGGAATGAAGTGAATTTCAACTGGCCTGTGAGGGGAAAATAAACTCATTAAGAAGGAACATCTTGGATCAGCAAAGTTCTGACTCGTGTTGTAAAAGAGAACTTCCTAATTCTCACACTACACCCTTCTCCCTGGATCATTAATAATCAAATCAGGGTAGATAGTCCAAGGAGTTAGTAGAGCATTTCATTTCTTTAATAAACATTGTCCGACATCTGTGCATTTCAGAAACTACTAATAGACAAAGCGTATGCCTTCGTGGAGTCTGCATTCTAAAAATACAACCCGCCAGCTTTGATGATAAGCACTACGAAGAAAAATAAAGCAAGGAGATCGAGGGATGGGGTGAAGGTGGACTTCCCCATGAGGTTGCTGAGGAAGATCTCCTCACAAGAGGAAGCTGAATGTAAAGGACCTGGTGTAGGCGGGGAGATGGATATGGAAGTGGGAATATGAGGAAGATTCTGTTTTCATTGCTGTATTTTATCAGAGGAAGAAAGCAATAGGATCAGCTGAGAGTGAGCAGGAGAGAGGGAATGTTGGAAGTTTGAGGATCAAGAAGAAGTTGTGAAAATCACCGTGTTGGGGACTGAATGATCTGGGAGAACCAAAAAGTTTGCTGGACCATCCTGAGGGACAGCTTCGTATCTGTGATCATTCTAAACTATGACCAGTCAGTGTAGCCATGGGCTCTTCTCCAGTCACATCGAGCCACAACAGGTGCAGGTGGAGAAGAGGCAGGAAGATGGCGTTAGTCAGGATTGGGGCTTGGGATGAGAATTCCAGGAGAGAGCAACAAGGAAGCTGAGGGGGACTGCAATGATTGATCATAGAATATGGGACAATGAATGAGGGTAGGATGACAGGATAGGTGCTGGGAAGTGGTTTGATTGGGCAACAGATTAGAAATCATGGTGTGGTTGAAGTGAACTTGGAGTATTGCCTAGAGCTGCAGGAGAACGAGATCTCTGTGCCAGAAAGCCAAGCAAGGGCCTTGAGAAGGTTGGAAACTCAGCCTAAATGCTGAGTAAACATAGCGATAAAGTCTTTCTCCCGAGTGCCCAGTAAAGCTCACAGGAGAAATAAGCAAACAAATTAAATAAAACCAAAAAGTAACTGCTTTATTCAAAGAAATACAACCATGATCATTGCTTTTCGGCCCCAGGAATCAGTGTTGGTGAGTTAAATATATATATATATATATATAATAGCTTGATGCTGCTAGGGATTAAAATCAGAATTTTATACTTCGATTTCCTGGTATAAATTCCTTTCAACACTGAACCAAACTGTAACATATTCTCTTTATCTGAATTCTCCATACAAATAATTGTTCTAAGTGGGTAACTTGCTGGTTAAAATCCTGATAGGTGGAACTTGTTCTCCCAACTAAAAGAGCATTATTTGCTTTATATTACCTAGGAAAAAAAATGGTGTGTTTTTTTTTTCTACGATGATTGAGCCTCAACAGTGTTAATTCGCCTTCTCTCTCCTTTTCCTTCTTGCTTATTCTAAGCCTCTTCTCAAATAAGGTTTTGAAAGATAAATTTGACATCTAATTTTTCTTAGCAGGCAGGGGACTGAGTCTAAAACTAATGAGTAAAAATTACATGGGCATTTTCTATCTTTAATATCGATTGTGGACATAAAGATTTATGTAAACATTCTTGAGTTGGGTGAGATATATACATTAACTACATTGGAATGACAGTGATGCCTCTAGTCACACACACCCTCCCCAACCCAAATAAAGTAATGCTGAAGCAAGATGCTTTTCTGAAAACTGAGGTAATGGTCTGCACATAATGGATGGAACTTAACTAAACATGTGAGTGCAGAAGTCAGACTGTGTAACAGAGAGGTATAAGATAGCCCTTTGGAAAAAGGAAGCAGATCCCAGCTGTGACTCACCCTCTCTTGCAACTATGAGGGAGTAAAATAGGGAAAACGTATCCTGAACTTTAAAGAGAACACTGAAACAAACATATAAGACAGAAGAATCAAGGCTCCACAAACTGGAATACACAATTGCAATGATGACCTCTCACCTTTTATAAAAGGTGTCTGCACCTCCCGAGCCATGAGCAGCTGGCTAGCATGAATACAGCCTTTTCCTTTTATAAAAGTAAACTAGCATTATGTTTTTATAAAATATTTTTTATTATGGAAAAAAACAATGTATAAAAATAACAAAATATCATACATTAGGCACTCAGTTATCCGATTAACATTACCTCTTGTGCACCTCCACTCCCTATCATTCTCTCTCTCCCTTTCTCTCCTTCTCTCTTAGTTTTCACTCTTATTCCAGCCATTGCTGCAGAGACCAGGTCTGTAACACAGGTGTGCCCTGACTACACCTCACATCAGGCTCAGATGAGAGCCTCTCGATTCCTCTGTATCCAGGTCTTTCTCTGACACCACACTGTGGGACCCCTGAGGGATCCGCCCCTCAAGCATGCACTTACATCCTGGAGCACCTAGGAGTTGATGCCTCACAGCCCTTGACCAATGGGGAGGGGATCCAAAGAATACATGCTTCTCCTTTTCTCTCCCTAGGTGAACTGTGCTGATACATCCTATATAATAAAAGCCTAATATGCTAAGTATCTGGACATCTGTTCAATCAAAGTGTAATATGCTAATGGTATGCTAAGGCCGCTCAACTGCTTGCTATGACATGCACTGACCACCAGGGGGCAGACGCTCCAACTGGTAGGTTAGCTTGCTGCTGGGGTCCAGCCATAGGGACTGAGTGAGACATGCCGGACACACCCTTGAGCCCTCCCATGGTCTCTCCCCAGCTGGCCAACCTCCTGCGTCTCTCCCCAGCCCTGATCGTGCACTGGTGGGGTCCCTCAGCCTGGCCTGCACCCTCTCGCAATCCAGGACCCCTCAGGGGATGTCAGAGAGCCGGTTTAGGCCTGATCCCGCAGGCCAGGGACCCCACTGGTGCACAAACTCGTGCACTGGGCCTCTAGTACTTTATAAGGATCCAGGAATCAGTCTGATATTTAAGGTTGATAAAAGAAGGGGAATTCAGCAAAGCAGGCTATGAAGGAGATGCAAGTAAGAGCAGATGCAAACCAGGAGAGGGAAAGAAATGAGTGGGAGCAAATTCTTAAGGGTGGGAGTGAGATGCAGTACAGAAGTGGAAGGGGTAGCTACAGATTGGCACAGGGAGAGTGTAACCACTGTATCAAGATGAAACTTATGTGAATACAAGGGTGAGCCAGCTGGCAACCAGGGCAGCAGGAGAATGCGGTTCTCTTCTGATTTCTTTCATTGACTCAGGTAAACTTAAAGCACAGTCACAGCTAAGGGTGAGGAGAGCTGAGGGGACTGCGAAGATTTGAGAAGAAATGAGACTAAACACTAGAATTAGTGGCAATTCTTACCTTTTTTGTGTCTTTCTCTAGGCACTATCTAATTTATAAAAGACCTTTCCATAATCATTACAACTTTAAACCACCCCCCCCCCACCCATTCTGGGAACAGATGGATCTACTGCACTGATTCTCAAAGTGTGGCCCCTGGAAACATGTTAAAAATGAAAATACTGAGGCTTTCCTTGGGCCTGCTGAGTTAGAAGCTGTGGTGGCGGCTGAGCAATCTGTGTTTTACAAAGCCCTCCAGTTAATACTTATGAGAACTAAAGGTACAGATCCAAGGGGCTACTGTATATCCTTACTAAAGTTACCCTTACACAAATTAGCTGTGCATATCTGATTTATAACATTATTCTTTTAAAATAGTAATGCTACAAGATGCACACAAGCTTTCATTTTAGAGTATGTTACTTCTAGAACTAGCCATTTTTCACATTCTAAGATAAAAATATTTAATAAAGCACCAATATTTAATATTTAAAAAAGTATTTAATAAAATACAAATTACATATTTTTAAACCAAACCCATTATAATTATTGTGATTTGAATTTAAGGTATGCAAAAATTCCTATAAAATGCAAAAAAGTATTTATATATGTAAACCAATGTACAGTTTAATTTTGCTGGTGGATTTTTAAGAACTGACAATTGTAGGTTCAAATTAAATCATAACATTGCAATTAATGCTGGGTGCTAATGAGGCAGAAATTTGCTGATATTTGACAATGATATTTTAGATTGAAATTAAAATGAATTTACAACACTTAATATGAATATACTGAATATTTTCTCCCAAAATTTGACTTTTAGATATGATAAATTACTAACCAAATCATATGAATTTTCAATGCCAATTACAAGACTAAGAACAGAAACATTTTTGAATATTTCAACACACTCTACAAAATAAAAGTAAAACTATAATGTAGGTAGGATGTTTTTATTATCATTAAAATGCATGTTAAAAACAAATCTTTATTTCAATAGCTTGATATTTAAAATCATAATGAAGGTACAGCTCTATTATTGATCATTGTTGATGAAAAATACAAAAATATATAAATCCAAAATACTCCCTTTTACAAGTCTCAATAAAGCAGTTTCCATGTGGGAATCATTTGAATATTACAGAGATTATCTTGAATATAATATAGAGCATATGAAAGAGTTCTCTTATGAGCATCTCCCTCAGTACATTACAGAAAAGGTCTACTTTGATGACCAGCAATTTAAAAGCAGAATAGTGCTTGATATTACAAAGTCATTGGTGATTCCCCATTCCCTACCTTCTGGGGATTACTATAATCTACCCTGGTTCCCTCGGTGTGTAATGCCCACTCAGAAATTATTTGCTACACATTTTAGGAAAATCATCATCAAAAATATTAAATATTAAT
>NW_006383015.1:4159388-4167533 GCF_000327345.1 Myotis davidii | reverse complement strand
TTTATATTAAGAATTTTTTAAAAATGTCTGGTAATGAAGAGAGAGCATAATTACTTCCTAGAGAATAAGAAAATAGTACCAGTTTTCTCATCGCTTTCAACTTGTGGTTATCATGAGTAATTCCAAAGTCTCTCCAGGCTCTTTCTGGGGTGATATGACATCTGAACTGAAGCCAGTTTCACTGATAGTTGGTTACCATGGGCAACAGCTCAGTTTCAACCTGGGTTTTTGTAGTCTACACAGGAACCTGGTTGGACAAACTGCGGTGGAAAGAGGTGAGGTTTTAGATTTTGAGAAAGAAATATACCAATGAGCTCAATAACTGGATGAAGTTATAGAGTTTTCACAGGTATCCTACCAAAACTTAATGCTCTCACAACTTTAGAGCCAGCAGGCCTGTATTTGAATTCCTTGCCTGTCCCTAACTTTCCGTGTCACCAGGGATAACTTGATAATTTACTTTTCCTCTAAATTCTTGTTTGTTTGTTTCCTTTACAAAATGGGAATGATGATAATATCATAAATAGGTGTTGCAAGGGTTGAGTAATCTGTGCACATAGCATTCCTGGAACATACTAGATAATGCAACAGAAGGTACTGATTTATTCTAACATGTAGTACATGCCTTTATACCCAAAATGGACTAAGTTCTGATTCCATGACATTATTGAATTCAAGTGATATGAAAAGGCACATGCTACTCCTCTAATGAATGCAAATTCTATCTCTTCAGCGCTGAGGGTTACTTTCAAACTCATTAGTCGGATACCCATAAATGCTTCTGATGTGATTTTAGATTGATAGTCCACCTGATACTCCTGATAATAACAACAATAACAACAACATAGTTACAACACAATAGGACACTGCTGTTTGTTCAGTCAAGGTGCCCTAATGTTTCCATGGTAACTTTCTCCCCTGTTCCTATGTTCAACCTTTCCTACGCAGGAATGGTGCAGTGAAACTCTTTAACTTATTAATGCCACCCGGCCTTTGCTTATTTATTTTATTGGTTGTTTTCCTTCTTTCTCTCTCTCCTCCCCTGCCTTTCATGCTCTGACCTCATTTTCACATAGCTCCTTTTCTACTTAGATATGTATCCATCTCTCTTCTCAGCCTCTGTTATTTCTTTTGTGTCTCTTTTCAAAACAGTGATCATATTCCAACAGAAGTCCTATCATCCTAAAACTAGTTTAAATGCCAAGTAACTCCCTATTCATAAAGTTAGATTGTTATCTTTCCAGGATAACTGCAGATATGACCAAGCTCAAATTCTTCCTCATGGAATACCAAACACGTTGTCATGGAAACCTGTAAAAGTTGGCTTAAGTGTCACTTCTATATGGAAGATCTGAATATACTTTGGTTAAAATCAGGAACATTAGATAAATTTCTGTAAATTTTCACTCTACAGATTTACTTCAGGTTTCACAACTAAAAGGAATCAATTTAATAGCAGTATAAAACACGAGAATTTTGCCATCCTAGTGAAAAAAATATGGTTGATGCCGAAGATATATAGCAATGGAAGCTATTACTTATAAGTGATGTTTTAAAAGCTACTGGTTATTTGTGGACTGCTTCTGCCTGATTAATATTTGAAATGTGGATATGTAATGATGAGATCCTTACTATCGATAGAGATAGTAGGGGAATTAGTTCTGAATTTATGGCATTTATTTCTTAGATAAATCCAATAATCCTTCAAATAAATATTAAATGTTAAACCAAAGGAAGCTTTGAGAAAAGTCAATTTATATTACTGTTTTAATAATTTTATCTCTCTTTTCTGAAACGTGTCAATGATTCATTGATTTAGAAGGGTTTATATGCCCTTTTATGATCTAAAAACCTCTTTTCACTATGTTCAGAACTGTATTACGAATTTATACACTGGATACTGAATTATTGAGAGAATAAAGACTGCTTTGAAAATCTTCTTAAAAACAATCTCCTCTTTTCTATTCTTTGTCATATCTAGAGTCTATCACATGTCACTTCTTTACAAATATCTCTAGTGTGGCTTTTGACTATAACTTTTCTTTTTTTCCTGTTTTATAAATTTCCAGTTGATCCCATCTCTGACCCCTTAGTATCATTTCTTTGGCATTAATGTGGGAGACCTGTGATTCAAATAATATCCAGTTGGCTTTCTAATTCAGTGATGTCCATACAGTGTTCTCCAGATTCCAATTCACAAATTTAGAGCAGAACTTCTGGGAGTTTATGTATGGGTCTCAGAGTGTCCAAAAGCACACCTGAAACTGCATGGCAACTTTCAGTTATGTTCACATATGCATTTTTACTAAGGAAAGAGCCCATAATCAGAAGCACACTAGCAAAGCAGACATTACCAAAAGTTATAAAGGACCACTACTTCAGGTCATAATATGGTATTGCAAAGCATTCATGCTGAGGTGGAAAAAGCTGATTTTGAGTCAAAGAGCTGGTTTTCAAACCCCAAGTTTTTCCTTCTAGGGTAATATATATGAGAAAATATACAGAATGGAGCAAAAGTAGGTTTGCAGTTGTAAGTATGCAAAACAAATCATTTTTTCTTGTATTATTACTTATTAATTATTGTATTATTTTCCATATACACAACTGTAAACCTACTTTTACCTCACCATGTATAGGCATTATGTAGCTTACTATAAATTTTAAAATATACTAATGATTGATAATTCTGGAAAACAGTGAAGTCTATGACAGGAAATTAAAAAACTAAATGTAGGGGCAAATCATTAATAGTAATTGAATTTAGAATATGTCATTGCTGTGAATTAATTTCCACATAACATTCCTCTATGAACTGACAAGGCAAATGTTTTTTTTAAAGGGCTGCATTATCTCCAAGAGAAATAATATGAAAATAAAAGAAATAGATTCTAGAAAAAAACTAAGTGTTTGATACAGTTTATATTATAATTATTTGGATAAGTCATTGTCCCTAGGTTATAAATTCCTTGAAATGGGAAAATTTAGCAAACATCTTTATAAGTATGATGCGTGATTAGCATTGGTTCTCAATAAATCAATGGACATATTTCCTAAGGACATATTTCCTAAGAACATATTTCAAAATCAAATTAGGTGTTGTCTCCCTTCACATGAACAACTTCTCTGATACAAATGAAGAACAAATGCTCTTTACATAAAGACAGAATATGAGTTTTAGGTAGAGAAAACTAAAGCAATTGAAAATAATTGCTACCACGGTGTATTAAGAGATATCTAACTGAGGGGAAAATATTTCTTAAACTCAAAGGGGTCTTAATGGATAACTTGAACTTCAAAGAAGCAACAGATCAGCTAAAGGGGAAAAGAATATGCCCGAGAAAATGATAAATCAAGAAGGAAAACATGTTAAGAAAACAATACTCTTCTAAAATAAATACTCCTCCGAAAATTTTATGTACTCGAAGATTAAGCTACTGTTGAATGCAATTAATAGAGCACTCAGAATTCCACCCAAATGAGTGAGTTTGGAAGGAGAAAACTGTCTCAAGTCAGCTGAATTCCAGTTCACTACCTCACAAACATGTGGGAATTTCAAACACAGATGAATGACTCAAATTATGTGGCGTTTGGTGGTGGGAGTTGAAGGTTTCCCTAACACTCTCCACACTGTTACTCTACGCATTTACTCTTCTCTCTAAAATGAACTGAATGCCTTCTACACATAGAGCATTGTGTTAGGTGCTGGCGACAGAAACAACTGCCAGAAAGCTTCAGGAAAACCAACGTGAGTCAGGGTTAGGGATGGAAGGAAAGTCGGAGCACTGAGAACACCATTTACTAAGCAGAGTTGGGCAAGGATGTTGACTTAGTGGCAGCCAGCACTTTCGGGGCACTTGACTCAGGGGCTGAGTCAGACAAAATCTGCTCTCAGCCTGGGAAGCCCTGACAAGAAGTGAAGACTGAGAAAGCCACAGTAATGGTGCCAGGGTGTTTCAGCCCAGGCCTGACCACCCGAGCTCGCCTGGGCTGAGAAAGATAAACACTCGGTCAAGTGGACTGTGGCTGGAAAAAATCAGGGCACCACAGGCCCAGGAATAAGGGCAGAGGCAGTGGGGCAGGATCCATGACCACCAAAAGAGGAAGTAAGCTTTTGTAGTCAGGTTTGAGGTTAACTAACATTCAGTACATATTTTAAGGAGGAACACCCATCAGCAAGGAAAGCCCTCCTTCACTTTGTAATGGTGAACGGGTCCTTTAGGTCAATTTCTAACAGGCATAAATCAATGTCCTTCCTATCATAAAACTAGTTCCAGAGACAATGAGATATCATGTCAAACCTTATAGAGGAGACAAGGATGAAACTAACATGGCCACTGCCTCTAAAGTATTAAGAGTCTAAGGAAAAGATAAATATGAAGACAAAGTTCATAAAAGTGCCAGGTAAGTGGATGTGTGCAGCGTAGCCAGGTCAAAAACGACAGGATGGTGAACTTCTAGGGAACGACACTGGCACTTAGATTACAGTGGCCAACAGTACTTAAACACAGGGTTAATCGTTTCAAACAAATGTTCCTTCCGGGAAAGTAAGGTCGTGCCAATAACAGATGGAGTCTTGAAAAGACTGTTCATTTAGTTACGCAGTAATGAGAGCTGGTGCTGTTGACATATCACTTCAGCCACACCTGCACCCAGAAAAAATGACACCTGGGCACAAAGCATGAGTGTGTGTGCTTGAGCATTCTTAAAAATTAGAAGTCTTCTTTAAATACTTTTATTCCTGTTCTCATTATTCAAAAGAGATTGTATTAACCTGTAATTTTAAGATGTATATGTCGTTTATTGTACATTTGCCCCCATTTACTTTCATTTTTTTTTCTAGAATAAAAATTTACCTTGGAAATTCACAAACGAGTTTTCTTTGCTACTTCTCTCCCTTCTACCAGGAAACATCTCCATGTTCTTAGGTAACAAATACAAAATGCCAATAAAACTCAAATGGAACATGTGAAAATTAAAAAAAAGTTCGGTCTAAATATCATAAGTTCTAAAGAGAAAACATGCTTTCTCACTTGTTTTAAACTGTACTAGTCAACACACACTAAATAAAGAGTAGAAACTTGGTTAATGTGATTTTAGGGGAAAAAATCTTTAATGAAGCAGCTGAAAAATTGATTCTGAAGTGTGTCCTAAAGGAATTGGTTTTTATCATGGGATCTCTACTAAGTTCAGTTGCTCAAGACAGGCAATGCTCTCGCATGAATCAGAAACAAGGGGTGTGGTAATGGAGAATTATGAAAATTGGAGAGAAACAAAATTATTTCAGAAGACATAATTATATGACTAAAAATACATGCAAAGAGATTTTAAAGAGACACCATCACTGGAAAGAGAAAAACCAAAACTAAGAGACTTTCATAGGGATAGAACTATTATAAGAAATACACATATATACACAGGTACTCACACACACACACACACACACACACACACACATATATACACACATATATATATATACATATACACAAATATATATATATACATCTAGAGTGTACAGCACTGGATTGATCATCATCCTTGTTTAATAAAAACATCTTTGCCAGGCATGGCCTTCTCATTTAATTTGTAACTCTATTTGTTGTTACTAATAAAATGAACACTTGTATGCTCATGACCTAACCCAAGACCTAGAATATAACCAATTATTTATGTGCTACTTCTCTATCCTTCCCTTTCACTCCTTTTGCACAGAGACAGTTGCCATTCTGAATTGGGGGGGTGTGGTATTTTATTTATAGATTTGGTACATAGTAGATATGCCTAAGAATTGTTTAGTTTTATTTGTCTTGTGAACTTTTGACAAAGGGGATTTTCTGGTTGCTTTAGGACTGATCCTGATGTTACTAAGATTGGCACTCAGGTGCTGTGTATTCATTCATTTTCACTTTTATGTAAAAAAATGTACCACTATTTATTCATTAGCCACTGACGGGTGTTTGGGTTATTTCTAGTTTTTGCTGTTTCCAACAGCGCTCCTCTGAACATTCTTTCCCTTTTCTCCTAGTGCACAGCTGCCAGAGTTCCTCTTCGGTTCAGTCTAGTTCCTCTTGGGGACTGATGAATCCAAATCATGGAAATACTCAAGGAAATACTCATGGAAATACAAAAAGAAAAGGCAAATTGTTCTCTGTTTAGTAAGAAATCTCAATTATTTCAAAGTTGCGGTCAATTTTTGCCAAACTAAAAAGTGTACATAGGTATTTCAGTTACAGTTTGGTGTTCCTCAGAAGATATTAAAGCCTAAACATATTTCATTTAGCATTAAAAATAGATGCTGGATCTAGATGAATTTAATCGTTGCTTATCTTTCAAGGAACAGATGATTGTGATAATATTCTACAACACAGAAACATTTTGAAACTATCTCCACAGTTAACTGTGCAAACCTTAGAACCTGTATTTAATTTGAAACTACCAGAAAAAGAGAGGCTAATTCCTTTAGGACACACTTCAGATTGATTGCTCTCATGGGCACTAGTATAAAATTCTGAATTGCTACTCCAACAGTGTGTTGGGTCCAGTGGTATATTAATACAATCATGTATTATGACTAAGTGAGGTTTTCCTGGGGATGTAGGGATATTTCACTATTAGGAAATCTATAACAGTGATTTAGTTCATCAGAAAATTACAAAGCAAAACCAAATGAATACATCATTAGATATTGAACTTTGACAAAACACAGCAGGCTAGTAAATTTAAGTAAAATAGAAATAGAACGAAACTACCCAAACATCAGACATATTCACACATCCATGAGTTGGGAAATTCCTTAAGGACAATTATAGTTATTGTTCAGTTTTATCCTCATTATCTAAAATTTCATCTATCTGGTGCAAACTCAGAGAGCAAAAAATATGAACTCCAAATTTCTTCCAATTGAAAAAAAACACATAAATTAAAACTATGGGGGAGGATGTTGTAATCATGGAAACTATGGTGTAACACAAATAGAAGGGAAGACTAATGGAAGCCTGAGAATCCGTATTCTTCTCTTGTGATTGTTACAATATAATCCCATGCTAAATAAATAACCTCGTACATAAGTATTCTCATAAATACATGAGAATAACCTTGATTCTTTTCTAACATTTCCATCTAATTAACTTCTAAGAGCCTCCAGCATTAATGCAAATATGAAGGACTGTCCCACACCCATGCCTGTTCTGCAGTCATTGCACAAGTACATCCAGGAGGTCACAGAAACCTGGGAAGTACTTTATTAAGCCTCAGGCAAACCCTCTTGTCAATCCAATGTGCTGCCACTGGTGCTTAATTTACCTCAATTGTTTCCTTGACTGATTTTGTTCTATACCATCTATATTTTTATGAACTTCTGCCATGCGCAGTAATTGACACCTGAATTCTCAGCAAGCTCGCAGTGAAGGCTTTTCACTTTTACACCTTGTTCCTTTGATACTGAACAAGAAATCACCTTCCTTAATTAAAATAGCTATGTCCACACACACGTATACACTCACACCCGCACATAGTCAGGATTGAAAAACTTAGTGACCCAACCCATAAAAAATTGTGAAATTCTTTTTCCTCCAAATATACTGCATTTTTCAAATCACGTTAGGTCAGTGGGAAGGCAAAACCATGAGACTGCATGCCACCAGTGAATTGCTAGGAAAAGGGGAATTACTTCTGAGTTGTTGGTATTGAAACAGTATATTTTCAGCAACTGTTAAAAATAACAACTTGTGAATTCAGGTGTCAAAGCTCAAAGAATGAAGCCGGGACAGGAGATAGTAGCACTATTTTCATTACAGTGAATAGATTTTCTTACACTCTAAGGAGAGACAAGGTTTAGAGACTTCAATTTTATGTAAGACCTAGAAAATTATTGCTTGTTGTTACAATAATTTATACCTGCCAGTTTGAAATAAAGTGTGAGTTATGCTTCAGAAAATCACACGTTTTCCATCAAATGTTCGTCTTATTGTAAAATGAAATCACTAAAAAAAGTCTTGTATATATTCATTCATAAACCACAGAATCCTTTTGAAATAGGACAGTAAGAAAACTAGCTGTAAACATTCTGAATTAAATTAACCATTGTATCCCTAGTATAAAGTTTCTATTCTTTTGTTTTATTTTTATTGTTGAAATTCTTACAGA
>NW_006383015.1:4159057-4159356 GCF_000327345.1 Myotis davidii | reverse complement strand
CCCCCCCCCCCCCCCCCCCCCGCCCTTTACCTTCTCTATCTGGATCCTGCCACACCCCAGGCATTCACCACATAATTGTCTGTGCCCATTGCCTATGTATATACGCATATAAATTCTTTGGTTAATCTATTCCTACCACCACACCCACTTCCCTCTGAGATTTGCCAGTCTGTTCCATGCTTCCATGATTCTGGCCCTATTTTGTTCAGCAATTTATTTTGCTCATTAGATTCCACATGTAAGTGAGATCATGTGATATGCTGACATGCAGATGGTATTCTCTTTTGCCAAGGGTCAGA
>NW_006383015.1:4151495-4158885 GCF_000327345.1 Myotis davidii | reverse complement strand
TATCCACTGAGCCAAACTGGTTTCGGCCAGAAGTAATTCTTAAGAAGTATATTCTAAGCATAATACCTATGGGAAACTGGGAAGTCTTTAAATAAGTCTTGCCAACGATAACCACCACCACCACCACCACCACACACACACACACACACATACACACACACACAGACACACACACACGAAAAGAAATAGTTAAATCCTGTAAAATGGATTTAAGCTTTTATTTAACTTCATAGTGTTTGTCAATAGCTGCTGTACCTCAATATGATTACTTGAGAAAATAGACACTTATTATCCCCCTACAGAAAACTGAGGCCCAAAGAAGGTAGAAAACATTCCCAGGCACACAGCTAGTAAGGTGCAGATTTAAATGCAAACAATCTAACCCCATGAATACACTTACTTGCTATGCAATTAATAGTGCAAAAAGAGTTACTTCTATTAAAACTAAATTAATTACAAAACATGTACCAAATGTTCACAGAACATTATTCATAATAGTCAGAAGTAGAAACAATTCTAAAAATCCATTACTAATGGATGAACAAAATATGGTAAATCCACACAATGGAGTATTATTATTCAGTCATAAAAATGCATCACTATAGATGCACGTTATACTATGGATGCCTTGAAAATATTACGCTAAGTGGAAAAGCCAAACACAAAGGCCACGGACATAATGTACGAATCCATTACAGGAAATATCCAGTCTAGGCAAATCTATAGAGATGGAAAGTAAGCTGCCTGTTGCCTAGGGATAGGGGATTGGGTGTAAAAGGAAACTGACTGCTAGTGGGAATAGGGATTCTTTTTGGAGTAATAAATATGATCTAAATTGATTGTGGGAATGGTTGTACAACTCTATGAATAAACTAAACACCATTGTATTTAGGGGGGAAAACAACTAAATTAACTGCTTTGAAAAGATTCAAAGATCGCCTGCTGGAAGACAGAGTCCAAAGGGAAAAGACTTGGAAAACAAAACAAAACACAGAATCTGTAAGGATTCTGCAATTAAAATATTTTAAAAATGTTCTTACCTCTTCCTTCATTATAAGAAACTAAAACTGGAGATCATAAACACATCATGGAGGTAGATATTATAAGAAGGAAAAGTCATGAGCCCAATAAAGCAAAAAATGAAGCCCCAGGGAAGTCCTGAATAGGGCAGCATGGGAAACCAGGGGAGATTTCAAAGAAGGAGTGATACCCAAGTTGGTTACTAAATGTCTTCTAAACAGTGCTCACCCAATACTGAAAAGCACAGATAGTTTTCCAAACGGAAGCATGAAAGCCACATGACCAGAGTATGGAGAAAAGCTCCGTGTACCTGGGCCTTAAGGCAGGTCAAGAGGAGGAAAGAAGAAGGAGATGCAAATGGACAGGTAAATCAGGGGGACAATGTCTTCCTAAGGATTATACACCTGATTCTGCCAGCCCAGGAGATCCAACAAAGGCATGGAAGTGAGGACAAAGCAGTAGTGCAGCCTCCTGTGCGTTAAAGAGAAAGGACTCTGCAAGGCCCACCGATTGGGGGGGCGAGGGGGGCGGGGAAACAGTGGATGCACAGAAACCAATTTTGTGGTCCTTCGCTATCAAGGCAGGAAATGCTGAGCCCCAAACCACAGCAATGACTATGAAGACGGACAGGAGAGGATGTGATGATAGCTTTATATAGAATAAAAAGGCTTAGCGGCAATGTTAGTCAGGTAGCTAGGTATTAATAAAGGAAGGGAGCAAAGGAAATCGGACAT
Organism: Myotis davidii; assembly: GCF_000327345.1. Taxonomy (NCBI): domain Eukaryota; kingdom Metazoa; phylum Chordata; class Mammalia; order Chiroptera; family Vespertilionidae; genus Myotis; species Myotis davidii. Next base: position 4,157,131 of record NW_006383015.1, on the reverse strand, counting down.
TATGAAGCATAATCAACTAGGGAGCATGGGCCTGAAGTTACAGCTTCACCCACGCCCCACGGAACCACTGGTCTGCTTCCTGCAGATCGCTGGGGGTGGGGATGGCACGGTAACAGGGGAGGTAAGCACGGGCACAGTAAGAGCCAAAGCTCTGCCCATAGAGGCCTGTCTGTCTAGCCTGGGAAAAGGAAATGAGTTGGTTAGGAAGCCCCAGAAAGCTTGAGAAGCTGGAAGGACTCCTAGAGATAATATACTCAGTTCAACAAAGAAGTCTCTCTCTTCCAGTAACACATGCTGGCCCTTTAGGTTTGCCCCATTCTCTCTGTAGCAGCCATGCCATCTTAGCGCTGCCTGGGGCTCAGGACACCTTGTGGGATCCAAGTGCAGGCCTGACACAGCACCAGCTGCAGCCCAGCTGGGAACACTGACTAAGCTACTCAGAAGGGGAGAAAGCCTGGACTGGACCGGCCCTGGCGGGGCACAGAATCTCTGGACACCGGCCCTATCCCTAGGCCTGATGAAGGCAAGATCGGAGTTTTTCCATGGCGGAACGGACAGAGATGGGACATTGGAAACCCAGGGGCACTGCTTTAATTTTTCATCTGGTGCCACAAATAAGCCTTACCACATCACAACCTCCCGTAGGTGAGCCTCTAGAATGCCTTCCCTGAGATCCCGTGAAAGAACACGATTTCCACCGGCAAGAACAAGAATAGAGGATACACTCTATGAGGACAGGAAGCAGACGATTTTGCTCAATATTACCCCCAGAGTCTATCCAAGTCCCTGAGAAATTACTAGTGTTCAATATTTGTTGAATAAATAAATGGCTGCTTAATGTGTAGGAGGGGCAGAGGAGGATGCCTCCCATACTCTTCATATTTTCTAGGCTTGATAATGGTATCTTAAAATGGAAATAAAGATGGCAGGAGATATAAAAAGTAAGATGATTAATTCGGTGGGATGCTGGGGTCCATCCCCAGCGGGTCCAGGGGTCCCCAAAGGTGTGGACGGAGTCAGCGAAGAAGGAATGACACAGAGACAGCATTCAGTTGATCAGCAGCCTAGCCAGGATCTCTAGCCAGGATCTCCAGCCAAGTTCTGGTCTGGATCTCCAGCCAAGTTCTGTTCAGGATCTCCAGCGAAGTTCTGGTTAGGATCTCCAGCCAGGTTCTGTGTCCATGTTCTCTTGCTAGGTTCTCCAGCCAGGTTCTCCAGGTTCTCCAGCCAGGTTCAAGTCAGGCTCTCTAGTCAGGTTCTCTTGCCATGCTATCCAGGTTCTGTAGCCAGGTTCTGTCTCTAGGTTCTTTTGCCATGTTCTCTCTCTAGGTTCTGTCTCTAGATTCTGTTGCCAGTTTCTGTCCAGGATCCTTTGCCAAGTTCCATCTCTAGGTTCTGTATCTAGGTTCTGTTTCCAGTTTCTGTCCAGGATCTTTTGCCATGTTCTGTCTCTAGGTTCTGTGTCTAGGTTCTGTGTCTAGGTTCTGTCTTTTGTTGTCTTGTTGCATCTGTATTTATACCAGTTGATTCCAATCCTATCAATCTCTAGTCCAAAGGTTAGGGCGTTTCTTATCTCCATTCCAGGGAGTGAAGATAATGTAGCTAATAATGATTGTTCGTAGTTAAAGTGATTACCCGCCTGGCACTTAGTTAAGGGGTTTTATTCCCTCCCTAACTTCAGGGAAAAATCCCTACCTGGGGAAACAACCTTTCTCAGAGAGGTGACCTTGGTTAAAACACATAGTGCCAAGAAGGTGAGCAAACATATTAAGAACAGTATGCCATATATGCCAGGTCCCTTGAAACAGCAAGGATGGACCGGCTCCTGGCAGTGGGACCACCTGGGGTTGAAGTACCTGAAAACAAGAAGCTGGTGAAAATCTGCCACAGGCAACTTATTGGAAATATAAGACTCGAGTTCCAAAAAGAAAAGAGGACTTGTGGCTACAGCTTTTAGGAGGACTTGAGGTAAATGATAGCTAAAACTGTGTGAACCAATGAACTCAAATCGGTTCGGTCTTCAGTGAGAGGGAATGTCAGGAGTGGTAGCTTGGAAAGCTGAGGAAAAAGGAAGAGGAACCAAGGCAGCCTGTAGATGAACATGCCCAGAATTAGTGAGAGATGATACTGGAAATTTTGAGAAGTGCTAACATTTCTGATCCTGAATGCAAAGTTAGGACTGTCTCCACATCTACTCAAAACCTGCACAGTAAAAGAATGATGGTGTCTTTGAGTTATCATAACATCCATCGGCAGCGTCCTCAGCTGAAATGTTAGCCTTTTTTTCTTTCCAGACCACATGTTTTCTGACTTTATATCAGAACTACAGGCCCAGTGCACAAAACTCATACACTGGGGGGAGGGGGAGGTCTCCCTCAGCCCAGCCTGTGCCCTTTTGCAGTCTGGGAGCCCTAAGCCATCAGTTGGACATCCTTAGCACTGCTGTGGAGGTGGGAGTGGCTCCCGTCACCGCCACTGAGCTCTCCAGCCGTGAGCCAGGTTTCTGGCCACTTTATATCAGAACTACAGGCCCAGTGCACAAAACTCATACACTGGGGGGAGGGGGAGGTCTCCCTCAGCCCAGCCTGTGCCCTTTTGCAGTCTGGGAGCCCTAAGCCATCAGTTGGACATCCTTAGCACTGCTGTGGAGGTGGGAGTGGCTCCCGTCACCGCCACTGAGCTCTCCAGCCGTGAGCCAGGTTTCTGGCCAAGCAGCGCTCCCCCTGTGGGAGTGCACTGACCACCAGGAGGAAGCTCCTGTGTTGAGCATCTGCCCCCTGGTGGTCAGTGCACATCATAGCGACTGGTCATTCTGCCATCGGGCCAAAACCAGCTCTCCGACATGGGACATGGGAGGTTGGCCAGCTGAGGAGGGACTACTGGAGGCCTCCAGGGCATGTCCAGCCCGTCTTGCTCAGGCCCGGTTGGCCAGACCCCAGCAGCAAGCTAACCTACTGGTCAGAGCATCTGCCCCCTGGTGGTCAGTGCATGACACAGCAAGTGGTTGAGCAGCTTTATCATATCATTAGCATATTACGCTTTGATTGGTTGACCAGCTGACCAGACAACTGGACACTTAGCATATTAGGTTTTTATTATATAGGATACTGCCTACCACAGACTTGTTTTTGAGATTTTTACATTAGAAAACAATTCAGTAAAAAGAATAGTCTCTTTACAAATAAATCATGATGACTAGCTTGTACCTACAGAAACAAGAATCTGACTGAGATAAACACATTGCTGGTCATGATTTAACCGAATCAAATAAGGATGAATTCATGGAGTGGGATCTAGGAAATGCAGAGCAAAGGACAAGGGAATTCCAGCTTCTCTCTAGCCTAAGCCTGAGGGAATGTACATTGACTCCAGGTATCCATTCTCATCCTATAGACAGAAATCGTTTTGAAGGAGGGAGGGGTAATTCATCACTATCCCTACAATTACCTGAAGTAATCTCTCTCAAGATCATGCAATTTCTTTTATTATTATTTGATGGCCTCTAGCCAAGCACTTTACCTGTAATTGTTTCTGGAAGGACCTGCTCAAGTGTGGTAACCTTCTGATGAAATAGTCAGCCAGCCAGCCAGCCAGCGGCTCCTGCTCTACATAAACAGCTTTCCCTAGGAACATACGAATGCCATGAGCGTCCGCATTTACTGTTCTCCCTGTTAGTTCCCTAACTCATCCCTGTGCTGCCTTGAAGCTTCCTTTAAGATGTACACAGATGTCATTACTGTACTGAAGGGGTCCATTCACCTGTGCACATCACAAACAAATCAAAGAAAACAGGAGTTTACAGCAAAGAAAGTAGAGATATTTTAGTTGAGGAAATGGCACCAAGCCCGGAGTCACAGGTAAGCTAAGTCTAAAAGACCTGGCTCCCAGATGGCTTCCACGGCATGGGGTACAAAGGGGGAACTAAAGCAGTTGGGTTCACATGCTCTACTGACTAGATGGGGCCAGGTAGCTAATAGTTGTTCATTGTATCGAGTTCATTGATGTCAGCCATGGCATTGTTCTGTCTGGTTTTGTGAGAATGTGGCCTGTGGGGTCCTTCAGTTTTCATGGGCCTGGGGCTGACACACAACTGAAGTCAAGATGGTATCTTTAGCTTGATGGAAACTCTGTTTCTGTGGTCAACAGACCTGGGGCTTTGAGACGGACCAGAATCTGATGTCCTAAGGGCTTAATGACTAAGGGAGGGAGCAGACGGACAGAAAGGAGACAGGGTTAAAGAAGTGGAGTTTCTGCATGGGGACAATGTCATCATCTCGGGGAGAACTTTTCTTACCTTCTTACTTAAAACTGTAGTTTTTATTCCCTGACTTTCCACTCCATACCTTGCTTTATTTGTCTGCATAGTGCTTGCCACTTTCAATTATAGTATACAATCTACTAGTAATTATTTTATTTTCTGTACTAGATTATAGGCTTTGAAATGAGAGATAATTTGTCTGTTATAGTAATTGGTTTATCCCATACCTAGAATAGTTCCTGGCACATAATTGATGCTCTTCCCTTTTATTTTAATCCTTACCCAAGGATGTGCTGATTGATTTCTTAGAGAGAGGTGCTGGGAGCCGGTCCATCCTTGCTGTTTCAGGGGACCTGGCATGTATGGCATACTGTTCTTAGTGTGTTTGCTCACCTTCTTGGCACTATGTGTTTTAACCAAGGTCACCTCTGGGTTGTTTCCCTAGGTAGAGATTTTTCCCTGAAGTTAGGGAGGGAATAAAACCCCTTCACTAAGTGCCAGGCGGGTAATTAATCTCTTTAACTACGAACAATCATGCTTAAACTACATAATCTTTACTCCCTGGAATGGAGATAAGAAACGCCCTAACCTTTGGAATGGAGATTGATAGGACTGAATCAACTGATATAAATACAGATGTAACAAGACTTCGCTGGAGATCCTGACCAGAACTTGGCTAGAGGAACCTGGCTATGATGATCACCCGAAGGCTGCCTCCATGTCATTCCTTCTTCGCCGACTCCGTCCACACCTTTGGGGACCCCTGGACCTGCTGGGGTTGGACCCCAGCAGAGAGGAAGGGAGAGCGAGAGGAATATGGATGTGAGAGAGAAACTTCAATCAGTTACCTCCTGGTTCAACCAGGTGCTTCAATTGGTTTTGCACCTGGACAGGGGATCAAACCCACAACCAAGTATGTGCACTAACTGAGAATTGAACCCACAACCTTTTGGTGTACGGGATGATGCTCCAACTAACTGAGCACCTGGCCAGGGCAAGACTATTTTAGACTCAGGGGATGGGGATCAGGGGGATCAGAAGGCCTTGCTCAGGAATTGCTATAAAGAATGAAAAGATGCTAGCCTGGACAGGGAACACCAGTGGAGCTGAGAGAACTAGAAGCTAAGTCTAAGAAATGTTTTGGAGATATAACTGATCACATTTGCTGATGGATTCTATTGAGGCATGAAGAAGAGTATAGTATTGAGAAAGGCTCCCAGCTTTCTAGCTTCTTAAGAATCAGATTTCAGCAATAACATTTAGGGATTCCAGCAAGAATATATTGCTACATCTGTACTGCAAAATGAAAGGAACAGAAATGAGATAAAGCATTTGTTACATTTATTGAACGTCTCTGAAGCCTCCTATCTAACTCCAT
>NW_006383015.1:4140366-4151449 GCF_000327345.1 Myotis davidii | reverse complement strand
CCTGCTTTAATCCAAAGGTTGCCTTGAGTTCAAGCTTGTAGCCCATACAGCCCAGCCTGTCAATGTCTTTTATTCTGTTGAAAGGGAAAATTAAATGCTTAATATATGTTCCCTGCTTCCTCTTCTGTTTGTTTGCACCCATTACTTTACTGATGCTATTCCACTCTCCACTCTCAACAATCCTGTTGTGTTTTTATTGCTATAACTTATGAGAAATCCAAGGCTCAAAGAGACTGAATATTTTGCCAAATATCACTTAGCTAGTAAGTGCTAGATCTAGCATTCAAACCCAGGCATGTTTATTCCCAAACTGCTCTTTAATGCCATGCTACTTCTGATGGTTTAAATTATGTGAGATTCAAAACAGCTAATTATTCTCCACTCCTGCCAGTTCTACCTTACCATATGCATCATTTCAATATTTTTTACAGTTCCTTTAACTATATTTAGATGAATATTAAAACAGTTGTTGAGTTTTGCTGAGGGAACCCTACCTAGACATTGGGAAGAAGGATTAGGATTAAAATACCCTGAGATTAAAGATTGAGTATGACTCTAACAATCATAAAAAAAAGGAACAGGTTGTAGCTTATTTATTAACCAAATCACATAGGAGAGTGCCATCTTATTAAAAATTTTTCTCCTATGATCTGCTTATAGAAGAGGAAGTTTCTATTGTCATTTAAATAGGGGCACCTTAATTATAAGTAAATGACATTTTATCACCTCATTTTTATCTCCAAAGTCTAATGCCTATAAAAATATCTAATTGGAATATATAATGGCTTTCAGACTCACCAGCAGTCACTGTTTATGGAGGCATTATGGCTCACAAAAACAAAAAAACAAAAATTAAAAAGAAGAGTTATTTTCTTCATTTGACTTAGGATATAGTATAATGTGATTTTATCCCTTCAGGGTTAAATAAAATGAATGTTTCAAATTCAGAAAAAACATGCCTGCATATGTAATTATTTATCTAAATTCCATGGATTTTTAGTATGACCAAAATGAAACAAAATTAATAGGTAACTAAGGTTTTGGGCTATTTTAAAGTTAAAGTTCCCTCAATCAGTTGCCATTTTGTTTTCTTTTTACAACTTTCTATTATAAATGATACACATAATCCTAATACAAGTACTTATTAATTTTTAAAATGCATATTAATATTAAAATGGAAAACTTAAGTGGAACCCTGAATACTGATCACAATACACATTATTCACTGAATGTGAAATATAACGCATGAAATAATTTGTTTGAATCTGTAAGTTAAGAATAGGGCAGGAAAAATAATTTATTACTAAAATAACAGATAGCATTTAAATCACCACAATAGAATAAGATATATAAGTATATAATATTGAATATTGCTTTGGGATATCATAAATATTCCTCAGCTATAATATAACTAAGGAAATAGATAATAGGCATCTAGTAGTTTAAAATTATATTGCTTTCATTCCATTCTTTGATATATAATTTAAATATGTGAAAAATTGCTTCAGGTTCCTAAAAGAAGTGCAAGTATATATTATTCCACAAGGTGGCGAAAGCATACTATGTGTTGCTCTATTGTGTAGGTTCCAAGTGTGTTGTACTATTTAATCCTCTTTATTCTGTGGTCATAGTGTTTCGTGTTATAAGGACTTACACTTCAAAGAGCCATGTTTTATCTTATTCTCAGGCAGTACTTGCTGGTACACAAGCTATGCACTTTACAATCAAAAGTACAATAAAATCAGGGTAGTTCTCAGCAAATAAAATTTCAAACCTACTCAGTAACCTATTCTGAGACCACTTACCACTTTGACTAAATTGTTCTGGATTCTCTCTGAATCCCAGTGCAGCAAAGGTTTTTGCATGTGCAGTTTTAAAACATATTTACAAAATGTGAATTCTCCTTTACCTGTGTCCCCAGATAATAATAAGAGCAAACCTCAGAGGCGTGATGATTTGAAGTGACCAGAAAAAGCTATTTTCCTTCACTGTCCAAAAATTCATCTTTGTCCTATCCAAGGGGGATAAAGTGCTTAAAATCCCACTTTTAGAGAATTATTCTTTTAGGTAAAATATTACTTTCTGTACTTAGTCTTTGAAAACACAAACCCTTCAGCTTGGGTAATACTAAATCTTTAGCACCCCCTCTTGCTGGCTGCATGACCTTGGGTAATTTACTTAAACTCTCTGTTTCAATTTCCCCATATGCAAAATGGAGGAAATAATAGAACCTACTTCATATAGCTGTTCCGAGAATTCATGTAGGTGAGATAATTCACATAGAACACCTTGCTCAGAACTTGGCAACCGCAGCGACCCCACAAACAGTAGCTATTGTGATGATCACGATGAACACTTGGCATGTTTCTCACGAGAATCTGTCCCATGCTTGGACCGGGGCCATGGAAGAAGAGATGGGCAGCGAAGGATTTCAAAACAAGTCCTGTGTGGCAGCTCTGCTTGGTGGTGACCATGTGCTATGATATTCATGCACTGATAGGGCTTCCCAGCATTTCAGCTGAACCACTCTAAGACGGTCCTTGGGAGATATTTCATATGTCTTCTCTTTATCCCGCCTGCACCTCCTCAACAAGATGGCTGAACTCATCCAGAAGAAGAGCTGGTCTCTCCATCCTTTCTGTGGACCTTCTCCCCAATTTACAATCTCACCAATATCCCCATGGGACCTATCCACTGAGGGACCTCTATTCACCATGTATCAGGCGCTCAGAGGGCTTGTTGTCTCCCAGTATCTTCATATGCCTAGGCCAGTGCCCACAGTCAGTGCCAGCAGGCAGTCTGCATTCCCACATCTCAGGATTAGTTTTAGCTGCTGGGCCATGTGAGCTTTACCAAAGAGGAGCCATTGGTGAGCCTGACTGGGACGTCAAATGTAACCTCCCAAACTACAAAGGCTTGGAAACTTGGATTTCAGAGACTGGTATTCTTTTTAATAAGGGCAATGTGTTAAAGTAGCAAGGAAAGTGATTCTATTTATATGTCTCTATATTTTATATAATTAAGCTAACAAATAAACAGAAGAAATAAACCTATGTGGGCTCCAACCTCCTGATGTTTGAATAAAAAAATACATTCATCGCTTCTATATTAATTTTTTCCCAGTAGTTTAAAAATATGTAAGAGCCATGGTAGAAGGAATTTAACTGCTGACACTACATAATTAAGGTGGTGACAATATTATAATCCCAAGACTGAACCTGCTGAGTGACATGGGGCCTGCACATGTTATCTCAGGGCTCTGGACTGGGAATCAGTGCAAGAGAGTAAAACATTCACATTCCTCAAAGATGATCTGCAGTTTTCAAGTATGATCTGGGGACCCTTGAGTCCCCAAGACTTTTTAGGGGTCCAAGAGGTGAAAGTTATTTTCATAACAATGTTAAGACGTGGTTTGCCCTTTTCATTCTCTGTCACAAATGTACTATGACAGAGAATATACTGTGACAGAATTTTCCAGACGCTATGGGAAAAATGACAATGTCATCACTCTAAGAGCTCATGAATGTGTGTATTCTCATCCTTTAAACAGCTCTCGGTGCTAATTTCTAATATAGTAAATATGGGTAGACCTAATCTACATGAACTACAAAAATCTACATACTCTTCATAAATTTATACAAAGATTTTGAGGACTTCTGTCATTTTTAAATAGTGAAGAATGCTCCTGAGACCCAGACATGTGAGAACCGCCACTCTAGCTAGGCCCTGTTGAACTTTTTGGAAAATAAAGTTAAAGAAAATCTTAAAACACTTTGTGCCGATTATCCTCCATCTGCCCCGGATCCACTCTCTGTCCATCTCAGCCCTGCTCTGTGCCCTTAGAGGCTGACCTCTACAAAATTCATCCCATGCTCTCCCTTGCCCTCTGGCTTCTGGCTGGGTTTGGCCAATGAAGGCTGTAATAGGAGGTCAGAATTCAGGAGGAGAAAGGCTGAAGCATGTAGCCCTCTCACTCCTGGCCTGTTTTCGCTCAGATCTGGCTTGGTTACTTACCCTCTGGTTTCTGTTTAGCAGCTCTTCGTTCATAATCCCAATTCTCAATTGGACTCAGGAACTATTGTTTATGCCCCCTGACCTGGGCTTTCAGAAGTAACGCTGCCTTTTGTTATTAGTCCAAATGTGCCTCAACCCCCCTAGCTCTTTTAAATCTGGTTGCATTCCTATAAAATAGTACCTTCATTAAAACATTTCTTCATCAGTCTCTACTGAATGTATTTAGTTCTTGCTAGAACCCTGACATATATACTAATTAAATTCACAACTGGATTTCTGTTTAGGACTCTCTGATATTTGATTCATCAAAAAGATCTTATTCAATATTAACTGAGACTTTATTTACCCTTTACTTAGCCTTCCTAACTTGGGAAGGATTTTGGTTTAAATGTTAAAAACCCTTAACATTTTCCAATTTTCACGGCAGCAAATATGATGGCGTTTAAAGCTCTCTCTAACCTACCTCTTCTGTATCTATCCCATCTGAGATTCCAACTCCTCACCCCGCACCCTCTGCCTCACAGAGACCAGCTCTGTTGACTGCATGTCAGATTTCTTCCCCACCTCTGTCACTGCTCAGCAAGTTTCATTCACTTACTAGAACACTTTCATATTGGTTTTTTCCTCTCCCTAAAACTAAGCTAATGTTTAAAATACAGGGTTGGGCAAAAGTAGGTGTACAGTTGTTTGCATGGAAAATAATACAATTAATAAATAATAAAACGAAAATAAATTCTGTTTCTCGTACTCACAACTCTAAGCCTACTTTTGCCCCTCCCTGCACTATTCTCTTCCTGAATCCCTTTTCAAATTTGAACATACAGTGGTGGTTCTCTTGTATTTCTCATCCCTGCCATTAATCCAGGGCCCAAATCAAGTGGAGTAACAGGTTTCAACCTTATATCCTAGATGTCTTCAAAGTAAAATAATTTTTATTTTTTTTATTTTTGATGTTCTTTGATGTGTCATGATACTGAACATACAGTAGTGTTCTCCATAGCCAATGCGGGAAAGGGCTTAGCTAACATATAAAACAGGAATAGATATGGTTAACCCCTAAGAATAAATCAGTATTGAGAAGATAATTCAAGGGGATAAATCCTGACTTAGTATAGCATATAAAGTATATGATCTAATTTTAAAGACAGATGAGCTGGTACTTAGTTTGAAATAATGAATAAAGGGGGAGTTCTGCAGTCCTCAAATACAATGAGAACTACAGACATGTTGTTTATGTAGCTATTCATATAGAAACTGGGTAACAATCTGCAGGCTACTTAATAAAGTCACAATTTGGAGATTCATAATGAAAGTAGCTAAAATATCCGAAGAAACCGAGGCCTGAGTTTTTTCCTTCCAATGCCACAGCACACAGCTGTGCGTGTTCAGCACATGGAGGTGACAAGAGGCTCCCATTCACCACCGAATCCTGACTCAGGCAGGCTCACGCAGATCGCCACAGCCAGCAGCCAGGGCAGCTGCACAGTAAAGCGTTGGAGAGCTCGCAGGAAACACAGCTGTGCTCCCAGACACAGCTGTGCACCAGAAAAACTGCTGGGTGGGGCTCGCCTGAGCACATCCCACCCACTGTCATAGGCCCAAACTAATGGGATCTGGTAACCTGGTCTGAATGAGCGTAGTATCTTTGAGGTTAGGAGCAAAGGGCATAAATCCACCAAGTTGTATTATGAGCTGCTGCTCAGCTTCAGAATTAAAGAATTCAGTGCGTTTTGTCTCTTTCCCACACCACACACACACACACACACACACACACACACACACACACACACACAGTATTTTGCTTTGTTTCTTCTTTGTGGAGTTAAGCTTTCTGGATTATCACTTGAAATGACACTAGCTTGAGTTTGCATTGACCCTGAAGGAAGCTTTACAACCTGCTCAGCTAAACCAAAAAAAAAGGGGGGGGGAAGAGGGGGACAAGAAAAAAAAAGCTTAATCTTTCCATGTATGTAGCCAAGAAAGCACAAACTAAAACTGCACAAGTAATAACCACTAACTCAGCTCTTAAGCAACAACTAACTTTTCTGGATAACTAGTGAGTCAACATTTATTCAACAACATATTACTGTGTGTCTACAATATGCACGGCACTTAAACACAGATTTAGGTTTTTTTCTAGATGCAGAGAAAGAGCTTTACAAAGAAGGCTGGTAAAATACTTTTCATGCTAGGGAACTTAGAAGCACAGTCTGTGTAACTCTGAGAAATGATGCCTTCCAGATTCACGTTTATATGTTTTCAACAAAGTTATTTAGGCTTTAAGTTAACAAACTTTCAGTTCAGATCTGTACTGCTACTAATGTGATATATATAATGTGTTATATGCATATATATCTGTATATATGTGCTATATATATGAATATATGTTATTATATATTAATATATATAAAATATATGGTATTCCTGGCATGTTGTAAAGTTTAAAAAATCCTTACAGGTCTAATTTATTCTGAAGCTTACATTTTTAAAATAACACAACAGTATTTTACTTGAGTCTATTCTTTTCTTGATGAAAGAGTCCCAAACACATTACAAATTTTTTTCTCAATAGCCATTCAAATTGATAAATTTAATAACTGTTTAATGTATGGGTAAAATTATACAGATGATGCAATCACTGAAAAAGAAAGTGCAGATACTGAATAAGTAAGATTTGGAAATAAAAGCTAAATAATATTTGCCTTTTTACTCTCTGGTAACTACTCCCCATTTTCCTAGAATGTCATTTGGCCCTTGAATTGCCTAAAATTTGTGTCTCAACAATTACTGGATTTATCATGCTTTTCCCCATTCCAAATGCCTCATTTGTTTTTTATTCGATGTGTGTGAATAGTGCTGGGTAGGAGGCTGGCTATATCAAACTACAGAAAAGGTTTATGTCAGAATCTATCTATCAATATCTGTGCAGAAAGTCTTACTTTAAAATCAAATCAATTTTTATAAAGATTGATAGTAACTAGTCAAATATTCATTTATATATACAGAAAGGAGGCATTCATCTGACAATGCCTACATTTTATATGTCTCAAATGACACTGGCATTTTTTCTCCGCTCTGTACACACATTTAGTTAGTGTTGTCATTATGAGTTCATCAGCCATTCCATTAACAAAAATGTTCTCTTTCCTGCTTTTTCCTGGCACAGGCTCCTTCCTCCTCTCTGCCCACATATGTCCTCTTCCAGTAACTAATCTCTATAATCCTGGCAGTAAGAATCTGAAGTGTTTAGTGTGAGATTTAAAAGAAAGATGGAAGCCCTAAGTGCCGGTCCTTTCGCTCTAAGACACAGAATTAAAGTCATATATCACTCCTTCCTACCAAAGTCTGCACTCATTAAATTTATTTTAAATATAACTACCTGTACTAGAAATAACCATGTAGCTATACATTGGAATGCAGATGAGATTTGAAGAGCTGACTGGTGTAACTTTGGTAATAACTTAAGCCGCACACTGCTCTGTGAAGGAGAGCATGATGGGAATGACTAAACCCTTCCATTTCCGCCCCTCTCTCAAATGGGTGTTCATGCAATAGAAAATTATAACGAAGGTCAAAGGGGGAAAAGAAGTGTTTATAACTGGATATTCATTTAGACTGAAGGAAATGAAAACATTTACAACCATCAGTCTTCACACTAAAGCCTGGATAACAGTGACTTCATGAAATCATTGAATCCGGGGGAGAATCCATGTTTGGTTCCCATTGTCAGGTGCCTTCCTGTTACTATCACAGGATGCGCTGGGAGTGCTCCTGGTGGAAACCTAGGTCTTCACTTCAGTAAAATTCCATTTTAAACACAAATAGTAACATAACTCCCAGAAAGGAGGAAGCGGATCACAAAGACAAAATTATTAGCAAACGAGGCAGGTGAAGGAAGTACACCTGACACAAAGTATTTGGCCTACAAGAAAGAAGGCTTGAAAAGTTTAATTAACATTTTCACTTAGACGGCGATTGTGAGCACGTATTCATCTGTCTAGAAATGGAAAAGAAATGCACATGCATCTAATATTGTACCATACAGGGTAGGGCAAAAGCAGGTTCACAGTTGATCATATGGAAAACAATGCAATAATTAGTAAATAATGATACAAGAATAAACTCTGTGTTTCACATACTGGCAAGTGTGAGCCCACTTTGTCCCACCTGGTATGTGCATGCATACTCTCTAGAATGCTAAAAGAAAAATTTCCCTAAGTAGAAGGGATTACCGTAAAGGGAAGTGAAAATTCATTTTTCAGTTTCTTATTTGCCTGAATAGATTTAGATCCAAAGAGAGGGAGGAAGTTCCTCAATGTCAGTGTTTCCAATTAAATTATTAGGAATACGCTAATGTTGTGAATTAGCAGGCCCTGAAGGTAAATCTTACCATGAGCCTCCAGTCAAGAGAGGAAAGCCCGAGCTTTTGGTACCCATTCGTCCAGACGACAATTTAACTCAAAAGGCCTGGTCACTGAAGGACTTACTTTCCCCACTGTTTATAAGGAACCCAGAATAAACTTAATTTAATTAGTGGACTGGTACCCGTAGGTACCCAAAACAACATACACAGGTTCCCCACACCGCGTGTATGTGTGCATGCGTGTGCGCATGCGTGTGTGTGTGCGTGTGTGTGTGTGTGTGTGTGTGTTTTCATAACTCTTCTAATGGCGAAGGGTAGCTTATAGGTCTAAACGTTTCCAGCCACGTCTTTGTGTCTTGCACCCTAATTCATCACTAGTTTGCCAACCACTATTAAAACACTTTCACATCTAAATGTAAAGGCCCATATCCTGACATTGATCCAAGTGCGGAACTCCCATTGAAGTCGATGAGAGTGTAGCACAGAAATCAATGACAGGATATGGGCCTCAACGCTGGACCATCTCTCCCCTGGAACCTTTTTCTCATTGACACTCAGACATTGGAGAGTATTACAAGAAACAAGGTACATGAGGCAGAGAATTTGCAGATGCGCTCCATGGTCCTCTGCTCCTTCTCTGGCAATGCTGACTGCAGGTTAGATGCCAACTGTGCTTAAACAGGGTGGGAAGGGAGAGGAGGTAGGGGCTGTAGAAGCACCAACTTTAACAGCAGCGATGTGCTTGACTAGAGCTTCATCTCTCACTATGCAGGTGACCAGGCCTTGTTTTAATCATAACCTCCGTTTTGGCAAAGACACTGCCTTACCCACCGAATGAGTTCTTTTTCCAGCTGTATTTTATGATTGTCTAAAATTGGCAGTCACAAAATAGTTGACAAAGTATACTTCTTATTCAAGACTTGAATAATATGGAACATTTCGTAGTCTAATTTCTAATCACAAGCTATGTGATTTATTCTGCCATGCGATAAAAGCTAGAAATAATCCTGTAGATTTAAATGGAGTCTTTCTTCTAGGGAATGCAAAGCATATTAAAGTAGCTTAATTTTGCAAACAGTCTTGAACACAGTTTTCAAAGATCTTTCAGAATGTGCAAACATCTTAAAATAAACTTAAAAAATTCATTTCTTCCTTACCACCACCGTTCAATCTACATATATAAGGGAAATAGAAAATTAATTCAAGTTTTAAATAAATCAAGGATTAGTATTCTAAAAGGACTGCTTTGATTTATTTTGTTGCTCATAATATGCACCCATGTTTAAAGTGAACAGCCAATTACTACCTCGGCCTTGATTCCTTTCAGGTCAATTGGGTGGGCTGTCTAGAATCCGTGGTTCTCAAATTTTAGCTTGCTTTAGAATCACCTGCAGGGCTTGTTAAGTCACACACTGCTGACCCCACCTCACAGTTTCTGACTGTACCGATCTGCGGTGGGGGGAACTGCAGCTAATTCTAATGGGTTTGAACTCAGAACACACCCAGTAAAAGCTACCTCCTGAGTCCCTTCTAGCTATAAATACTACTATAATTTTTTTATAAGCCAAATCAGGAAGGCCAAGACAAATATCCTAGGGACAGAAAACAGACATCAGACACAAAGACATCACAGAGGTAATGAATGCCATAGCTGCCCTAGACAGGTAACCTTTTAGATTCTTGTTTAATGGCAAAAACCAATGCCCAGACCACCTTCCACCCTCAACTTATCCTTTGTGGCATTTTATGTATCTGTGATTACATACTTTCTTATTTGTAAAAACGTGTATAATATCTATCTTTTTAACAACAATAAAATGACCAGGATCCATGAGTTTTTAAGTTTGCCTTCAGTCAGACATGTTGTAGTTTTTGGGTTGAGGTTACTTTCTTTGGTATAGGAACAGCAGATGCCCTCCCTTCCTATTATATGGAGAAACCCTATAGACAGGAAGAAGTTGGCAGTATTTATAAAATTACTTTGGAGTACTTTGATCGTCTCCCCAGCAAGGTACACACAGTGCAGCTATATACTTCATTAATAAGATTCTAGTTATATGTTTACATTATGGAATCCAATCTCATAATTTATTATTCATTACACTGAAGGGGAAAATGTTGTTGGATTAGTTGATTTCCAGGGAAGGCTTTTCCATTTCTAAATTTTTTATGATGTACGATTTAGAACTACGAAGTTCACCCAAGTGTCTATCATGTGAAAATTTCTGTAAGAATGCATGTTTATAGTTCGAATTGATAATATAAATCATTTCATTCTTAGTCTCTTAAATGCCTTCATATTTCTTTTTATCTGACAACAAAGTACTCTTCTCAGGGAAGATCTCATGTCAAGTGTTCTTACCACAAAACAAAACAAAAATAAAGAAATGTTCCTCCTTGAAATCTGAAAAAAAGTTTACTCTTCTGTTTTGACTGCTTATTAATATTCTTCACATTATGATTAGCTAGTAATTAGTTTTTTCGTTATTAGAAGAATTGGGTATAGGAAATTACTTTCTCTGATTATTTGTATATTTTTATATACTACACGAGTCCCGGGGAGTGCATAATTATAAACCCTTTAAAATTGGCAGACATTAATTACTGAAATTGTACTGGAATTTCCATATAATTTTATACCAGAGCCACATGAATACTGAATACATTAATCATGTTTGGAATGCCAATGGAAGAAATTAATTTCCA
>NW_006383015.1:4128923-4139638 GCF_000327345.1 Myotis davidii | reverse complement strand
CAGTGGCTGGAACAAATTTATTACTTTCTCTCAGGATACATTGATTTTCAGTTGACTTGATATCAAGGTCTTTAAATCCAATCTAATTTATTATGTTTTTCTGCCTGAGCAAAATAGAAACAGGTGATCATAAGGGAAATTAATCCTCAATGTCATTGTAAAATACAAACAGCCTTATAACTCAAACAGTTGCCCCATTCATAGTAGTTATTTGCTATTAAATTTTCCCCAAAGAGCAAACAATAATGAAGTTAATGTGATAACTTATTAAGATATGGTTGTGCCCATGCATACAGGTAGCTTAAGGTTTTCTTCCTATATATTTACAGATATAAACATATATCAATCTATTTATATTTTGAATTAATATTCCTTACCTTTTTTAAAGCATAAATATGTATGCATATGTACATGGATGTATATGTACTATATTCTTTATAAATTTGTGTAGAGACACATGTAAGAACAGAAGAGAATAACTATGTTTCAAACTGTTAGGAGCCCAATACCAATTGATGGAGCTCAATTCTTTTTTTTTTTAAGTTTTAAAGCAAGATTTTATTTATTTCTATTGGAACAATTTTAAATGATTGGGTTAGACTTATAAAGAATGATCAACCATTTGATGAAAGATAGTGAGATGATATATAAATTGAAAGGCTCACTCAGTTTGGTCTAATCTATCTGTCCTGCTAGTCACTTAGTGCTCCCCTTGATATACCTGCTCAGTTCCAATAAACATGTCTCCTTGTCCAGACCATGTACTTTCCCTGCCGGTATGTTTTAAACCACCTATTCATGTCTCTCCTATTTTCCTTTTTCAAATTTTAGTTACCTGATAAAATCCAATTCTATTGTACCGCCTTTCTCAAATATCACGGATCTTTGCTATAGACAGAATTTCTAATTCCCTATGCAAAACTGAACTTTATTGGTACATCATCTCTCAAGGAATATTTACTACTTCCTACATTTTATTTTACGTAGTTATTTATGTGTATGCCTTAGTCCTCTTAACTTTTTTTTCCCCTTTATTGCTTAAGGTATTACATATGTGTTCTTATTGCCCCATTGCCCCCCACCTCCCACTCATGCCCTTACCCCCCTGTTGTCTATGTCCATTGGTTAGGCTTATATGCATGCATACAAGTCCTTTGGTTGATCTCTCTCTTACCCCCACCCTCCCTTACCTTCCTTCTGAGGTTTTATGGTCTAATCGATGCTTCTCTGTCTCTGGATCTGTTTTTGTTCATCAGTTTATGTTGTTCATTATATTCCATAAATGAGTGAGATAATGTGACACTTACCTTTCTCTGAGTTCAATTCTTGTTAAGCCTCATAATACAGGCTAACTCACTGTCACTCCCTTACAGTGGTGGTAACAGAGTTTCAGGACTGCCACTCATTCTGACTTGTATAAGAGATTGTATTAGAAATCAAGATGTTAGGGCCAGGTGCCATAATGCATTAAAGGTAGTTGTGATAACCATATAAAGTAACTCCTAGAGTTCTGGGGTGACAATGTTGAGATACAAGAAACTTTGTAAGTCTCACATGGAGTATACAAGACCTAGTAGGACCTCAGTCCAGGCAGGCAAAATGCTCTGCCACCACCCAAGCCCAGCTCCCTGAGGAAATGTCTGTATACTCAGAGGATATACCTGGGTTGTGAGCTCAATCCCCAGTGGGGGGCGTGCAGGAGGCAGCAGGTCAAGTATTCTCTCTCATCATTGATGTTTCTATCTTTTTCTCCCTCTACCTAAAAATCAACAAAAACATATTAAAAAACACAAAATACCCACATACCACATTCCAACTAATAATACAGGATTTTTTTTTCCCACTTATGGCCATCAATTCTGCCCACACACAGAGATTGCTGCTTTTCCAAACTGTGCTGAACAATGGCACAAGTACAGTGAGGGTTGCCAGAGAATATCCATATTTGCACATGGCTAATTTGGAACTAACTATATAAAGGCCTAGTCCTTGAGTTAAAGTCATCGATTTCAGAACCTCTTGTTCCTACCACCTGGATGTCCCTCGGATCTCCCATCATCTCAGATTACCTTTTTCTTCTATATTAAATAGAACGCAGGACCACCCATCTCCAATTCTGTGGGAAACCCAGGCTCTCTTCACTCTACTACCAAATCTACAAAGACTGTCAGGGCACTTTTTATCTCCTGGTCACCTCTTGGGCAGATTTTCCTTTGCTTTCACTGAATTCAGGCCTCTCCTCTTTTTATATAATGAAACAGCAGACATTTATAAATTATCAGGTTATGTTTTTTTTTGTTTTTGTTTTTTGTACAACCAGGGTAGAATTAGAGGCTGATAGAGCACAGCCTCGGACAAACTCAAGTTCCAAGATTTGCAGATCAACAACAAAAAGTAATTATAGAAGTGTTACAGCTTTTATTTCTGTCACTCAAAAGCCATCACTGTGAAGCCAACACATAACCCACAACCCAGTTTCGCCAAACCACTATTTTTCTTCTCTTCATATCTGTTGTACCCCAGAGTTGTTTTGGGGTCCTTTCACAATTTAAACTCCATTATCTCTTCCGGAAGTCCCATTCCTGGTGAATTTCCTGTCACTTTCTCCCCTTCACTTTTTCCTGCTTCTCTAGCTCTGCCCTCTACTTCTTCTTCCAATTGAGCATCACAATTCCAACGGGACTTGGCAGGAACAAGTGAAAGAAGTTGACGACTATACCCTCTCCTGAAACAGGTAGGCACTGCCTGCAAATAGCTCCATAGAATACTGATGGTACCCAGAACCACCTAAGAAAGGGACAGATCTATATAGGAAATCCTAGAGTGATCAGAAATACACTAGTAAAGAGAAAATAACAGAGAACCATCCAAGAAGCACTCACGGCTAGAAGACAGATCTGAGCAAACACATAAAACATATTAGTCCCAGGAATAGTCCAACTTTAAACTCTAAGAAAGCCAAAAGACAACAAACATAGCCAGCGAGTTTTGAACTATTGTCCAGTTCATGATGTTAGCTTTGGTAATCATAAAATCAAATAAACAAAACAAATGTAAGAGGAGGTTGGGTGGGAATTTTCCTGTTGCTTAGGAATTGGCAAAGACCCAAGGAGGGGTGAAGGGATTAAACAAAGAAAAACAAAGAAAGACTCATGGACACAGACAGAAGTATGATGACTGCCAGACGGAAGGAAAGGTTGAGGGAGGTAGAAGTTAAAGGGAGGATAAAAGGTGATGGAAATAGACTTGACTCCAGGTGGTAAACACACAATACAATATACTGGTGATGTGTTGTAGAACTGTATACCTGAAACCTATATAATTTTATTAATCAATGTCACTCCAATACATACTGGACACAGACAGAAGTATGATGACTGCCAGACGGAAGGAAAGGTTGAGGGAGGTAGAAGTTAAAGGGAGGATAAAAGGTGATGGAAAGAGACTTGACTCCAGGTGGTAAACACACAATACAATATACAGGTGATGTGTTGTAGAACTGTATACCTGAAACCTATATAATTTTATTAATCAATGTCACTCCAATACATTAAAAACAAACAAACAAACAAACAGTAGCTTCTATATACCCAACATTCTAAAGAGAGCAGTCACTAGTGGGCTATTGTATCTGAGGCATTTCTACTGGAGCCTTAATGAAAATGATGAATCAGTCCTACTACAGCTTATGTCCTGCCCTCCACAATCCCACCAGTAACACATAAGGAGGAATGAAGAGGAGAACTGGTAATGAAGAGGGGATGTCTATGTGGTAGTCATTAGCCTTCTTTAACTGCAGTGATCATCAAGTGAGGTGGGAGCCTCCAAGAGAATCACTGTAGAGTCTGGGGGAATGGGACCTATAAGAATAAAAGAATGCTCTGAGTGCACGGGAGTGTAAGGAGGGAGTTTCTGGAAGAGCCTGTCAGATTCCCAAACTTGTGAGGTGGACAGTTCCATAAAACACTCTCCCCTGGAGAGTTCTAAAGAAAGCAGGCTTGCTGGAATACCTCAAGAAAGGGGCAGCAAGTGTTTTGACTTAGGTCATCTGTGAATAAAATGGGGTAACCCTAAATGTCATTCCATTTTTCTATAACTCTCAGAGGCAGCAGTTCCAATGACTTCACATAACTCAGAGGAGCCAGAAGAATTAGAGCCAGCAGACTAAGCAACATTCACATCTACGTCTGCAAATTCTTCTTTCCTACATTTTTCTAATATTCTCTCTTCTTCTTCTTTACCTTTCACGTTATGTCTGGTGCCACAGCTTAATGGTGCTATAAACCAAGGTTTAGATCACCTACAAGGTAATTCTAGCATGTCCTCCTTAGAATTTTGCTTCATGAGATTGCAGATGCAAACTGGCCCACAAATGTGTCCACTTGTAGTCAACTGCACCTTAGCAAGACCATCACCATCTCTCACCTGAATTTCTGCAGTCATCTCCAGAGCAGTGTTTCTGCTTCTAGTCTTGCCCTCCTTCATCTACCTCCTCTCCACAATGCAATAACGGTAATTTTCTTACAACATAAAATGGATCCTGACCTTGCTTTGGACACAGAATAAAACCCAAACTCTTCACCTTGCCTTACATACCAGCATGACATGGCTTTTACCTCCCACTCTGAACTTAGCTCTTTGACGAAATGCTTATTGGGTGTCCTTATAACTCTTCTCCTGCCACTCTCTTCTCCCCAATCTATGCTGTACTCACAGTTTTCTTCTCTGAGCTTCTGTCACATGTGAACTCTTTCCTACCTCAGCATCTTTATCTGTCTCTGTCTTCCATTTTCCTCTCTCAGGATGACTGTCTCTTCTTTTGGAAGATCTTAGCAAAGGGTCATCTCTTCTGAAAAGGTGTCTCTGACTACTCAATCTAAAGTAAGCTCCTCCTGCATTTTCTGCCATAATATCATGAAAGTAGACAGAGGAGAGTTGTTTATATCATTGATTATATTCCTTAGGGTTGAAAAATTAAATTTAAGATTGTTGGGAATTTCAAAGTATAGGAAAAACAGACTGTAATGGATTGACTGACCGATGGAGGAAGGTCTCAGAGAATGAGGTGAGAGTACAAACCTATTTCATGGACATGAGTGAAGGAAAAAGAAAAGGAAAAATAATGCTCTAGGTGTCAAAATGCCTCCCCATAAATAAGCCTACCTCTTCAGTGAAGGGGAGAATGAATAGGCATCAAAATAGCAAAGTACTGTGATTCAAGAGGATGAAAACGGTCAAAAAAACTGCTAAAGCAAATGGGAAAGAAAGCTGATTAGGAACATTCAAAGTGGATTTGAAGTGCTACCAAACCAAGTCTTCAGTTAGTTATCCATTCTATAAATATGTATTGAGTTCCAGCTCAGTACCAGCCAGTGTATTTGTTTCTAGAATCACAAAGACAAAGAGGCACCAACTTGTGAAAAGTCCCCTGGGTTTAAAGTAGAGGGTACCGACTGTGTCGCATCGTGTCCAAAGACCCAGCCACCTCCCTTGGCTCTCTTCGGCTCTGGTCAGAAATGAGGCCTAGGCCACTGACCTTCCCTTACTCAGGATGGGTGCTTCTATCTCATGAAAGTATCATGCAAGAACTTACTGTAGGAAATTCACAATCCTTCATTATATGAGCTTGTGATGCTTGAAGATTTTGCAAAATACCCCCATTTCTCCTTCATTGACTTTCCTCTCCCTCCATTTCCATGGGGCACAGGGGCCTTTAGGCACTTGTCATCTAAGAAAAATAAACTTCTGTGAGAGATATATAAACAAACTATAATAGCAAAACGCAATTAATGAAAGTAAAACAGCCCTAACCGGTCTGGCTCAGTGGATAGCACGTCGGCCCGCAGACTGAAGGATCCCAGGTTCGATTCTGGTCAAGGGCATGTACCTTGGTTGCGGGCACATCCCCAGTAGGCGGTGTGCAGGAGGCAGCTGATTGATGTTTCCCTCTCATTGATGTTTCTAACTCTCTAACTCTCTATCCCTCTCCCTTCTTCTCTGTAAAAAATCAATAAAATATATATTTTAAAAAGTAAAACATAATTATGTGTTATATATATATTTAAAATGTATAACATTGATACAAGTCCTTCTGCAATCTGGCCACCACTTTGCCTACTTAAACTGATCTTAGTTTTGCTGCAGCCCAGCTTAACTCTTCCTGGGCTCCTGAATAAGTCAAACCAACAGCCTGGAATTTTCTCTTACCTCCTCTTTTCCTTGCAAAGCTTACCTTTTACTTAAGTTTCAACTCAAGCCCATATAGTTCTAAATTATCTGAGAATTCTAGAATATCCAAAATTGATAACATCTCTTGTAATAATAAAATTTTAAATCGATGGTCCTGAATTTAAAAGATAAACCCCCTCAAACCCTCAAACTAATTAGCCCCACATACACAATTAAAATGTACAATCCCTTGAAAATTCAAGGCTGTAGCTATCTGGATAAATAGTCTCAGGTTGATATTAAAAACAAATAACTATCAGAAGACTAAAAGCACCTAAAGTTAAAAGGGGGGTGGTTTAGATCTTATGGCTAAAAATTAAATAAATATTAGAATTATGCTCTTAAATTTAATAAAAAATCTTATGAAAACTCATCAAAGGGCCACCCTAATGTTCTGAAATAGCTGGGGCTCTGTTGACTTCAGATCCCTTCTTCTCTGTCTCTCAGGAATGCGAGTCGTTAAGGGCAGTTTGAGAGATGAGGTGATCTACCCATAAACACGGGGCTCTGAGTCAGCCTGAATGCCAGCGATTTCAATGCCAGACACATACACTTTCAGCTGGAGGGCATTTGTTGAGAGCTGCCGTGGAGAATGCTCACACTTAGGAAAAAATGTACCCCCTTAGCAACCACTAATGAGTAAAATACAAACCCACTAATCAGGATTGGGAAATTGCAAAGAACATTATGATTTGGTATTTTGAAGTAATTCCAGGTATACAAACAAAAATAGATCTAGAAATACAGGTTGGATACTCCAGGTGTTACCCACGCTAACCTTCCTTGCTGATCCTTGGAAATTTGGCGCAACTAAGCTCTGGAAGCTCAATCTTATTTTTTAACATTCCCGGACTGTCTTCTTCACACGAAGTGGAGAGCACTCAGATTTCTTTGGGTTGGTGTGTTGGGACTGGTATCATGCCAACTGAAATGTGTCTGTGGAAAGACGTCTATCTCTCAGTGACCTCTATAGGAAAACGTGAAACCAGCCACAAGCTGGTCTTCCCCAATATTTCTGATCATTTCCACCTGCTCACTCACCCTAGATATTGGCCCAAATCACTATTTCATGGAAGTAATAGGGATTTACGTTAAAAAAAAAAAGTGCCCTGCTATTAACTTATAAAAGGAGTTCCTGGCTTCCACTTTCATTTCCACTAATTATCCTACCTATGACAAGGAGTAGGCAAACCAAGTAACCAATATGAGTCTCATTTTCCCAACTGGTAAAGCAGGGACTCAAACGCTTGCTTTACTAGAACTTATTCAATGTTTGCTGAGCACTGACTATGCTGGATACAGTCACTATTTTCAGGCATCTTACCACTTATTTAGAGAGGAAGACAAGCATCCAAACATGCAAACAATATGTAACGAAATTTATAAAAACTGCCATGAAGAAAAAGTAAGGAGTACACATTGAAAACAACACCACCAACAGGGAGATGTCATTTAACCTGGGAGAACATCTCCTTAGGGAATAATATTTAAGCAAAGAGGGTGGGAAGGCAGGGGGTGGAGAGAACATTCCAAGACAAGGGGATAACATGTGCAAAAGCCCCAAGGCAAGGAGGAGCTTGATGTGGTCCAAGAACAGCAAGAAACTGCTGTGGTTACATTGAAGGGGAGAGTGGCAGGAGATAAGGCTCATGGTGTTATTACAAGAATCAAAGAGAAATGTGTGCGAACATGCTTTGCAGAGCACAAAGCCCTGTCCCACTGTGGGAATTCACACAGTCATCGGTGTTTCAGGAGTCCTGCCCTCAGCACCAGAAGCAGCCGGTCAAAGAGAAAAAATCAGAAAACAGTTGAACACACATTTACCTCTTCTTCCATCCTTCCTGCTTGACCATTTCTCTCCTCGTTGCCATCAACTGCTGTCATATTTTCAACTTACAATGATTTGAATGATATTAAAAGTCTTAAAACAAGACCTGATTATTTCTTCTTTGTATACTCAATGGGGCTTCGAAGAGGAAAAAACCCCCAAAACAATGGAGCCTTTTTATGCTCAGGCAACCAAAAGCAGAGGCCTTTAAAAAGCCAGGATTCCTTTATATTTACATCGTGCCCCATTGTGCCATTCAAAAATCAAAACAACACAAATGGAGGAGTGCTGGACACGCTCTCGATCCACTGTCTACTTCTCTGACACTTGTTTTCCTGTAGAACTAGAAAAAAGGAATGTGAAAAAATGGTGGGGCTGGGCTCATTTCTAACAAACTCATTCATTCACTCATTCATTCATTCACTTACTCCTTTATTCATTCTATCAGCAAATCTTTATTTAATCTATCCATCTCTGTGATGGTAAGCATGGGGTCTCAGAGACGGATTTTAATTATACTGATTTAGTGTCACAATTATCCAGATGAATCAAGAACCTGGGGGCAGATTTCCATTTAAGTATGTCCTTGTCTGTTTACTATAAACAGAGTGTTAGCCTTAAGGATGATTTGAATTCCAGCTTCACTCTGGCATTAAGAAGGCTTAAAAGCCAAGGGTCAAGGTTGGGAAGGAGGTGGGGGGGAGGGAGAGAAGAAAAAGAAAAAGATGAGGAATAGGAGGAGGAGGGGGGAGGAAGGAGATGGGGAGAAGGGAGGCCAGAGGGAGGAAGAGGACCTTGGTGTGGGCATGGGAGTGGGGTGGGCACAGATGAGCACACAGGGTGTGCTGATGACAGTGTGCATGGACAGTGTACTTGAATGTGAGCTCACTGCCCCTCTCTGAAGGGTGTATCAGGAGACAGTCTTGCTTGGAAGAGGTTCTTAAACCAAAGGCATCAATAACGCTGTGCCTACTCCAATAAGCGCTGTCTCCGGACTGTTTTGTCTCCCATAGACCGAATACACCTTGGGAAAACTATGTTGACAGTGATGCATAACAAAATATTAGGCGATTGCTGCAATGAGAAGCAGAAGGAAAGGATTGCTTCTGAAAAGGCCCACATGAGGAAGGATACAGGAAAAAGCAGAGAGGAAGTATCATTAACAGTGAGTGAGATTGGGAATGGGGTGCTATTCCTAGATGATAAATATAAAATCATTAGGGTATGTTTAGCTATAGAGGGTAAAGCTGACTTTTCACTGAACTTCCCAGAAAGCAACAAGAAGCACAGAAATTTAGAATAATTTGTAAATTATAGGAAAACTTTTCAGAAACTTAGAAAAACCTCTTCCTCCTGGCACTTTATCAGCCAGGGTCTGCACATATATGGGGCTGGAATGAATGGGGGAGGACAGTTGCTAGATATAGAATCAGGTATTTTTTTCTTGTTTGTTTTATTTTTCCAGAAAGAGAAACAAACAACAAGAGGGAACATGGCAACTGAGGAAAACTGGGAAGGAGAAAAGTCAAGAGCTAAGCTAGTGGGAAGTTGGCTTTTAAAAGGGGGTTAGTCTCATGTTCTGTACATTATCAGGAAATAAAAGTTTAGATATAATAGATAGTAAATTTTTAAAGGAGACACAAAAGTTATACTGCCAATAAACACATCACATGCACTTTACAGAGCTCCTTTCCCCACCACAGTAGGGAGAACACAACAGGACATCGGAGAGAACAATAGCGCTCCCTGGATTCCTCCCTTGCTTTGCCTTCGTGGACATATCAATTATTAGTTACTCTCTGTTTAGTTATACAACTGAAGTCCCCCACAGGACTTTGTCACAGTCATTTCCCTATCTGTCCAAATTATAATTTTGACTCTTTAAAGTGTAAAAAAATAGATTAAATGCCCCCTGAAAAATACCACCCGCCACTAACATACCATCACAGCCAACATTTGTGCCAAAAATGTTTTCAGTAGAATCTACCAAGGCGGTGTTAAAATGAGATAAGTCACTGGAAAGGACCACATTCTTGCCGCTAGCAGGGGACTGACACTGCCAGTCTCCTTTGAACACACATGAAATATCTATCTAACCGGAAAAGCCAACTGTGGGGGAAGAGATCCATCGGATGTTTTAAAAGAAGGCAAACTGCTTCATCTTTTATGATTTTTACCTCCCCACCTAACAGACTAGAGGAAGCCCTGTCAGGCGTATCTACAGAACCGGTTCAAGTGCTAGTCTAGGTGGCCATAGCCGTGGACAGAAGAAACATCACTATGAACATCCACAGAAACGGTGGCTTATACAAAGGCAGTCATGAGCATTCAGCTTTGCCAAGTATTTACCTACTGACCATATTTAGAGCACGGAAAGCAACTGTGTAACAATTTCCCGTCTTTGACCCGATCATTCGATTCAGTCTCACAACTGAAACCAAGTTTTTTATTATCATTTGATAGCAATTTATTAACGATGAAATGTAATCTTGGCTTCTTTCACCAAAAACTAACTTCTCCAATCAAAAGGCACATTACTGCCCACCGGTTCCAGTCTTTATTCTCTCTGTTTTAGACAATCAAAATGATCTCTTAATTGGTCTCACTTCCACTAATCTCTCAATCCCCCCAGAGTGTCAGGATATTGATCTTCCTATAA
>NW_006383015.1:4105488-4128794 GCF_000327345.1 Myotis davidii | reverse complement strand
CTAATCCAACTCCCCACCATAACAGTCCTCCTACTAACCTGCCCCAAGCAATCTCCCCCTCCCACTACCATTTCCTGTCTCAGCTACTCAACCCTCTTGAACACCCCATTCATTTCCAAATGCTCGCACCTTCACTCTTGCAACCCCTCTGCCTTGAATACCCTCTCTTCACCTGCACCTCTCAAAGCCATACCCTTCCAGGAACAAAACCCTGGGATCACTTCTCTCATCCTCAGAGCCTTTAAGATGCCATTCTGTTTTGTACACTTTGTCTATAACTACATGAAGTCGAGTGAGATGAATTCTTAGAATATGAGAACTATCTTATGGCCTTTTGGGGGAGGGGGGTTAGAGGGTTTCTGATAACAGTCAGTCTCTCATATGCCTATTTTAAAATTTTTCTGGAAGGTGACTTGCTTAATGTAGTGCAGTATCCATGTGCCCATGTCTGGAGCCAGATCACCTGGATTCATTTTTCCACAATACCACTTACTGGCTTACTCGGGCTCTCTTTTTCCCAGTCTCCTCATTTATAAAATGCAGCAAAATTGTACCTCCTAGGGTTTTGGTAAGTATACAATAATGTCAAAAGGGTATGAGCTTACTAAAGCTACCATCTAAGAGTTCAGTTAATACAGTGGAGTTTGTTAAGGTCCATGATGAGGAAGACAAATGGAGACTATCATGGGTACCACTGGCTGGAGTCAGTGCTTCTGAAATGAAAAACAGCATTCCCATTGAGACGGTACATATTTGCATGCTGCTTAAAGTTTGCAATGTCCACTAGTAAAATATCCAATACTAACTAATACAACATTTCAAAGCATGTCAGAGCACATGCATATTATTTCCGATTGAGAAGTCCTGCCAAGTAACAATGCAATTTCCTGAATGTTTACTAAATGCTGCTGTCCCCAGCATGCAGCCAGGGGGCAGCTCTCATAGGTTGGTGCAGCTGTTCTGCAGATTCCTGAGAGTATCTGTGCTGAGCGCCATCCCACTACAAGCAGGTCCAGGAACTCGGTGGAGCCAAGTCTGCTGGGGAAGGGAGGAATCTTAGAGAAGAACCTGAGCTGGACAGAAGAGCAAAGCTTTCCAGGTGGTTAATCTGAAAATACAACATCCTGCTGATCTTATCCTTGTGAGGACAAATAATAAAGGATTGTCTCAGAGCTCCCTATTAACTCATTTCACTGGACTGGAAAAGCAAAGAGCGAACCTGCATCCTAAACAAAGGGACCCATCTGACGGTGGCCATGACCACACATTTGGACATTTGTTCAGGAGTCGGTCGGGTCATCAGATGTGTCTGCCATGATGATGTGAAGTCCTTTCCGCCTCCAATGGCCAGACTCACTGCAGCTCAGCACAGTCCAGCATGTGTGCTGCCTGTCCCAGGTGTCTTGTGGGACCCAAATACTTGTGGATGATGCTCAGAGTCAGAAAACGGAAGTCCCTCTTCCAGCAGGAACTGAGAAAGGCTCACATCCAATCAGAAGAGCCCACAAACCAGGGGCTCTCAAGTTTTCTAAGAATGGTACTACGTATGGAACTGAATGTCATCTGCATGAATGAGAGCCACCTCAAACCCACACACCTGCTTGCTCACAAAACTGTATCCAGGAACGGAGCTTGCTGCCCTGGTTACCAGGCCACTGTCCTTCAGTAAGAGAAAGTAGAATGCCCCCAAACAGACTGCAATTTTCATTGCATCCTATTTTGAAATAGCTACATTCACAATACAAAGGACAGTTGGGTAACACTCAAGGTTTTGTACGCAGTCACTGGGAGTTCTGTGCACAGGAGCGTGGCTGACTAATGGACAAAGCCAAAGGCATCCATCCTCCACACCTGCTTAGCTGAGTAATGAGGTCAGAAACAGTTACGTCGGCCTGTGAGTAAAGGTGGACAACCCAGTCTCAAACACGAAAGAAGCATAATCTAGAATTCAGATTTAGTTGACAGCTGCTGTCTATAACAACCAAGTCACCCTGGAAGGGTGTATAAAGCATGTCTAAGGGTAGCTTGAACCTGAAATATCATAAAAAGTTTGGCAAGAGTCATCAAACCCACAGACTACACGTTAATTGTATGTTTCTGGGGTTTCATCAGCACCCATATAGATTAGTGGTTGTGATGTCTACAAAGACGGAGGTGATATTTGGAAACTACCCTTGTGGGAGAAGGGCATGTGTAAGGTAAATGTAAAATGGGTGTTATCCCAAAGCTCTCTGGAGACTAAGCAGGATAATGTTTTAGTATGAACCAGGTCTCTTCAGAGCAGAAATAGGATGTATCTGATGGAAATAAACTTTTATATCTAAAGGCCTTGGTGTTTTAAAAACCAACTTACACCTCAGTCTAACACAAGGCCTTGATCTTAAAAACAAAACACAAACAATTCCTCTGAAGATAGAGCTTATTTTTTAGTATTATTTAAGAATGAAATATATTTTTTCTAAGTTTTAATTTCAACAAACATGTATTCCCTTCTCAGACAAGTGTTTCCCTTAGAAAAACAGACGTTTAAAAAGACTTTCCTGCATTATCCTAAATTACGACATGCCAAGCAAGAGTAGAAATTTTAGGAAATGCAAAAAAGAAAAAAAAATGATACTAACACAAACAAAATAAAACTGGACATCTCAGGAGATAAAAGAGAAAAGTGAACACAGAGGCTTATCTTATGAAAGCACAGACACAACTGGGGACAAGACAGCACCTCTGGATCCTCTCTCCCAGGAGCAGGCTGGCTCCCTGTGTCAGCCCGTCTCTCAGCCTGGTCCGTGTGGGACATGTGTGGGCAGCTCAGAGCTTACTGCCTACAAGCTTATAACCGGAGGAGATAAGAAGCCTTGACCTCTAACTCTGGTTAGAAAATGCCAGGAAGGACGCTGGGCAGCTCAGTATGGGCCACATACTTATGACTGGACCAATCGCCATGGTGCACCCTGTTTGGGACCCACCAGAACCACAGTTCTTCCTGGGGCAGGGGCAGAGGTGACTCTGCTTGTCAGCCACCATCAGAACCACATGACGAGGACTGAGCAGGAGTTTCTTCTGAGCAAACAAAACAATAAATTTACTCCCCAAAGTGTTTATAGTTAACCCTGTACTCGGATTACAGGGTTTTCTTTAAATCTACATACTTTTCTAAGAAGTACACTTTGTATTTCTGCACTTGTTAAATACATTTTAAAAATGTACATATGTAGTACAAAATGGGTTGTGAAATATTTTTGTTTCACACACACACACACACACACACACGCATACATGCACACGCACACACACACAAAACACCACAAAATGTTTTTGTTACAAAATGCTGTCCCGGTAATTCTCAAAGACACAATAGAAATATTTTCACACCACGGCATTTCCTTTGGGTACAGTCACTGAACTTTAAAATTCGGGATTTCATTCAAAGGGGCAGAATATGAATTTGGGGCACAGAAGTGATGCCACCACCATTATCTTTGCAAACAATTGAGAAAAATTATATTTTTGACAAAGAAGCAAGAGCATATTTTTAAAATCTCCGTTAACATACTTTGGAAAAGATGATATTTTATATTATTCCAAATTGAATTCTAAGCTGAGGATTTAAAAACAACTGAGGGCTCGGCCAATCCAGCGAAGGCCGTGTTGAAAGAAGACATTAAGAGATCATGCCCAAGCCCTCATGAGCTTCCAGGTAGGTCGGATTGCTCACAGCAGCCAGGTGGCCTCTGGCCAGCCATGCTCTGGAAAGCAAGCTTCGGACCTCCACGGGAGCTGATTCAGGCCAGAAGTAGGCAATGCAGACCATCTTTCTAAGCCAAGGGTTTACCTGGAAACTGAAGGGCAAGAAAGGGCACTGAATTAATGTCAAATAAGGTACTTGGAGGTAGGGACGCAGCAGCCAGGAGTGCAGAGCAGGCCTGGTACTTGAGGTACTTGAGAGCAAGAGCAGAGAGTTCCTTATCACTCACACAATACAACACTACAGATGAACAGGTTACCATATGGATTATGTAACCAAAGAGCTATTTATTAGAAACAAGTACAGGCCTGATGTAAAATTTCCTTGAGTTGAAAAGCTAAAGAACCTTCTATGGGTTTTCTCATATCTTTTCTTCTGTGTTGTGATAGAATCCTTCTGTTTGTGTATGGACCAAGGCAACAGGGAAACTGGGAAGGAAGGTAGGGCACCAAATGGCAAAGAAGGATTAAACAACAACAACAAAAAATATTCTGGCCTGTAGCCACTTGCACCTGGTAGAGAGTGTCAAGAAAAACCACAGGTTTATGCCTGGGGCTTTGCAAGTTCAAAAAAAAATCTATTAATTCTTTCAACAAATATTTATTGAGTATCCATTACCTATCAGACAGTTTGCTGGGAGGCAGGGATACAAAGATGTGGAAAACACTCAGAGGAGAGTGCAGTGTCAGGGTGAAGCCAGCAAGTGAATAAATAAAGGTTTAATGGCGGCATATATTACTACAAAAACCTACATGGGGGAGCATTTCACTCTAATTGATCACAATGAGTGGAGGTCCAGAACCAAGCAATAAAAAAAAATGATATAAGAGACTATGCAAAACCAAGGCCAAATCAAAAGACTAGATTTGAATTTCGAAGCTACCAATGGGTAAGAAAATCATGCCCAAACAGATTGGTTATAAATGTTGAATACTTCCTGCTTTGGGATGGGCAAGAAATATTGAGATAACAAGTTAAGTGCATTGTGCTGAAACCAGGAAGCAAAGAGGACCATGAAAACTAAACCTAAAAAATAATGAAAAGAATTCTTCAAAGATTGAATGGGTGAAAATGGTGGCGAATTCAGAAGGAGACAGGAGATAGGTGCATTGTTCATTTTCCAGGTAACAGTTCACCAACTCAATTTAAGGTTTGCTCCCTTCAATCTAGAAATCTTCCAAATGAGTAACAAGAATCCGAGTTGTCCCTTATTCAGCGCGACTTGTGATACAGAAAACTTAAAAAAGAAATTCCTCCTGGCTCCCCCCATTTCTTATCTCCTGCCATGACCTCTCTAAGTCTTTGATGAATTGAAAGGAATGTGTGGGTGGTGCATAACCTTTAGAGATGTCTCTCTGCCAATTTACTCTAGGGGAAGTTTTCTTTTTCCCCTCACTCTGAGTTCTGCACAAAACCTCGGGCCTCACTTGCATTGTTCAAAGCCGCTCAGAGGCGTCCTTGAAAGACTCCAGTGAAAACAGAAGGGAGATGAGGCTGTGAAACCAGACAGCTCCCCTTCAAAACCAGATTTTTGTGGGCCCAAAGAATCCGGTCTCTTTGTGTGGGATGTCTAGTGGTTGGTGAGTCATGTTGCTGGGTGTATTTATAGACCATGAATTAAAAATAAACAAATAAAAGCAGTTATCACCTCTTAAGAGTCTCCGAATGAGCAGAGAGTGTAGCCAAAGCAATGTTTGAAAATCACAAATGTTGCTATTTTGAGAGAGCAGACTAAATCCAACAGATCAGCCTAGGATAAAAGAGTTCCTAGAAAAGCCAGGGATTCTGGCTGAGTTCTCCATGGACCACAAATTCTTCTATATAGTGACTTGCACTTAAATAATGATCCATAAAATGACTGTCAGTGAACAAGTTGATCCTGTGTTTCATGCATCTATTTCCCATTTCAGTTTGAAATATGCATGGTGTATGAGAATGATATTCCTTTTCACTAAGTTTTCTTTGTATATGCACTGTATATTGAAGTTATTTTTTATGTAATGTAATAATTGGACTCATGGTAACTATTACATTGGGCAGAGAGGAGCTGAAAGTGGTAACTGAATCACAAATCCCCTCCCTCAAAAATTATCTGTTGATCTGATAACCAGAGTTACCAACTAGTAACGTGAGCGGGAAAGGTTTTCTTATTTCAAGAGCTCGGAACCACTCAACCACTTCTGAACTGCTTCCCGGAGCAAGTTCCTCAGGGGGGAACAAGAATCTAGTGAGAGACCCAAAAGGCAGTATCAGTTTTGAAACAGGAAAAGTCAGACAGGGCTAGAAAGACGGACGTAAAGCATAATACACACTTCAAGACAAGACAGTGTCAACCATCAAGACCTCCAGGTTTCTGTAGTCACTGAAAGTTCAGGGCCTCCAGAGTAGATGTCCTTGGCCAAAGGATGTGCAAGGAGACCCCCTTCAATGAGGGAGAGAAAAATCAGAACTTACACTTATGCTTGTCTTAGAAAAGAGATTACACCTTACTCTTATTTAATACATGTATTCAAAATCGTATATATAATATATACACATATTTGTGGGTTTCGTGTTCGTTTCTCTGGTTGGCTTCTGTTATGCACTGACTTTTTATATCTCTCTGTCCATTTTGTTTATTGATGTTTCTCAAATTTTAGAAGAAGACTGGGATAAGGAAGTATTCAAAATTTTATTTTGGAACAAATTGGAATACACTTAGGAAGAAAGATTGGACACTACTCGCTTAAAGTAAAGTATAATAAAGGTAAGGTTTTTTTAATGATTAAGACAGATTCAAGCATCAAATCATGCTCATTCTTTTGTCAAACTGTATAGATAGATTAAAAAAAGATATCCATCAATGGTTTCCATCAGATAGCATGTCATGTGCATAGAAAAGGATGAAGCAAACGATTCAAGGCCCCTCTGTAGGCCAGAGAGGGAGGCACCTCTTTCCTAGAGCTGGACACAGGAGCCTGGAGGAAGCTGCGGTGAAGGAGGAGGGCCTGGGGTAGTCTCTGCATTCTCAGAGACTTGAATGAAACCCATACAAATTCCAACCACCCTCACCAAAAAGACACCAACCTACCTGGATTCTACCTTAAGTCAGACAGGAAAAGTCCCCACATTTTCTCAATGTAAAAGACAAAAGGGAAAGTGTTAGACTTTCTTCAACTTCATGCACGATAACGGCACAAGAATCAAACAAATGTATAAAACTAAAATTTTCTTAGCATCTTGGAATCTATTTACCTTCTTTATTCTAGAAATTATTTTCTTGAAAGAAATGAATTACCACTGTTACTACAGTTAAAACAGAAAATAATGTGACAATAATTATTGGGGGAAAAAAGGTGAATTGTGAATAGAGATATATACCAATCCTGCGAGACAATGTTTGAATAACTCCTGTCTTCCAATGAGATGTATAGCCTTTACAAGTCCCATCTCCTGGGTTCTGGCAGTACCAGTACTAATGCTAGAAGAACATTTCAAGAGTAAAATAAGAAAATCATAAAATAAGCCCCGTGTATGTAGGTATAAAGTCTTATTATTTTTATTATTATTATTTTATTTTTTATCTTATTATTTCTAACAAGTAGGGAAAATTCCTTTTTTATTTAGCAACTACCTCAATTTCACGATGAAACGAATTATGGATTGTTCTATTAAAAAGGGTGTTTCAATTTTCAATACCAAAAGTCTTACGAAATTTCCTTTTAAATAAATACAGTGTCCATGTGAACATATCAAACATCAAAAAAGTAACAGAAATACCTAGATGATTAACAAACAAAAGCAGATAAAGGAAAATGAGCTCTTTTAAAGGTCAAAAAAATAATTTCAAGTAGCTCAAGTTCTCTGCATTTGGTCTCTGAGGCTTTCTTAAAACTCCTTTGGGGCAAAACACCTTCCCAAGTGAAGTCGTTTTGAAAGTAGTTTCAATTCTTCTGATGTGTTACTGTTTAAATCAAGAAAACACTTCCTTTGTCTGTGTATCAGTAGGTGCTTGAGTATGCAGAAAGGATGAAGTTCCAAGCGGAAGGTACTTCCCCTTAGCTGGTAAGGTGTAGTTCTGAATGCTGGGCTATTTGCACATTGAAAAGGTAGTTTTTAAACAAGCATAGGCATTTTGTATTAAAAACAAATCCTGTGTGGTTTTTCTTTAGAATGGGAGGGGGTGGTGGAGGAGAGGGTGGAGATTATAAAATATACTTCGTTATAAGCTGGGAGCTTAGGTATAGGTGTTTGTTAGTGTTGCTGTGCTCTTAGAGCTTTTGATGACAAATAATGAGTCTGTCCTAGATATGGACCCTAAATATGGGGTTTTACATCCTTGTCCACGCTTGTCGCATCCTAGAGTAGTGATGGCGAACCTATTGAGCTCGGCGTGTCAGCATTTTGAAAAACCCTAACTTAACTCTGGTGCCGTGTCACATATTGAAATTTTTTGATATTTGCAACCATAGTAAAACAAAGACTTATATTTTTGATATTTATTCTATCTATTTAAATGCCATTTAACAAAGAAAAATCAACCAAAAAAATGAGTTCGCGTGTCACCTCTGACATGCGTGTCATAGGTTCGCCATCACTGTCCTAGAGTCATATGGATTAGGAAGTGTCAAGATAGACACATATTGAACGGATCTGCCAGAATATTATTTGGAGGAAGCACTGCAGGGTGAATCTTAGAGTTCAATGCAGAAGTTTGAAAATAATAGCTTTTAATGATGTTCGTAACAAATAACAAAATTTGGACTTGTATTTAAGCCTACTTATCAGTTATTTTGTTTTAAGTTAGAATAACATACTGTAATTTGGCAGATGCCAAGAAATCCTGAATCACAGATGAATAGGAAAGTATGGGTAGGCCCTTAATTCCTAACTGGCATATATACAAATCAAACAGTATGCTTAGAGAAATTAATCTTCCTTTCCTTTCCTTTTTAAAATCTGTTTTATTTCCTTGTAGCTCATATTTTTCCTTTCTGTAATCATCTTTACTTCTACAGTCAAATGAATGATAGTCACAGCAATCTTGACTTTTTGTTAGCTTCATTGTTGTGTCACACACACACACACACACACACACAGGGAGGAGTGCTTAATGTGTTAATAACTCCATATGTTTGACTCTTTCTAATCATATAGTACCTACTCTTATACCATCTCATATTTATATTTAAAGTAATGAGGACACATTTTAGGGCAACTATTGCCATAAAATATATCATTTGATTGCAAATACGTTGAGCTTATGTCTTATTAACTTGCTTTTATTCATTTTAATCTAACATTTATTGACTTACTTACTAATATTTGGTACCTAGCTAGAAATTAGAAGGACTATTAAAAATGAGATTCTTCAATCTGTTACTTCTGAATAATCTGATTGAGAGAACTGCAGACATGTCCATGATAAGCAAAGGATATGAATGTATTTGAGATAATGCAGAGTAAGGGATGCATCTGAAAGAATGTGAAGAAATGATCGGTGTAGAGGGAACCAGGAAAACTAAGTCCTTATAGCTCAGGAAGGGATGCAGGAGCCTTTCCTTAACTCATTCCTGGGACTTGGACTACAGTACTTAAAAAATAAAAATAAAATCCTAAATCAGAAGTCTTAGTAAGGTTGGTATCTTAGTCAGTTCGGGCTCCTACAACGTATTACCAGATACTGGCGGAGTACACACACAGTTCTAAAGGCTGGGAAGTCTGGGATTGAGCCACGGGCAGACTCAGTGTCCACTGGGGGCCTGCTTCCTGGTACACAGACGGCTACATTTTCACATGGCAGAAAAAGGACAGAGGTCTCTGGGGTCTCTTTTGTAAGGGCATTAATTCACTATCATGACCTATTCACACCCCCTCCCAACAGGCCCCACCTCCTAATACATCACAATGGGGTTATGATTTCAACATATGAATGGAAGGGCATACAAATATTTATCATATAACACCTGGTGACACAGTAATCCTGGCATAGGGCCCTGAGGTTTTAATTTAGGTCATGAAATAGCTATATGCCCTATCAACCATAAAGAATGCCACAGAGAGGGTATCTTTTAAAAACTTGTTGTGGAAAACAGTAATACTAGTAACTTCTCCTGAGATTTAAATGATAGGAAATCCTTTGGAAGTCCTGTTTAATTGACAGACAGGTCCTTTGGTGACATTTATTCCAGAGACTGGCTGATAAACTCTTATCTGTGTGTGGGAGTTGGGGGCATAATTTAATAAATTGACTGTGAATTTTAACTCAGTTCTACCAAAAGGTGCTATCAAAACTATATCATGGTTTTATAAAATAAAAGCTCCACTGATGGATTCTCCCAGAACAGAACCTACGCTTTACTTTCTTCTCCATCCTCTGTAGGATCTGCTCTGATTGTCTGGATGAGATAAGGTGACTGTATAGACCGAAATGATTTTGGTCATGGATTTTGTCATTTGGAGCCAGAATTGTGTGAAGATGAGGTGGCCGTGTTGCTCTGGCAGGCTTCTGAATTGTTCTCTAACTGGGAATA
The DNA here is from genome assembly GCF_000327345.1 of Myotis davidii. Taxonomy (NCBI): domain Eukaryota; kingdom Metazoa; phylum Chordata; class Mammalia; order Chiroptera; family Vespertilionidae; genus Myotis; species Myotis davidii. Next base: position 4,118,537 of record NW_006383015.1, on the reverse strand, counting down.
TTGCTCCTCCTGGGCAGGAAACCATTACATGGGGCTGACTGATTTACCAGAAGCAGTAACTGTTTTATGTGAAGGTTGTCAAGTTTCATTTTCCTGGTGCTGCTGTACTTGCAGAAATGTGGCTGGTGAGTTAGAGGAGAGGCCAACAGAGAGAAGAAATCAATGCTCCTGGAGCGCCACCTCCCTGCCCCCAAGACACCCCTTAAAATGCTCTGCCCCTTGCCTTCCCATCATTCTCTTTGACTCCCTTCCTCAGCTGTCTTGTACTTTACAGTCTTCAAAGTCCTGCTTGAATGTCCCCAAAATACGCAGGTATTTACCTTAACATTTCTTGATTCCTGTTAGGTAATTCTACGTGCTGTCCCACCAGAATCTCAATCTCAATATATCTAAATTTAGCCCTACCCCAGAGTGGTTCAGTGATTGAGCATTGACCTATGAACCAGGAGGTCACAGTTTGATTCCTGGTCAGGGCACATGCCTGGGTTGTGGGCTCGATCCCTAGTGTGGGACATGCAGGAGGCAGCCAATCCATGATTCTCTCTCATCATTGATGTTTCTACCTCTTTTTTCCCTTCCTTTCTGAAATCAATTACATATATATATAAAAAGAATTTTCCTTCCTTTGTTTTTTCTTTCAATAAAGCAACATTGAAATCTGAAGCTGATATCTTTCCAGTCATGTTAAAATTATAGCTCTCTTCCCCCAATACACATAAACCTAACAGTGTTTCCTCATGAATAGCATAATCGTATCCAGGCATCATTACCTTAACTCGAGGGTCAGCAAAGGTGACCACCCCACCATCAGCCTGGTCCCCTCTTACTGCCCCCCTGCAGGCCTGGTCACCCCCAACTGCTCCCTCTGCTGGTCTGGTTGCCCACAACTGCCCCCCTGCCAACCTGGTCGCCCTTCAAGGCGCCCCCACTGGCCTGGTTGCCCCACGCAGCCTGTTGTTCAGTTGTTTGGTCATCCCTCACTAACCCCACTGCCGGCCTGGTCGTAGGCAGCCATCTTATGAGGGTGTGAGGGTTAATTTGCATATTACCTCTTTATTATATAGAATATATTTGAACCAATTACCTACCCTGAAAAATCAGCCCCCTTTCCTGACTCCTATACCCCTGTTAATTGCTGGACCATATACAGAGCCATTAAAAAAATAATATATATATATTATTATTGATTTTTTTCAGAGAGGCAGGGAAAGGGATAGTTAGAAACATCGATGAGAGAGAAACATTGATCAGCTGCCTCCTGCACACCCCCTCTTGGAGATGTGCCCGCAACCAAGGTATATGCCCTTGACCGGAATCAAACCTGGGACCCTTCAGTCACAGGCCGACGTTCTATCCACTGAGCCAAACTGGTTAGGGCTATATGGAGCCATTTAGGCATGAGCCTTCTAAATAACTTTTGACAGGATAAAGATAACTAATTTAGTGAAAGTGTCTTGAAAGCCGCCCAAATGAAATGCGAAGTAGTAGAAATTAACATAGAACTTATAAGCCTTTCTACATTTTATTCTACCTAACTGAATAGAATCTAAATATTTTGCTCACACTAGACTGTGCCTGACACTTAATTATGAAGTTCAAGGTAATTCTCAAAAATCTTTAATTTCTTAAATATCTGGGTCATTTTCTGTGCTAATATAACAGAAGGCTGATAGAATAAAGAAACATTAAAAAAAAAACACACATAGACAGCCCTGGCCAGTTTGGCTCAGTGGATAGAGCATCGGCCTGTGGACTAAAGGGTCCCGGGTTTGATTCTGGTCAAGGGCATGTACCTTGGTTACCGGCACATCCCCAGTAGGAGGTGTGCAGGAGGCAGCTGATTGATGTTTCTCTCTCATGATGTTTCTGACTCTCTATCCCTCTTCCATCCTCTCTATAAAAAAATCAATAAAATATATTTTTAAAAAAACACATAGACACAGACAACATTATGGTGAATGCCAGAGGGGAATGGGGTGGGGGGAGGTGGAAGAGGGCAAAAGGGGGACAAAGGTGATGGAAGGAGACTTGCCTTTGAGTGGTGAGGGCACCATGCAGTATGCTGATGATGTGTTAGAGTTGTACACCCTAAACCTCCACGGTTTTATTAACCCATGTCACTCCAATAAATTCATTTTTTTTAAAAAAGAAGCATGAGTGTTAAAGAATAAGAATTTGCCAAAATTTTCTACTATGATGGACGATGGTGCCCTGAGAGTGAATGTTTGCTTTAAATATCTTGGCAGACATCCCCTGACAATAGAGAGGAATGCATTAATCTATCATGACTTTATTATACAAGCCATTTAGATCATTAAAACTTCTCCTCCAATTAGTCGGCCCTCTGATAATTATTTCCACATAGACTTGACACACCAGGCAGGCATCAAAACAAATGGAAATAATGCCATCTACTGCAGAGTATCAAGAACATTTAGTCAGGGACCCTGGGTGAGTTGAGACTAAGGGTGGGATGTGTCTGGTGTGTGGCATAACCAGTGCGCTATCACCTCGCCACCACTAACATCTGCACCGTGTCTGTTTGCCAATCCCGCTATTGCTGTGGGGGCCTGGAGAGCTGCCTGATATTGTCAGAAGGCAAGCAGTGCCCGGTGCCTTTCACATTTAATCGTTACCAGCTTGGGACCTTAAAGTTCGTATCTCTACCACCGGATCCTTTAAGGACCTGGGACCAAGGCAGTGCTAAAAGGTCATCTGGTACTTCCACTTTCAAGAAGGTAGGTTGCCTGGCATCACTCCGTCTGCAGCTTCCAGCTATGCCATTGCACCTTCTGCCCCATGGGACAGGGGTGGATGCTAGTGCTCCACTATCTGTCCAGAACTGCAATTCTGAGACCAAGAGAAGCTGTGCCAGGCAAGCCAGATCCGTCAAGAGAAGGCTGTTATCCGCATCTCTACTCTCCTTGGGCCAGGATTAGCCACACGCTTCAATGTCCCACCTCCCCAGGCTACAGCTCAAGGCACCCTGTTCTTTTAGTCCCATATACAGCCTTTCCCATCTCAGGTCCAGCACTCATCCAGCGTAGGTCCAGACCTCTGCCTTCGTGGAACCTGAGACCATTATCTCTTCCCAAGTTCATGTTTCCATCCCACAGGCAGACTACTCTCCTTTTTGTCTACCTCTTCCCTTTCCGTGGTAATAGCTTTAGCTTCCTATCAGAATCTCAAGATTTTAGACTTCAGAGAATCTAAAGGGCCTAGACATCTTCCTGAGGGACAAAAAGGACTCAGGTCCTAGGCCTAAAAAATTCTGTTTAGCTTCTCATGTTGGATAATTTAATTCCTTCATAATATACAATCCCATCTCAGTAACAGATCAGAGGTCTTCTCCCTGCAGCAGGGGAAAAAAACAAACAATATACACTCAAGTTAATTTCTAAATGGGTTCACCCTGCTACATAGATATGAGCATTTAATGTTAATTTCTAAATGGGTCACACTGCCACTGAGATAAAAGGTGAGTGACAGATCTGGGGCAGGTAACAGTAGGCAAATTGCAGGGATCAGGGATAGGCACTTGGAGATAATTCCCCAGGTAAAGGAGTCGGCTAAAGATCTGGACTTAGCAGAAGATTCATAGGGCACTGGGTTAAGGTATCGCTTAAAGCCGATCTGTGCCCACCAGTATGCTCTGTACCCCGGGGAAGGAAAAGTGCTGTGGCATGCGTGTGCCTGTGTGTTTGGTTGTCAGTGTCTCTGAACTATATTACACCTGGCTCAACTGGCACAATGATTCATTTTTGGAACCTCCAAGCTGAGAATCTAAATCTAGACCCATTGTAAACAAAGTGGCATTCACGTGGTGGATATGAGATATCCAGCGAATCTTCTTTCAAGTCTCCTTTCAATTCGTTTTCTCCATTTCTTATTGTCATAATCATATTCCAGGTCCCAATTAACTGTCCTTTCTCAATCTAATGAGTATTACACACCTTTTCTAACTCCATTACTTGAACAATATTTGATGAACACCGCGTGAATGACTCACAAGCAGGTAACTCAGCATCAACTAAATGAATAAAGTCAAAGCTAAATGAGTCATGTTTTCACATCAATGTTGCAAATTACAGTGTTAAAATTCCTTTCAGTACCAATTACTTGAGGTAACTGTCACTTAAAAGTAAGCTTTAAGGAGGGTCAGTCTCCATGGTCTTTGAAAGGGCAGGTGTGACTGTATTACCACGCATGCCATCGGTATTTGCACACTTGAGGATTCAGTGAGGCCCCTGCAGTCTTGGAAAATGCAATGCTATAATTTAAGTGGACCAAAAAATCAAATAAGTGAAACTGATACCACAAAAAGAAAATCTACCGCATAGACATAGGCTCTGGGATAAAATAATGTTCATTCAAGTGTTACTCATTCATGTTATGAGATATTTGATGCTGAGGCATGGAGTGGGGTTGATCTAAGCTGGACTCGCTCTTGTCTAACCGCCACTTACCATCAGGTGTGTGACACTGGTTGAACTATATTGTGCTCTGTTTCCTCATCTGGAAAAGGAAGATTAAAACTACTACCCGCCTCACAGAGTTAGTCTGAGAATTAAAATAATACACACAAAGCTCAAACTGTCCAGGCCAGGGTTAGTGCTTAATCAATGTCAGCTATTATTGCTATGTGGCAACTCTTTTTTGTTGTTGTTGTTAATCCTCACCAAAGGATATTTTTCCATTGATTTTCAGAGAGAGTGGAAGGGAGGGGGAGAGACACAGAGAGAGAAACAGCGATGTGAGAGAGACACATGGATTGGTTGCCTCCTGCATGTACCCTGACCTGGGCCAGAGATCAAACCTGACCAGAATCAAACCCAGGACCCTTCAGTGTGAAGGCTGATGCTCTATCCGCTGAACCAAACCGGCTAGAACTAGGGCGTACGTGGCAACTCTTATACCAGTGGTGTGTCTATGCACTACCAAAATAAAATGGATGGAAATGAAGATATCAACTCCACATTTTGTTCCAGAGACTAAGCTGTTGAAAACCAACTGATAAACAAGCCTGGGTCTAAAAAGCTGCAATGATTTTTTGGGTTGAAAACATTTCATATTTACTTTTTGGGGATTTAGAACATGTGAACCTACTGCACATGAAAATCACTGGTGATTTTGGAAAAGAGGGGCGTGTAAACATTTGAAATTGCACCGCGAATGAAGTTGCAGCACACTATCCCTCTGTACTCCTGTGACAAATCAAGTTGAGGTGGGACAGCAGATTCAACGCCAAGTCAGAAATCTGATGGCCTTGTGCTCAGTTCTCTCTGCTACAAACATGAACCCCAGTTCAGTCTGTAGAGCCCCATTTTCAGCAACCTGCGGATGTGTGGATGATTCACTAATTTTTTTTTTCACTTTCTGTCTCAATATGTTGGTGTCATTTAGGGTAGGCACAGAGTAAAACTTCTAAATGACTTATTGCTGATGGGGATCATAAGCATTTAAATAAACAGTTTATATTCCCGATAGTCACATTGATATCTTTTTAAAAGAGAGCAAGTCAAAACATTAAAAAACAAAACTCCCATTTCCTCTTATTATTAATTGAAATGCGTTTTCATTAGTGGTGATAGAAGAAATGAGTTTACTAGTTAGCCTGCTAACTGTCCATTATAAGCCCCGAAGAGCTGCAAGAAATTGCCCTTCCCAGTGCAGTGTAACCCGAATGCTTTCTGCAGCTCCCTCAGTGCAGATAAGGTGCACCAAATTATCTTTCCAACTACAGTTGTGTCACCTGAATGCAATTAACACCTTATTAAGTGTTAAGGCATTTCTACAGGTAATAAATTAGTCATGGCCCGGTACCTTGCAACACTTCTTCAGTACAGTACTTGATCCTCTCGCTGTAGGCTATGGAAAATGCTACAAACAATTAGCTGAATTCTTTAGAGCAATACAATTACATGGGTAGTTTTATATTTGTCTCAGTGATGCTGGTTGCATAAGCAGTCAGAGGGTGGAAGGCAATAAATCAACGATGCTTGTAGAACCATGCTCTTTTGGTTTCAGGCAAAGTTTAGTGTCAGGAAGCTGATAATGTATTTCTGGGAATTTTTCATTAAATTTAAGTTACTAAACCATTCTTTTATAAGTTTCCCTTTGCACACTTTCAACCCTACGCTGAGCATCTTAAGATACCACAAGTTAACTACAATCATCTTCATTAAAAAATTGCAAGGTAAATGCTAAGCAGCTAAAAGCTTAATATACATAGTATACATAAGTCACTTTAAAATTTAGAGCCATAAAATTTAGATATATAAATCTAAAAAAATTACCCTTATGAAAATATCCCTCATCCATTTTTGTGCTACAAGTTAAAACCCAGATAGAAGTTGCTCCATAAAGAAGAATGAATGGATGAAATATCCTTATAAAAATATATATGCATATATGTATGTGTGTATATGTATATACATATACATATATATAATACAATTAAATAGGTTTATCCTACACAACAGACATCTTAAAATAATCTTTGCTTGCATTTCTTGAGATTCAAATTTTCTACTAATTTCCTTTCCCTTCCCCTAAAGTCAGGCACAGAATTTAAATTTTGTAACATCAGTCTTCCAAGGGAACTAGAGAACTTTCCCTAGGCTCACATGATAGAAGTTATAAGATACTTTTCCACTAAATATGAGCTCAAGTTCTGCTGCTGTAGAAGTGAGTTTGTAGTGAGCATGCACACAGTAGCAAAGAATTCAAAAGTTATTTGCTAGTAAGTGTCTCTTTAGAATTTTCTTGCCTATATTTTTAAAATGTAAGTCATTTGATTTTGTTTTCTTTCCTCGTCAGGAAACTAGGCACCAGTATTAAGTGCCACATAAATAGCTAATTGGGTGAAATGATCAAAGGATTATATAAACCACTTCTCAGGTAGGAACCTCTGAGAAAAGCTACCGAGGAATGTGGGTCAAAGGTTTAATCGCCTTTTTCTATGCATATACAATTAATATTGCTTAATGAACTCGGTTAGCAGTTTTCAGCTTGCCCATTAAACTACAAATCAGACCATGATAACAAATTCTATTAGAAGGTTAAGATCATTCTAGTCCACTTCCTCATATTACAGTTGAGAAACTAAAAACCAAGGAAGTTAAATGACCCGCTCAAGGTCATATAGTGAGAACCCAATTTTCTGGTGCCTCATCTGGAGCTTCTATCAGTGTGTGAGTGTGTGTGTGTGTGTGTGTGTGTGTGTGTGTGTGTGTGGAGAATGTTCTTTCTTAAAACTGTCACTACACTGTGAGGAAATTCAGTCTAATCCAAGTAGAGATATTACCACAGACAGTAAGGGAGCGCTGAGGACTCTCCCCCATTGGCCAAGAAGGTACTAGTCCAGCCGTGGGCAAACTACGGCCCAAGGGCCGGATCCGACCCATTTGAAATGAATAAAACTAAAAAAAAAAAAAAAAAAAGACCGTACCCTTTTATGTAATGATGTTTACTTTGAATTTATATGAGTTCACACAAACACTCCATCCATGCTTTTGCTCCGGCCCTCCGGTCCAGTTTAAGAACCCATTGTGGCCCTCGAGTCAGAAAGTTTGCACACCCCTGTCTAGTCGTAAATATTCAATATAGTTCGCCTCAGACATGTTTCTACTGGTTTCAGAAGGAGAACCTATTTAATTACAGCAATCACACATGCATGGGCATTTGAGATAAGCTGGGATTTTTATTATTTTTATGATGCCATTCAAAATATATTGTGTTGGAAAAGTATGAAACAACAGAAACATTTTTCCTAAATTACTTCTGTAGTTATTATCATAATAACTTTAATCTAATGCTGATTAATTTGTCAGAAGTGTCTACTTTAAAAATAGGTAAGCTGAATTATAGAGCCATTTAATGATTTCCCAAGGTTTCTTAATGTACAGGAAATGGTCTTCGGGACAGGGACTCTTGCATTCGGATGCAGAATCCTATGTACAAGGCTCTAAAAAACATATCAGCAAAGCAAACAGTCTTGTTAATTTCCTGTAGGACATTTTCTAATATCAATTGTCCGGCCATTATCATTTTTAAGTAGACATAAATAAGTTTAAAGTTTCATATAATTAAAAGTTTTGCACTTTGCATGCCATTCTTTAAAGCTTTCATCAGTTTGTCAATTAACAGACAAACTAGAAACCTCAATTATTCTAGTTATGCCTGGGAGCTGATGCTGCTAATAAAAAGGCTTCTTACATAAATAAAAGTTAATGCCTTAAAGAACTGACTTTCCCTAACTTCCAGAATTATAAATCAGTTACTGCTGTTCTTGAGTACATTCAATGTTTTCTAAGTGCAAAACAGAGAGGGAGTTTGTTAATCCCTTCTGCACTACAGTATCTCTGTGTTTAACCACACTGATCTAAGTACTATATCAGACGATGGATAATGCTGGTAGACACCCAAACCAAATTGACTCTCACAACTGCTGTGCATACTTGCTCTATATTTGTCAAGGCTCGCTCACCACATCCAGCGGAAGATAAACCCAGGGCATGGTCAACAAAATGCACTCACAGGGAAAGTAGTTTTCATTGCTTAAAAGTTCAACATGTTTTATCCAAATGAAATATATAAAGTAAATTCATCATCCTAATATCAGTATAAGAGATGAATAGATGGCTGTACCAGGTAAGGCCACACCTCAGGATAATTCTTAAAAATCAACAACCATCTCCAACCCCAATGGAAAAGATAAGATACAGTGATAGTGATTTAAGGAATTATTACTTTTTTAAAAAAATATATTTTATTGATTTTTTACAGAGAGGAAGGGAGAGAGATAGAGAGTTAGAAACATCGATCAGCTGCCTCCTGCACATCTCCCACTGGGGATGTGCCCGCAACCCAGGTACATGCCCTTGACCGAAATCGAACCTGGGACCTTTCAGTCTGCAGGCCGACGCTCTATCCACTGAGCCAAACCGGTTTCGGCGGAATTATTACTTTTTATTAATTCAAATGATAGTTGCTGAGTTTCTAATGTTAATGTTAAGCACAAAGGATGCATATATGAAAATGCCCTGGTCCACCCTTGAGAACTTCACAAGAATGCCAACTGGGAGAACTGAATCCCAAAAGGGCCTTGGCATAGTACAGTATATCAGGAGACACTACTAGCTGTCTACCAACAGTCATTGCCTTCAAATCTTCTCTCCTTTCTCCCCGGATACCCAACTTCCAAACTCCAGCAATGACTTCAAAGGAGGTGAGCCTCAGACCACTTCCAAACAATAAATTCTAATTATTAGAAGGCAATCATCTGTACCGATTCCCCCGGCCAGTGACTGGTCTCAACATGCTCACGAGATAAAAATTTTATCCAAGCATGAAGGAGAATTCTGCTAAGGTATTTTGAAAAATGCTTCCTCAAAAATAATGAGAATTAGCCCTAACTGGTTTGGCTAAGTGGACAGAACATCAGCCCATGGCTTGAAGGGTCTCAGGTTTGACTCTGGTCAAGGGCATGTACCTGGCTTGCAGGTGAAATCCTCAGGCCTGATTGGGGGTGGGGGGGTGGGTGGGAAGCAACTGATTGACGTGTGTCTCTCAAGTCCATGTTTCTCTCTGTCTCTACCACTCTCTTCTACTCTTCGTAAAAATCAATAGGAAAATATCATCCATTGAGGATTAAAAAAACAATAACAATGAGAATTATATGGGAAAGAACTAAACACATTGCACTGATATTACTGTGTCATGATAGGAGGTCAGGTTCTATTGATGCCATTTTATGGCTATGAAGGCTGCTAAGGATTAGTGAACATCCTAAGAATAGTAGGGAACGGAAAACTACACAAACACACAATCACACCTGCTCCTGATGATGTCTTCAAACCAGTAACTTCTTGCTATGGTAGATAATAAATTCTTCATGTTGTTTAAATCTTATGAGTCAGACTTTTCTGCTTATTGCTGTCAAATGTATCTTAACCAACACAAACATGCCTAAATTCACAAATGAGGTGTTAGGGACCCTGAGAGTTGAAGAGGTCTGCCAGATGTCAGACAACTAGTGTATGCAGTATTCTTAGCAGCCGATCTCTTTTTAAATCACATTTGAAATGGCTACTTTCCATCAATGCTAACCTGACCATGTTGAATCAAGGAAATGCCCCTCTGTTCCTTATCTGTTGTCTTGGTTTAGAAAACACCTTTTCCACTTCCATTACTGTCTATCATAGGACTTCTCAAGTATCCAGAAATGGTATGCTCGTCATGTACTAATGCCAAGACAGAAGTTTCCATGAAATAAATTCTGATGCGTGACACCTGTAATCAGGTGTAAGCATGTGATGATCTTTATTACTGCAGCAAGCAAAGGTAACGCCTTGAACTTTTAATAATTTGAAAGCTAAAGAAATTTTCATTTTAAATTCCAAAATATAAGGGTCATTATTGATTTTGTCATTGTATTATTAGATTTAAAAAGACCATGTGCTAATTTATTTCTGGTATGATGTGATACTCATCAATTGAATATAATTTTCCAGTAGATGTAAATTCTAAAGCAAAATGTATTACTTGGATGGACAAAAAAAATAAGTCGCAACTATAGACTTCAACCAGGTTTAGGAATACAGGGGAGACCCCAGCACTTCCCTGTCTCTACAAGATTCTTCCCTTCTGGTGTGGACAGAGCAAAATAGAAACACATGCCTGCTCACTTGGGGGAAACACATGACTGCCCACTTGGGGGTTTTGTCTAGCAGAAAAGATAATAAATAAACAATGGATAATATAATAAATTACAAAAGCAATAAGTTAATGACTTTATAAATGATGATGAATAAATAAATAAATAAATGATGAAAATAAATACAAAATAACAAAAATATCGTTTGTATACTTCTATTACTAAGAATACTGCCTGTCATATAGATGTTCACTACACATTTTTAGAATGAATGAACAAGAGGAACGAGGTTATATAGTGGATATAGGATGTATGGATGTATATAATGTAGAGTTAGTATGAGCTTGTTACTGAGATGAAGATGGTCTCTGTATGTTGCTATCTGAAAGCAAAACCACCTGCTACTTGTAGGTAATTGTAACAAAAACCGTAAATAAAGCTTAACAAAATGCCCATAATCCTTGGGAAAGCTTCTGACCATAAATATTTGCTGTCCAATATGGCAGCCTGTAGGCACATGAGGCTACTTAAATTTAAATTATATTAAATTAAAAAGTCAGTTTCTCAGTTGCACTCGCCATGTATCAAGTGCTCAGTAACCACAGCTAACTAATGCCTACAGTGCAGACATTTTCATCACTGTGGAAAGTTCTATTGAACAGCACCGTTATAGATTAACACATGCTTTTGTCACACATAAAGCTTGCAATTACATAGCTTTGTTCCTCCCTCACAATTGGCAAAATGTCAATAAGTCTGCTGTTTAGGTATTTCAGTGTTTTATTGTTGGAGCTATCACAAGGAAATCCCTTTCAAGGGATTCACTTCCTTAAGATTGAATGTATGTATACACAGGAACACACGAACACATAATTTTTATAAATTTTTCCTCAGAGGAAATAATTTTGCTCACCTCAGTCTTTTGTTACTGTATATCCTATAAAGTTTATATCACTGGACTTACAAATATTTATTGAATGCCTCCTATATTAAGATCCCTGTGTTTGTTCCTCAAGGGATGAAGAATGTACAAGTAACGATTAAATGAGCAACATGACTTGAAGAAGGGAATGAATGAAGATGTTGAAGTGTTTTATATGACATCTAGTGACCTGAACTAAAACACTAGCTTGGCACAAATTAAAAACAACATAAAGAAAAAGTGGACAAAATGTAAGGACTGATTGGACATGGATGACAGGTGAGAATAAAAGTAAACTGTAACTCTTGAGTTGTGTGGGTTCCTACTATGTGCACTATGTCAGCAATAGAAGCAGCCATAGCTCAGGAGATTAAAGCATTATGGGACTAAACAGGCAAATCAGGATGAAAGAGAAGTTTTTAGGAGATTAAATAGTATTATTTTTGAAACATTAATTATAAGATATTCAACTGATAATATGCAGCTGAAGTGAAGAGCAAAGGTTTAAACATCATCTCTTAATATCTGTAAGACTAAATGAAAAGGCCTAAGACAAGAAGGAAAGGATAAACATGAGTAGTTTTCCTCTTCATGGGCATGAGAATCTTCAAATGTTTTTAGTCTATAATTAGGTCCTCCTCACCATCCACAAGTCAACGTGTTGCCAACTAGGTCTGTGATCCAAGCTTTCACAGTAAACCAAACTTTCTATTCATAGCCTTATGGTATTGTACTCTAATGAATTCTCATAATTTGTCTAGTTCTTTGTACAATCTCCTAATTACCCCCAATGAATAGAAAAGTATTTTTATACTGTGGAAATGTACATGCAAAGTTTGTATAGTCTGGAACATAGCCCAGTTAAACTGCAGTAACATAACCCATTAATGTATAGTTGTTTACATGCATCGCGGGCAATTATCGGTGTCTTTCAGGTTTAACAAGTACTATAAAAGCAAGTGAGAGTTTGTAGTTTAAACTCTGTGAACTGATGGTTGCTTTTGATGTTGAATCTGAGAAACAGCATTTTTTTAAAAAGTAAGAAGGGTAAAGGGTTCTATTTTTGCTAAAGACAATGATGTCTAAGTATTTCTGTGAGGTTGTGACTGAGCAATTTAAATTATTATATCTCTTCATGTTTAATGTGTATTTATATGCACTTTTTTTCATTTCATATAACTACATTTGAAGAACCTAGCTCAATAGGAGCATCAATAAACCATGATTTGAGTCTACTTCAAAAGAAGCAAAGCATTACCCCCCTCCCAATATATATCTATGCTAATAATAGAGGAATATGCAAATTGTCCAGGACACTGTCACAGAAATGACCAAACAGCAGGTTGTGCGGGGTGACAAGGGAGGCAGGGGGGTTGTGAGGGAAGGACCAAATGACTGAGCAGGCTGTGTGGGATGACCAGGCCAGTGGGGGGGAAAGTTTGGGGAAAGTTTGGGGTGACCAGTCCAGCA
>NW_006383015.1:4103251-4105232 GCF_000327345.1 Myotis davidii | reverse complement strand
GCAACCAGGCCAGCAGGGGGTCAGTTAGGGGTGTTCAGGCTGGCAGGCAGAGGTGGTTAGGGGTAATCAGGCTGGCAAGGGGGACAGTTAGGGGCAATCAGGCAGACAGGTAGATGAGGAGTTAGAAGGTAGCAGTCTCGGATTGTGAGAGGATGTCTGACTGCCAGTTTAGGCCCAATCCCTGGGATCGGGCCTAAGCCGGCAGTCAGACATTCCCCAAGGGGTTCTGGATTGGAGAGGGTGCAGGCTGGGCTAAGAATTTCATGCACCGGGTCTCTAATACACACACAAAGTAAATTAAACTTCAGATAATTTAAATGCTATTTAGAAAGAGTGCATCATTAAGATCATTCATTCACTGTTAAATGAATGGGTTATTTTTATGGCAAAAGTACAGGGTGCCAAGGAACTACACAAAAGAGAACTTAGACTTGTCTGGTGTATCAGGGAAACTCCCTTAAAAGTTAAGTTTTCATCTGAGTCCTGAAGGATGAGTAGGAGCAATCCAAAAGAAGAAGAAGATAGAATACAGGCACAGGCAACAGATTATATTCCCATGACCTTCCATCCTTAAAAAAAATGTAATAAAGCCATATCTGTAGCCATTCAGAAATTTATGTGTGCCACTGAAAACTAAAACCACAAGTATGAAAATATATGATTCTATTAAATGCCATAATGTAAAATTGTAAATCTAATAATCTTAATGTGTAAGACACATGAGAATACAATAACTACTACAAAAACGGCAGAAATTATTTGACAAAGAAGAAAAAACACTTTTTTTTCTGGTCCCTTGAAATGGCACTAATCAATTGGAGTTTATTTTCTGCACTTAGTCAAATTTTCTACTCAAAGACTAAAAACTGTCCCTTAGGGACAAGGAAAAAAATATGATTAGAGTACTACCTTTTCCCAAGGAAGATATCTCGTGATTTCTAATGCTTACAAATCCCAGCTGTGACTGTGAGAATTCCAGTTGCCCTACATCTTCCCTGACAGTATTAATTCAAAAAAAGGATTTTTGTTTTTAATTTAGCCCATTTTGGTGAGTACATAGAGGTATATCATTGAGATTTTTTTAAAATATAATTTTATTTATTTCAGAGAGGGAGAGGGAGTGATAGAAACATCAATGATGAGAGAGAAGCATTGATTGGCTGCCTCCTGCATACTCCCTACTGGGGATCGAGTCCACAACTGGGGCATATGCCCTTGACTGGAATCAAAGCCAGACCCTTCAGTCAGCAGGCCAACTCTCTATCCACTGAACAAAACTGGCTAGGGCTATCACTGTGATTTTATGTTCTTGTCCCTAATTGCTATCTACACCAGTGATGGTGAACCTAGGACATGCGTGTCAGAGGTGACACGTGAACTCATTTTTTTGGTTGATTTTTTTCTTTGATAAATGGCATTTAAATATATAAAATAAATATAAAAAATATAAGTCTTTGTTTTACTACGGTTGCAAATATCAAAAAATTTCTATATGTGACATGGCACCAAAGACTGAAGACAATGCAGAAGGAAGCCAAGCGCTGCAGAAGGGAGCAAAGTGGTGGAGACGGGTGCAAAGCTGAGGCAGCAGAGACAGCAGGGAGCGAGGCAGCGGAGAAGGGAGCAAAGCCTGCCTTGGCTGCAGGAAGCCCTATTCTTGCAGGAATAGGTCCGAGGAAGCCCTATTCTTACAAGAATCTCCCTGAAATGGGCCTCTAGTTTTTATATATTTATTGGACCTTAGGATATCCTCTTGGGAATTATCTGTTCATGTATTTTGCCTATTTCAAAGTTATTCTGTCTGTAATTTTGTTATTATTGTATAGGATCTTGTATATATTTTTATTCTTATATGTAAGCACTGTGTGGCTTCTCTTCTCCCTTTTTAATTATGTCTTTCAATGATAAAAAATAATTCTCCACAAATTGGTAACAACTGGTTAACCAGACTACATTAAAATAATACTATTTATAATTATAA
>NW_006383015.1:4099574-4103101 GCF_000327345.1 Myotis davidii | reverse complement strand
TGTGAAAGACTGAAATCAACTGGTCATACAAATTTTATGGATCTACAAAGAGCCAAGAATATCAAAGGTAATCTTGAAGAAGTAGAGAGAAACTGATACTATATACCAAGACTTATTATAAAACTATTTAAGACAATGTATTGGCACAACGACAGACAACTAGATGAATGGAACAGAACAGTGAATCTGGAAACAGTGACATATACTGGTATCTTCAACCTTGATTTATGACAAAACTGAGCATCTGGGAAAAGAATGCCATTTCAATAAATGGTGCTGGATCAACTGATGATCTGAATGAGTATATGCTGCTCCGAACTTTCCTTCCTTCCTGCTTAATAATATATTTTAGCAGTCTTTCCTTTATACACTTACACATCCAACTCATTTTTAATAGCTACATAATAGTTTATTGTGCAAATGTATCTCAACCAACTCACCCATTCCCATCTTAATGGAGGTGTAGCTTGTTTCCAGTTTTTTCTGTGGACACTTCTGTAAGTATATCTGTAGTTGAACATTCTAGAAACACAATGTTTGAATCCAAGAGTGTGTGAATGTAAAGTTATTCACATGTTTGCTTCCAAAGAGGCCACAGCTACACATACTCTTACCTAGAGCTTCTGAAAGTGCCCCAATTGTAACATAAATGACAGATGCTTCTATTTGTTCCGCTTTCACTGCTCATGACTCACAAAGGACTTTGTGAACAAATTTAATCATATTAACTACTGATAAGTTAGAATGAAAGTAATGCTGACTCTGCAGACATTAAAGGGCTGGCAGAGCAAACAGGATGAACTAATGTGCGTGCAAAAGTGGTCTCAGAGCTTGGGTAGTGAGGGCAGAGAAGCAGGCTTCTCTCAAAGCAGGCCAGGGACCAGCAGCCAGTCTTGGGCACAGTGGTGAAGGCTAGCTCAAGGGACAGTATGCTGACTGCAAGTAACGTGCCTCGTCTGATTCAATGACACCCGATTGCCAGAAATTGAGTACACTGTCATGTCATCAAGGAATTCTGTGGCATTGAACACTGTGTGGTATTTAAATAAATGGGTCATCTGCTGGGGTGCAGAAATCTCATTAAAGCTTTTCATTGGGTTGACATTTCTGTAACTGGTTCGGACTTCTTTGCACCCAAGCAATTGAGTTAGTGCTGCCCTCCTTGAAAAAAAATGACTCCTCACTTTCAAATTAGACACATTCCTCTGCCATCTTTCAAAATTCATCTCAAGCCCCATTTTCTCCCTGAACATTTCCTCAAAGCTCCATGCCATATTGGCAGGATTTTCCCTGCAGTTTAGGGTTACACTGTATCAGTTTTGCAGTATTCTTCCCTTGTTTTGTGTCTAACTGGATCACACACACCCACCGTTTTCCCAAAATTTACTCTCAGGGAAGGACGCGATGGGAACCTATCTTGCACTTCCCTTGTACCAGGTACGTTGGTGTGACATTTAATCATTGCAGCTACTCCCAAAGATATGTACTATTATCCTGGCTTTCAGATGAGAAAATGGAATTCCACGGATATTGTATGCCTTGCTTGTTCACTCATGTACTTAAGTGGCACCTTCAGATGTGAACTCAAGTTAATTGTATTATCAAGTCACTCACCACACAGGCTCCCTCCAGACACTGCTCAGCATGCTTTTTGGTTGTAGAAGTGATACTTAGTTCCTAGAGACCTTTGAATCTGTGGAATCATCACAACCACCACCGCTAAAGTGGAAAGGTCCCGGGCCTCAGGGACTGGAAACTACGTTCCAGTCCTGACCACACTGCTCGGAACAGTCTCTTCTCTTTTTGACTTAACATGCAAAACCCATCCAACTTCCACAATATGAAATCCATCTGTATACAGCACATTTAATGTGCAGTCCTTCAGAAGTAGTGTACAAAAGTATTCAAACTGGGCTTTAGAATAAAAAGAAATCTGGTTTTAAATCCAGTTATAGATTATTCTTGAGCCATCCTAATTTCAGCAAGTTATTTATCTTAGTAAAATGAGTTTAATAATCACATTGTCACTGGATCATTAAAAGGAGTGAAGGAGATTATGTATGTAAGTTCTTTAGCCTCTAGGGCAGTGATGGCGAACCTTTTGAGCTCGGCATGTCAGCATTTTGAAAAACCCTAACTTAACTCTGGTGCCGTGTCACATATAGCAATTTTTTGATATTTGCAACCATAGTAAAGCAAAGACTTATATTTTTGGTATTTATTTTCTATATTTAAATGCCATTTAACAAAGAAAAATCAACCGAAAGAATGAGTTCGCCTGTCACCTCTGACACGCGTGTCATAGGTTCGCCATCACTGCTCTAGGAAATGGCTTTATAAAACTATCACTTGTACTCAGACCCACTGGATTAATTGAAAATAGGCATTTATGCTATACTACAGTAATCATTATGCATAAACACAGAAAGTAATGAAATAAAATAATTGGGGGAAAATATTTAATTTCATTTAGTCTTGTGCCTGCCATTTAATAAGTCTAAGGTCAAAGTACTAATTAGGCTATGGTATTAATTCATGGCTGTGCAATAAAAATATTTTTGAAAACATACAAGAAAAAAAAGTCACCTTTTCCTGAACTGACTGGAAAATAAGTTTATCACATAAGATTATCTCAGTCACTAGTTTTTGTTTTATCACAAAATTTAGTATAATGATGAGTACCAAGAAAGATTATGACTCAAGTCACAAAGGCACACACATTTCAAGAATCCTATATATTAGCTAAGATAATAAAAACACAAAATTGTCTTATTTTCTCACTTTTATCTGTATTTAAGTAATGAAGATAAAGTTAGATCTAGAAACAATAGAACTGACTCAGGTGAAAATGGTGAACACCAAATCTATTTCTCTTGCTGAGAATGTTTTTAAAATTCACCAGGATAACACATTACTTTTAAATAAGGTCCCATGTCAGTATGTGCTCTAACATTTCTACAGAGGTATGCAATTAAAATTAGCAGAGCCTTTGTATGTGGACACATTTATAGAGAGAATCCTATACTAATAAAAGACAAACATGCAAATTGACCGTACTTTTGCTATGCCTTAAGCCACGCCCACCAGCCAATCAGAGTGACTATATGCAAATTAACCAAACCAAGCAAGGCTATGAAGTTTCAATTATAGAAGATAAATAAATCCCAGATACCTGCTTTCAGCCCGCCCTGCCCCCGGCCTCTGTTCAAGGAGACGCTGAAATAAGAAAAAAGAAAAAAAGGAAAGGCTGGGAGCTTACGTCACCAGCGTGCTGGTAGGCCTAAAAATGGCCCTTAGCCCCTCACCCAGACTGCCCATGCACCCCAGTGAGGACCCCCCACCATAAACGGGGTGTGGCCAGCCTGAAAACAGCCATCAGACCCTCACTCAGGCTGGCCAAACCTCCATGGGGTGAGGGTTCCCACTGGGGTGGACATCCTCCGAGGGGTTCCACACTGCAAGAGGGCATAAGCCAGGCTGAGGGACCCCCTGAGTGCACAAATTTTTGTGCACTGGGCCTCTATCTA
>NW_006383015.1:4078779-4098525 GCF_000327345.1 Myotis davidii | reverse complement strand
ATTCATGCACTGATGGGGTCCTTCTGCCTGGCCTGCTGGGATCGGGCTGAAACTGGCAGTCCGACATCCCCCAGGTGTCCTGGATTGTGAAAGGGCGCAGGCCAGGCCCAGGGACTCCACCTGTGCACGAATCCATGCACTGGGCCTCTATAGTTATAACTATATAACTATATAAATATGTATATTGTATTTCCTTTTTATTGTTGACACTACTACAGATGCCCCCTATTTTCCCCTTTTGCCCCCTTCTACCCAGCCCCCAGCACCCTCCCACTCCCGGATTCACCATACTACTGTCTATGTCCATGGACTGTGCATATGTGTTCTTTGGTTATTCTCTTCACCTTTTACTCAGTCTCTCCCACCCAACTCCCCTCTGATAGCTGTCAGTCTGTTCCATGCACCCATGACTCTGGTGCTATTTTGTCTGTCAGTTTATTTCATTCCTTAGATTCAACATATAAGTGACTTTTTAAAGTTCTCTTATATGAAAAGTATCAAAAGGATGCATATACAACTGAGTCAAACTTCACACCATATCTTGTACACTTCTTGGAAAGAACCTTGCTTGAATGCTGGACAATCCAGTCAAGCACAGCTATTTTAGAAAGAAAAAAAATGGACAGCAGGAGTTAAATTTGATATTCATTAAGGGAAATTTCTTGCCCCATTTAACTAATTTCTTAGATGGTACATTGTTTCAAACAAATATTAGTTGCTAAAATCTATTACACCTGCTTTAAATTGCATCTCCCTTTAGCCTGAGGCTCAATAGTTGGTTGAATTGAATTTGAGTAGCCAGGGGCTGTTAATGGGTAGGCTTTTCTATTTACTCTCTTAATTATTCTCTATCTAAATTATCACTGATGATGAAATCTATGTGCACTACATTCACACATAATCAGAAGGACTAAATAATTTTTCCTCTTCAGGATAATGATATGGAACTAAAGGCTCATAAAAATCTTTAGGAATAGTTTTTTGTTGTTGCTATTGTTTTTATAATATGGCACATTTAAACCCAACTGATTGTTTTAATGTGTCCTGATTGACTATCACAGTATATTTCTAGCAACAGGGTGCCCTTCTAAACCTTTAAAATGAAAATTGTTCTGTACTGAGTACATATTTATAATTAATGTGTTATGTGTATGACATGACATTGATATGTCAATTTTAATTAGTTACAGAGTTTGTGTTATAGTGACTACAGTAAAATGCAAACAATGAATTAGAAAGCAAAATCTCTACCAATCATTTCCAGCAGAGGTCTCTAGAGAGCAACTAAAGTTATGGAAATAAGGTATATATGTTTAGTAATTTAAACACAAAATTTAACTCTTCAGCTCTAGAGCCCTTTCTTTTCACCCACGTCCCCTTTCTCTTTTGATGTCTGTGCTCCTTCATCAGATAAAAGGCTGTCTCAAAAACTGATCAGAAGTAGACACAAGAGACCAGGTTAATCCCAAGTGCACGGTGTAATGTGTCACAAAACAGACAATGTAATTATCCCAGCAGCCTGTTTAACCAGCTAATTCGGCAGCTTTGCATACCAGGGGTGAGCTCATCTGTTCACTATATTACCAGCCAGGCCGTTTTTCACCAAGATCACTACAGTTTTACAAAGGCTTGTAAAAGCCTGAGGACTGTTTCTTTGAATGTGGTATAACAGCTTTTTGCAATCTTTTATTTATAGGGAAGGAACAGACTAACAAAGAGAAGAAAATGGAGATCAGTGTTGCTCAGTATCAAAAAATGCAGTCCATGACACAAATCTCCATGTGCTCATCTAAAATGAAATACTCTCTCTTTACTGGGCATCCCTGGAGAAATGCTACATGATTTAACAGAAATGTGACTTTGATGGCAAAGATGTATAAATCTGGTTATGCTTTTCTTAGAAGTAAATTTACTGGCCCCACATGCATTCCCCATTTTGTCAATACTAGTGCTGTTTGGAGTAATCGGTGTGAGCTTTAGAATCCCATTGACCTGGACTTGAGTCCTGGTTCTTTGACTTTTTCATCTCCTGATCTTGAGCAAGTTAGTCCCACAGTTTCCTAACCTTTAAAATGTGAATAATACCTGCATATTGCATGGTTACTGAGGGATGTTAATCATATATCAGGGAAATACTTACCAGAAAGAGATAGATAAGTAAATAGTAACTATTTTATTACATGATGTACACACAACATTTATATAAAGGCACATATATGCATGCATTAGATCTACCTTTAACACTTGAACAACGTAGGGGTTGGGATGCCAACTCCCACAGAGTTGAAAATCCATGGATAACTTTGATTCCCCCAAAACTTAACTACAGTTGCGCCACGGATATCTAAAACTATGGATGCTCAAGTTCCCCATATACTAGTAAAATGACATGGATCAATGCATACAGTCAGCCCTCCACATCCACAGACTCCCAACCACAAATGAAAAACAGTACAGGTATTTACTGGAAAAAAAATCTGCTGCATGGGCCGATGAAGTTCAAACCCATTGTTCAGAGTCAACTGTATATATAACTTAGAAAAAAAATTAACCTAAACCTCAGGAAACATTAATGTTTACCCCAATTCTATTTCTTAAAATGCTATCACACTGACCACAGGTGACACCAGGTAACATGCAGGTCCAGTAACTAGCACAGTGCCTCATGGGTTCAATGATATCTGTTGAATAAAATAAACATAACAAACTAGACGGAGAAAACTATTGCAGAATGTATAATATTAGAGGCCCAGTGCACAACTTTGTGCATGGGTGTGGTCCCTTGGCCTGGCCAGTGATCAGGGCCAGTCTGGGCTGTGGGAGGTTGGTTGGGGGGAAGGACCAAGGGAGGTTGGCTGGCAGGGGGAGTGGCTGTGGGAGGGGTCGTGGGAGGTTGGTTGGTTGTGGGAGTGCACTGACCACCAGGGGGCAGCTCCTGTGTTGAGCGTCTGCCCCTTGGTGGTTAGTGGGCATCATAGCGACCAGTCGACCCGTCGTCTGGCCATTTAGTTGCTTAGGCTTTTATATATATAGATTAGTTAACAATATTGACAACGTTTTAGAGTGATGTGTTTTGCTGTTCATTATTTTCAACAAACTGAACTTTCACATCAGAGGACAGTAAATTCTGTGTCTAACAGCTTAGATGTAGGTTATACTTTTGATATCATGTTTCATTTGACATAGTTAAATGACAACAGTGGCATGAGAGCCAAAGTCTTAAACAATAATTAAAATGGTCTTAAAGGTGAGGCAGAGATTTTTTTTAAAAAAAGGTTCTGATTTATAGTAAAGTCTGTGCAACTGCCTATTACTACACTAACATGATGAGAAAACTCCAATAGGCTACAATTGAGGTGTGAAATGCCCAAGGAGATGACATGAGAAATCTCCATAGACAGGGAGGTATTAGGAAATAGATGTAAGAGCCAGCCAAGCACCATCTTTCAAAGTCTCCTGGCATAAAGTCTCAGATCTTCAGCAAGAAGTTCAAAATCAAGGGGGAAAGGAACCAGGAAGTCTCCCTGCCTTTGGCTTCCATTTGATTCTCCACAGAGACTTTTCTCCACACATCCACTGAAATGAAAACTGGGTTATACAGTTCCCATACCCTAAATTCTCTTGCAAATCCTATTATGACTGTACCATCTACCTCCCCCCAAGTCATTTCCAACCACTCTTATTTCAAATCACTCGACTGAGACCATATTGGCTTCGTTGCCATTTTCATTTACAACAGCCTGGGGCATTTTTACCTACTGTTAACTGTCAGTACGTGTCTCCCTTCTGGCTTTTGCAAGGCTTCCTTCTCTACTCCACTTCCCCAAGTCCCTGCTCAAACATCACCTCCTTACAAAGGCCTTCACTGGCTGCCCTTTCTAAAACAGCAACTCTAGGCATTCTCTGTATTTTACCGCTGTTTTACTTTTATTCATAGCACATACCCAGACCTCAGTTTACATTATTTATTTGCTTATGTTATTTACCACCTCTCACCCCACTGGAATATTAGCCCAGTGAAACAAGGAATTTATTTCATTCATTGGTCTATCCCCAGTGCCTAGAAAGGTGGCTAGCGCACCCATAGGGATCCCATTGCAAAGTATTGCTACTGACTGAACTTTCCCAAGCTCTTCCCCACATGACGGGTGCAGAAACTTGACACATGGGCGAGGAGGGGGCGTTGCTGAAGAACCTGAAGCCTGAGGTTGCATGCACTTCAGTGTTTGCTAGGCCATTGGAAGGAGAGGCATCGCCAGGAATCCGTGGCTTGGACCTCTTCTTGTGTTGTACTCTTTGGCTTCACTCACCACCTGAGCTTTACCAGATGGAACTGTTTTCTAAAGCAGCTTGGAAATTAGCAGATCACATTGGAAAAGACAAAACAACAGGCGAGCTTTTGGAGGTGTTGGCGCTCTTGAGTGCGTCAAACATTGCAGCTGCCTGGGAACCTGTGGTCCCTCACAGTTCTCATCGGGGCCTTCACTGTGAAGTTATTTATTGAATTTCTTTGAAGTAGCTGAATGTGTTTCCACCACATTTTGTTCATTCTTAGTTTCATGTTGCACAGTAATCATGAATTTCCATGTTCTACTGCTGTCATTAATCTGTCAGCTCCCTAAGCTGGGCAGGGCCTAGATCTTACTTCAACTTTGATGATGGTGTCTGGCACACCATGGCATCTGAGAAAAAAGTGGTCTAGTAAACAAAATTTTTACAAATGAACAAAAGGACCAAATAGTAAAGCTACTGAAGTATTTTTCAAATTGAGATTCGTAGCATATTTCCAAAAGTAATTAAACATGTCAAGGTAATATGTCTGTGATATGAAAAGTGATCTAGTAACAATATCTGTCTCAACCATCAATGAAAAGTACCAGACACCGATTTTTATCTCTAGAATTCTCAACATACGCCTGGCAGGGTTCCATTATTACCATTCTTCACTTGCAGGTGGGGAAACTGAGACAAAAAATAGTTAAGCATCTTGCCCAGAATCACACAGCTAATGTGACAGGATTTGTATCCTAACCGTATTAATAGGTCTCTTTTGGAGTTTTTCAATATCTGCTTTTCAGGCTGATATTCTGCTATTTCAAATATTACTTTCCCCATATCCTTTTATACTTAATAGCCAATTTCTACTTCTCTCTTCTAACAATCAAGTTAATATCACTAAATTTAAAAATTAAATGTCGCAAAACTTCAGTAAGGTTTGAATATCAAACTCTTAAAATGTTCTTAATAATAAATGTGTATCCCCTCAAAAGGGAGTGAGATGGGTTAGCAAAGGCTAATGTTGTCCTTGGGGTGGTAGAATTAAATTTCATAAGCGTCTCCTAAGCCTATTTAACAAAGAAAAAAATGCTGCCATCTTTTTGTAAAACCTGCATTTCAAGGCGCTTCTATGATTTATGAATTTCTCTCACATCTCAAACGAGTGATATATAGCTGGAGTCTAATTCATTCCAACTCATCACATGTATTTTGGAACTCCATATCACCTTTCAAAATCGATAGGCAGTTAATACTACTGAGAAGATGTATTTAGGTTTGAAAGAAGATAAAAATTAGATTGTGAGTTATTCTTTGTATGGGATCCTGTTAACGTATTTTCATACACTGTCAGATCAAACACCTTAACTTGTTTTCTAGATTCACTGTCCAATATCTTCAACTCTTCTATAATTTACTCTTACACTGAACTGCTGGGCAGTATTAATTTGCATGTATTAAA
Organism: Myotis davidii; assembly: GCF_000327345.1. Taxonomy (NCBI): domain Eukaryota; kingdom Metazoa; phylum Chordata; class Mammalia; order Chiroptera; family Vespertilionidae; genus Myotis; species Myotis davidii. The sequence continues at coordinate 4,092,788 of NW_006383015.1, read as the reverse complement.
AAGGATCATTAGTTTATTAATAAATAACTCTGGCAAAGATAAAATATAATTAGTAACTATGTGTACCAAATTAATAGTTTATTCTTCAGAACCTTCATTTTAAAATTTTCTTAAATTTTATGTTGTTATATCATTTATATAGTTCTGTTCATAAAGTTCATCATTTTGAGCTCTCTCTCCCTTAGTCACATGTTTATTTGTTCATTTACTCAACAATTATTTACTAAATGCCTATCATAATGGGCTCTATGATTGCCTATTAGACTGGCACACTGTAGCACCTGAGAAGAGAAAATAGTTCTCTGGTAAAACAAAAATATTTAAAAAAATGAATAAAAGGTGGGAAAATGGTAAAGAAAAACAGACACAACGAGTAGAAAACACATCTTTGAATGCCATTATTATTATTATAAAATTATATGAATAGTCACAATTTCTTGGCATATGTTACATACAGGGCCAGGTCCTATGATTGAGGGAAGTGATGCAACTCTTGCCCTCACATCCTGTGGGGCTAGTCTTCATATTCTGGCCTGGCCTTCCTCACCTCCCTGGTGACTCAGCAGTAAAGTGACAGGAGACTTGGGGATGGAATTGGTTTGGGGAATGGAGTGTTGGAAAGAGAGAAAGGCCAGAGTTGTTCTATAGCCTAAAGAAAAGAAGACATAACTTGCCAAATATATAGCATATTTACCTTATGTTGATAGTTTTCCCCTCCCAAATATGTGAGCATCTCTGTATATAATTTCTACTCTTTCAGAAATCAGTTATAATTTGTTAACTAAATAGTAATTATTTACTCTATAGTAACAAAAATCTTTGTCTGGCTACATTTTTTTCAAGTAATTTGTCATACAAGAAAATGTTAAATGCTGCCATCTGCCAAATCATATGTCTATTGTCTAACCTATTGGTGGGCTCAGAAATTGGCAGATAGGGAGAGTAAGAGAAAAGAAATCGTTGATCCAGTTCTGCACCACAGTTAGAGTGAAGAATGCAGATGTTTGTCCTCATCCTTGTCAGCACTGTTGCTGCCAAGTGGGTTGGATTGCCTTATTTCCTCCTCGACCCTATGTTGACTCGTCATGAACAACATACCATACAAGGGCTAACTGTGAACTTGTAGGTGAGAAACGTATGAAAAACATATCTATAAAAGCACAGCATATTATAATTAAGACAGTTTCCACAGCCTTGAAATCCTCGAAAGGCCCCAGGCTTGGTTTGGTTTGGTGCCAGAATATATCAGGTTGACAGCCAACAATCATTGCTTATTTTATTTTATTTTTTTAAGTAAAGAGAAGCCTTTTGGCATACTCCTCCTGCATGTTACATCACCACACTACCGCAGAACTCTGATGAGTTTCCATTGATTTAAGTCAGCACTCAATACAAAATGATAGATGCTGGGCTGACGTGTGAGGACAGGACCGTCAGTTTTACCTTGGCAGACAGGTGCATTGTGCGGATGAATGAACAGAGAAGATCTGGACTTCAGAAGGAAATGGGACCGAGGGCAATCAGGGAAATGACAGGGGGCAGTCGGAGAGAAAAATTCTAGTAAAACAAGGGTAAGAACAACTGTTTTTTACGGTTGGAGAAAGGAGCATATTCATTGCCTCGTTGCCTAAATGGCCGGAGCCAGTAGAAGAAAACAGATTAAAGGCATAGTTGAAAAAGCAGAGTGCCGGGTGCATTTTTAAGCCACCTATGTGTTCAGCTGTCACCTGGATTCCTGGACTAATTCTTTGTCCAAAGAAAAGACCCTAAGCTCTAGGCTAGCATTTGAGACTGAAGTCACCCTTGTTGATTTCTGCTACTTTCTGACTTGATTATAGCTCCTAATTCCTGGATTCTGGCTTTATCCTTGGGTTCAAGCCCCGAACTTGAGGCCCCACTCACACAAATCATTCTCCCATTCCATGTTCCCACCTTGATTAATTTCCGAGAATCACTGCTCTTCTCTCCAAAAATGAGACTTTCACCCCTTGCTCCACTTTCTTCTCAGGTGTGGTGTATACACTTTGTACTGCCTGTCTTACGGCCTTCTTCCTGGTAAATATAACCTCAATTCTGCACAAGTGGCAAGTGACCACGTATCAAGGGAGGCTCAACCCTTTCCCACCCCAGGAAGGGGAATTTTATTTAGTCACAGCTTGTTACAGAAATTCTATGCCTTGGAAAGTAATGCGTCTTTAAAAGGGATATGGCAAAATTCTCATCTTCTCCTGGTCCCCTAGAAAAGCAGCAGCCCTGGAAGAAGGATTTCAACTTTTCTACTTGACATGGCTGTGTCTGCACAGAATGCCGGGATGTGGACACATCTAGTGACCATGAAAGCAGAAGACAGGGCTGTTAAGCAAGAAGGGGGAGGAACCTGGGCCGGTGGAATGCTGCTCAGCCCCAGAATTGCCTACCTTCAGTCTTCATGTCATATGAGATCATTTGTGTACTTCGATACTTTATTGAGCTTCCTGTTTCTTTAAACAAAAAGTATTCTAAGTGACATGGTGCAGAAATAAAGGCTAAGAAAAGCTGACTTACTGAAGTCATACTACATATCAGATCTGTATCTGTATTATTTGAGTTCATTTTTTAAATATCAGAAATAGTAGCTAATGTTTACTGAACACAGACCAGTGATGGCGAACCAATGACACGCGTGTCAGAGGTGACATGTGAACTCATTTTTTTGGTTCATTTTTCTTTGTTAAATGGCATTTAAATATATAAAATAAATATAAAAAATATAAGTCTTTGTTTTACTATGGTTGCAAATATCAAAAAATTTCTATATGTGACACGGCACCAGAGTTAAGTTAGGGTTTTTCAAAATGCTGACATGCTGAGCTCAAAAGGTTCGCCATCACTGACATAGACTATATGCCAGTTTCCAACATGAACAAACTCATTTAATTCTAACCATAGCACTATAATGTAGGCACTGTTACCACCATTTACCAACACCTTATTTGTAGATTATTAGAATAATATTTATCCTATAGGACAATTAAGAGAATGCATGAAACCATTATTCTTTTTAAAAAATTTTAAAATTGGCTTCAGAGAGGAAGGGAGAGGGAGAGACAGAAACATCAATGATGAGAGAGAATCACTGATTGGCTGCCTCCTGCACACCTCCTACAGGGGACTGAGCAGAAACCTGGGCATGTGCCCTGACTGAGAATCCAACTGTGACCTCCTGGTTCATGGGTTGACACTCAACCACTGAGCCACACCGGCCAGGCTAAAACAATTATTGTTTTTTAAAATATATTTTTATTGAGTTCAGAGAGGAAGGGAGAGGGAGAGAGAGATAGAAACATCAATGATGAGAGATAATCATCGAATGACTGTCTTCTGCATGCCCCACACTGGGGATCAAGCCTGCAACCCGGCATGAGCCCTTAACCAGAATCGAACTTGGGATCCTTCATTCCGCAGGCTGATGCTCTATCCACTGAGCCAAACCAGCTAAGGCTAAAACAATATTCCTTATGGTGTCTGTATAAAAGCCTTCCAAAGCCAGTTACTTATTATTAAACTTCATCAAATTCATACCACAGAAAACCTGTTATTTGATTTAAATTTTATAACAATCCTGTGGGGGTCACATTTGATCCCCATTTAAAGACAGGTAGACTCAGAAGCCTGCATTTCCCCCCTGAAGTTGGAAGACACTAAAGCCTGACACCAAATTCTGATATGCATCATTGAGTGTCGCTTCTCTACTTCCATGACACCAGTTTCCTAGACTTCACTTTTTTCTTATGAATACAAAAGTGCAACAGTAGAGCATGGGGCTATGAGCACAGATTGAAAATAAGACAAGACTGTTCAAACCCTAGTGCATTTGTTAGCTGGGTAAACTAAGACAGGTTACTCAGGTAGTAGATATTTTATTATTATCTGTAAAAGACAAAAGCACTTACCCCAAAGATTGTTGAAAGCATTAAATTAGATGAGCGCTTTTCAACCAGTGTGCCACAAGAAAAAGCAATACCTGGCTATTTAGTCAAGGGCACTGAACTCTTTTGCCTTAGATGGTCAAATAAAAAAAATGACAACAGCTAACACAATAACAGCCCTCCAGTGTGAATGAATCAAAATTATATCTATTTTTGTCAGATTAGCAAAAAATATATATATTTTTGGTGTGCTGCAGAATTAGTTTATGTGTTATATGTTAGTAATAAGTTTATGTGTTCCATGAGATGAAAAAGGTTGAAAGTCATGGAATAAGATAATACTTGTATAATGTATTGCAAATGTCAATACCAATTTAGATATGTAAAATGTGTATCTTTTTTTTAATTTTGAAGCAATGTCAATTTTATTGGTTTCTTTTCTTTACTGTTGACAGTAGTACAGATGTCCCTTTTTTTTGTTGTTCCTTTTTCCCATTGACTGCTTCCCCACCCAAGTCTTTGCCACACTACTGTCTGTGTCCATGGGCTATGCATATATGCATATAAGTTCCCTGGTTACTCTCCACCCCACAAACCCTCAACTCCTATCTTCCCTCTAAAATCCATCAGTCTGTTCCATGGTTCTATGTCTCTGGATCTATTTTGTTCACCAGTTTATTATGTTCATTGGATTCTACATGTGAGTAAGATCATGTGATACTTGTCTTTCTGTGACTGGCTTATTTTGCTTAGCATAATATTCTCCAGGTCCGTCCATGCTGTTGCAAATGGTAAGAATATATCTTTATTTCCATTAAAACTGCTACAGCAAAATACACAGTCCATTTATTAAAATTGCATCATAAAATTTTAAAAATGTGAGAGACTGCAGAGAGGAAATTTTATGATATCCTTCTATCAAGAGGTAAATTTTACCTAATTAAAAAACTAGTAGAGGGCAAAATATAAAATGACCCTATGAGTTACCTTTAAAAAGCTAAATACAATGAATTGATATCACTGTTATGATAATGATCATTTGAAATTAATGACCAGCTAACTGAACATTGCACCACAGTGACATGGAGGAAGAAAGAAGAGCACATATAGTTAACATTTCAGAACATGGTAATCTTCACTGCATGTTCTCACACCTGGCTGACAACTGTGCAGCGTGGCATAGTTGAAAGAACGCTGAACTTGGAATCAAAAGATGTAGCTGGGATCAAGCCCCTTCTCCATTATTTATGAGGTCTGTAACTTTGTACAAGTCCTTTACTATCTCTAAATCTCAGCTTCTTTAGTTTTAAAATAGGGGTGGTGATTTAGCCTTTTGCTTACAGGATACTTCTAATAAAGTATATGCAGAATACTTTTATACATTGAAATGTGCAGTCTACTTGTAAGAAAATAATAAAAATTTCAGTAAAAACAAATGGTGAAAACTTCAGACTCTGCATTCTGTAGTATGTTAAGTTCTCTCCCCATGCCCCGCGACCCCCGGGGATATTTACTCATTACTTATTCTGAACCGTCAGCAGCCTTTCCGAAACCTCACGGTACTAACACAGCACCGTGCCATGGATGCTGCAGATTCAACTAGAGCCTTTTGATGATGATGATCTTTGAAGGTTTCCCATCTATAGAGCTGCCCCCACGTTGCTCAATCTGGTTGATAGAATCACGCTACAGGTGTAGCATGTGATAGCTGGTTTGAGTCAAGGTTGGAAATCACTCAATCAAGAAACCACTCAATCACTGCCTAGAAAACAAATGGATTAGAGAAGAAAAACCAAGATGACTCAGACCCAATTCTGAAAGTGTTTTTAATGGGCCATTGATTTAGCCTCTACTGAATATTTACTAAAAATAAAAAAATAATAATGTTGGCAATATTCTTTGTGGAGTGTCTTCCAGACAGCTGTGACATCGGAAAAACACTTGGAACACTGCCTATAAAAATTACATCAATAATAAGCTTTATCCTTACCTATGATTACTTTTCTCATTCCAAAACTCATTGAATAAAACGGAGCTATTTTTTCCCCCAGGAATGTTCAGAAAGCTCTAGAAATTAGTAAATTGGACTCCACCACTCACTAATATACTATGGCAATTTTCAGTTTGTATAAAAGTCCAGAATCCTTTTTCCCTATAGAAACTATGTTTTAAATACTGGCTAGCTTTTCAGACTGGCCTACTGATTTTAGAGAAAGAGGAGGGGAGAGAAAGAGACAGAGAAACATCTACATGAGAGAGAAACAGTGATCAGTTGCCTTCCACATACACTCAGACTGGGGATCAAACTTACAACCTGGGTATGCACCCTGACCTGGAATAGCTCACAGGACCTTCAGTTCATAGGACAACACTCCAACCAACTGAGCCACACTGGCCAGGGCTGGCACAGTCTTTTTCACATCATAAGCACTTTCATCATTATGGGTGTCAACAATGTTTACATAGACAACACATCTGAACCTTGGCTTCTCATTTCATGACCTAATCCCTAGTAACCTCCTACTTAACTCTGCTATGCTTCTCACTCTATATATCCTCCCTCTGAGCAATCTCCTCCTGTCACATAGCTCTAAGTATTGTCTATATTACATTCCTACCAAAACTCTATCTCCAACCAATCTCATACCACCTTGAGCTCCAGATTTATAGCTAACTCCTACGGGATATCTATCTCTATTTGAATGCCTTCTAAACTCAATGAACTCAAAACTGAATTCTTTATATGCATCTATCTCCAAACCCCTTTCTCTTCCTCCATTACACAATATTTCAAAATCGGTACCACTATCTATCCAGTTGCCAAAGGAGTCTTTATTTCCTATTTGCTCATTCTCTAAGTTAAATCAATCATCAAGTCACCACCTCCTGAATATATCTCAAACCTCTTCCTTCTTTCATCCTCATGCCACTATCCTAAATCAAACAATTGTACTTCCTTGCCTGATATAGCAACATCCCTCTGATGGGTTCCCCTTTCTCGAGCCTTTGTTTTAACGCCGTTTCACATGGCTTGGCAGCAGGAGACATCTTCCAAAAATGCAAATCTCTTCATGTACCCTGTTAACATCCCTTGATAGACTCAGCACTTCTTCCCTGATGTGAAATGAAATTTGGGGGGTGGGGGGGGGGAGGTTCAGTTAATGTTCCCAAATGTTATTTTTCTGGGTATAGAACACAAAAGGAATCTGGGTGCCTCTATGAAAGTATCATTTACTTCAGGCTAAAGTTGTAGTTACTGGTAAACATTAAGAGTCTATGAGGGTGGTGTAGAAATTTGGGAGCCACACGTCCACACTATTCCACTGACCTCCCCACCTTGCTCATGGCCAGCCTCAGGAATTTTAGCTCTTTTGAGAGTTGTGTCCTCTTTCCCATTAACGAATAATTTTTATGCCTTCTCTAGCTCATTCTCAGGGTTCTACTTCTTCTTGTGTAAGTGGACCATCCATTTTGTGGACTTTTCTGCTAGGTGGGGATGGAGAATAGATACAAGGAAGGTTGACTCTCCTCAGTGGTGTGCTCTCCTTGGGTGGCATCTGCAAGTCCATCAGTATTTTCACATTGCTTTGCAGTTTTCTTTTCTTTTTTTATTTATTATTTTTTAAAATATATTTTTATTGATTTTAGAGAGGAAGTGAGAGAGATAGACACATCAATGATGAGAGAGAATCACTGATTGGCTGCCTCCTGCATGCCCCCTACTGGGGATCAAGCCTGCAACCCAGGCATGTGCCCTTGGCCAGAATCGAACTTGGGACCCTTCAGTCTGCAGGCCAACACTCTATCCACTGAGCCAGACCAGCTAGGGCTTAGCAGTTTTATTATCTCTTGTTATATTAAAAGAGTTTCTGTCTCTCCTTTGTCCTACGTAAAATAGGCCTGACTCCAGAAACAGGAAGAGAAAAAGTTGTTCTTTAAATGTAGTCATGTTCCTATAGTTTAGAATTTCCTTTGGTATAGTTATTAAGGTAGACATTTTCTGTCTCGTCTCACCAATGCTCCTACTGACAGCTGATGCTCACAGCGGCCGTCGGTTCCCCTTCCATGTCCGGTCAGCACTCACTATTTCTGCATGTGCGGACAGCTTTGTTTGTAGGTGCCTGTGACTGCTTGATTATTTGCTCATTTATATGAGAAAGTAATATGTGTATGTCATGTATGTCAGTGGGCCTGGTCGGTGTTTTGGGCAGAGCTGAACATTATCATACTCAGGAATAGCCCTCAAACAGCTATGGATGAGAATTGGTGGAGAAATCATAAGGAAAGCGGGACATTTTTCTCAAGTGCACAAGATCTAAAGAAAGAAGTAAGCATCACAACAGAGGTGCTTTTGTCCTGTATTATAGCTGTTTTTTACTCTAAGCTGCAGTCAGACATCCTTAGCGCTGCTGAGGAGGCAGGAGAGGCTCCCACCACCACCGCTATACTGGCAGCCATCAGCCTGGCTTGTGGCTGAGCAGAGCTCCCGCTGTGGGAGCACACTGACCACCAGGGGCAGCTCCCGCATTGAGCGTCTGCCCCCTGGTGGTCAGTGTGTGTCATAGTGACCAGTCATTCCCAGTCGTTCTGTTGTTAGGGTCAGTTTGCATATTACCCTTTTATTACATTGGATAGAGGCCTGGTACATGGGTGAGGGCCAGCTGGTTTGCCCTGAAGGGTGTCCCTGGTCAGGATGGGGGTCCCGCTAGGGTGCGTGGCCAGCCTGGGAGAGGGGCTAATGGGTGTTTTCAGGCTGGTCACACCCCCTTCAGGGTGGGGGTCCCCACTAGGGTACCTGGCCAGCCTGGGTGAGGGTCTGATGGCTGTTTTCAGGCTGGTCATACCCCCTATAGGGTGGGGGGTCCCCACTGGGGTGCCTGGCCAGTCTGGGTGAGGGGCTGAGGGCCATTTTCAGGCTGGCCAAGACCCTTGGTGATGGAAGCTCCCAGCCTCTCCTTTTTTTTCTTTTTTATTCTGGGATTTATTTACCTTCTATAATTGAAATTTTGTTGCTTTGAGTGGAGCCTGGAGCCGGCCGCAGCAGGCAGGAAGCTTGGTTTCCTCCATCATCAGGGCAACCAAACCTCTTGCTTGCTCCAGCTCTGTGGCTGCTGGCCGCCATCTTGGTTGGGTTAATTTGCATATAGTCACTCTGATTGGCTGGTGGGCGTGGTTTAGGCATAGTGAAGGTATGGTCAATTTGCATGTTTGTCTTTTATTAGTGTAGATACTGCTGTTAGCAGTCATTAACAGTTTGATGTGTATCTATACTTATTAATAGCAAGGGGCCTGGGATCTAGCTGCCTGGGTTCAAATACCAACTTTGCCTCCTAATAGTGGTGCAACCTTGTCTCATTAGCTGAAACCCTTCCTAGGATTCACATACTGGAGAGTCATCATATTGCTAGTTAGTCTTCTATGTGCATAGGTGGGGGGTGCTGGAAAAAGGGAAGTTTGAGAAACATGAGAAAGCATCGGAATTTCTAAATTCTCCTTTTACTTTGCCAGAGCCTGCATGCCACGTAAAGAAAAGTTAAACAACAATTCTCTAAGGTCCACCCCTGAGGTTTGGTCTGGAAAAAACACTACTTTTCAACTGTACATATTATCCAGCACCAAGTCCACCAGCACCACCCCTCTCCTCAGATAATGTACCTCACTGTGCACAGGAGCTCTCTGCAGACGCAGACCTCTGCTTTTCCTGACAGAGTCATTACATTGCATTGTATTCCTTGTTTCACCCCCATTTTTTATTCCTTTCAGTAATGTTTTGGGTTACATAAATCCAGGATTTAGAAAAATAAATTGATACAGAGATTGAATGGAATCTCTCAAACAGGGGGCTCATTCTGAAATTCTATACAGATATTAGTGCAAGAACTGGAATTCAACAATGAGATCTCTTAAAAATTTATAAATCTTATTGCACTTTTCTTGACCATTATTTAAATACAAACTGCACAGAACACTAAAACCTCAATTAACACAGAATTGTTCTCTCCCAAAAGCATGGAGACAAGTTGTAGCTCTAAAAGAACAATTCTAGCTGTTCAGAATTTCTAGGTGTGGAACTCTTGAGTGGTTTTATTTATAAGATGGCCAAATTCGTATAATAGCTTATTTCTGTGTTTACAGTGTCTACATTATCTAATTTGTGCCATTTGTGTGTATATTAAACAGCAATTCTCTTTGCCATGTAAGTTTTTCAATTGCTTTTTCTCATTCTTTCCTATGGATTAAAACAGAAAACTCTTTGGAGTCAAATAAAGAAAAGGTGGAATAATTGTGATTGACAGACATACCCTCCATATTGTTATTAAATACTAGAGGCCCAGTGTATGACATTCATGCACTGCACGGGGGTGGAGGGAGGGATCCCTCAGGCTGGCTTGCGCCCTCTAGCAGTCCAGAACCCCCGAGAGGTCTTTAGTGCTGATGTGGAGGTGGGAGAGGTTCCTGCTACTGCGGCTGCACTCACCAGCCATGATCCCAGCTTCTGGCTGAGCAGCGCTCCCCCTATGGGAGCGCACTGACCACCAGATGGCAGCTCCTGCATTGAGCATCTGCCCCCTGGTGGTCAGTGTGTGTCATAGCGACCCATGCCGTTCAGGTAATTTGCATATTAGGATTTTGTTATATAGGATTCTGTAATATAATATCTTCTAATAATGATTTGCTCAGTGAGTCTTCAAAGTATCTCTTAGTTCTACCATTTGGAGTTTATCTCAGAATTTTGAGCACATCTTTTAGCCTCAAATCCTTCACTTCCTATACCCCATACTAAAGTAAGGGGAAATGGAAACCTGAGCTCATGGGCTGTTTTGAGAATTCCATTTTAAAGCCTCTAGCAGACAAGTTCTCAAACTGAGTCCTTTGTACCAGGAATGCTTCTCCCGGTGAGTCACATCATTTGGGGCATGGACGTTAGCGTCTCATTGTCCTAATTGGCCATTACCCCTTGTATTCCATTAAATATTCCAGAGAAACAGGCATCGAAATATGGTAGGATTGGCATTCTTCAGAAGGCAACCCATTTTTCAATGCTTTGTTTGTGTTTTTTAAACAGAGAATGTGGTGTTTGCTAGAAATTTTGTTTTCTGAGTACAAGTTTGAAGAATCCCAGGAGTTCTGGTGTCCAGTATAGATTCTATGAGGACTAGTTCTATCAGCACCCCCCTGCCCAAACCTCAAAGATCAAAACCTTGCCCTATTTATAAGTTATCTAAAGTATCTATTGTACTGGGCTCAACTGTGATTCCTTTCTCTATGATCTCTGTCTTCCCAGAAAATGTTACAGGATAAATAATCTTCCTTTCATCTCATTTCCCTTGTACATGTTATGTGGTAGATGGTTAATGGCCTCAAATTCCTCCCATCCCGGCAGGCATCCATCTTTGTAATGTGACTTGGCTGCTTCTCCCATCTGCAGGTGGAGCTTGTTTTTCTACTCCTTAGAATATGGGCTGGCCTTGTGACTTTCTTCGATAGAATGTTCCAGAAGTGATGTGTGAGTTCAGGTGTCTAGACCAGGGGTGGGCAAACTTTTTTACTCGAGGGCCACAATGGGTTCTTAAACTGGACCGGAGGGCCGGAACAAAAGCATGGATGGAGTGTTTGTGTGAACTAATATAAATTCAAAGTAAACATCATTACATAAAAGGGTACAGTCTTTTTTTTTTGGTTTGTTTTATTCATTTCAAATGGGTCGGATCCGGCCCGCGGGCCATAGTTTGCCCACGGCTGGTCTAGACCTTAAGAGGTCTTGAGGCTTCTGCCTTTGACCTCTTAGAATATTGCCCTGAAGAAACAGAAGTCACATGGAGACCTGCAGTGACCCAGCGGACAGCCAGCCCCACTGCCACCTGGGACATTCCAGCCAGTCCCCAGGCAGAACGTAGTCACTTGAGTGATTCAAGGCGAAGCAACAGAGAAATCGCCTGGCCAACCCTCAGAATTTTAAGAAATAATAAATAAGTTTGTTTTAATAAAGCCACTAAATTTGGGAGTGGTTTGAGTACAGACATAGATGACTGGAACATCTTGTGTGAAAGTCCCATTTTCGCCAGTTCATTCTGGTTTTCTGGTGTATCTAGATGGCACAGTAACAGTTTATGCTTCTCACATCTCCAACTCTGGAGAAAATGAGAATATGAAAGTCTGAACCCAGATTGATTAGTGCTTTCCAACTTTGACTGGTTAAACCTATGCTGCTACAATATGTACCCTGGGTTTAGAGTTTTGACTCTTGTATGTGAATCATTATTGGTCATCAGAAAGCGCCAAAGGTGAAAGATGGTCTATTGTCTTTGTCATTAAGGAATAAATATTCCAATTTTATTTACCTGTCATGTTATTCAAGATGAACACCCAGGGGTTACTAGCAAACCATCTGGGAAGCAGGTTTGGGATTTTAGGACAATGAGTCCCAGCCTACTGTCTGAATCTAATGATAGCCTTGTGGCCGAATTCCCATGAGCTGCCCTTGCCTGGAGTGAAGGAGCCATCCTGGCAAAATGCCTTTGCAGCTTTTTGGAAGTGATGCAATCTGAATGTGGCTATAAATGCAACCATGCAACATTAGGGTCTTGATATTATTTTACATCTTTTCCTCACCTTTCAGTGGTGGTGATGTGTTCAAAAATAGAGGGGTGGGCCATCATGGTCAGTATGTAATGACAATTTTTTGACTTATTTGTTCTTTCTGCCTAGAAACTGCTTCAAAACAGGACAAGACAGGACTTTGTAAGCATGTACATGCTGTTTTGTTATAGTAGCTTCAGAAAAGAAAGATAACAATGTGGTCTAGTGGTTTCCACATGTATTTGAGTGTCAGCAACTCTGGCTGTAATCTCATCCAACTGTCTTTCTAGCCGACTCAGATTACTTAAGAAAAATTACCTAACTTCTCTCTGTCTCATTTTTCCTATCTATAAATTGGAACAAATTGCTCTTAGTGCACAAAGAGAATTTTAAAAACTAATTGATATCTATAAACACTCTGGAGATAATACAAACTATAATTATCCCAAACACATGCACATATAGACATGCACACATACAGGAAAAAAAAATGCGTGCCTTAAATAGTTTCCTTTTCATTTTATTATTTTCCCTTATTTTATTTTTCCCCCATCACTACTTATAGCCCCTATACCCTGTTCCACCTCAACCCCTTCTTCCCCACCTCACCCCCTACGCCCCCCACTCCCACCTGCAATCACCACACTGTTGTCATCAATATTTTTCCTTCATTCAAAATCTCAGGGGAAAATTAAGATGGGAGCAGAGAAATCAATGATTTTTCTTTTCCCATTTTAAAGGCATCTCACTCCTAGTTCAGCAGCATGGAGAGAGATTTGCTGTTAGCTCCTATGCTGGGCAATGATTCAAATTCCCCAGGTTAGTGGCAGCATCTCAAGAGACATCCTCAGAGCTTTTCAAAGCTCCATTTTCTTTTAATTAGCTCCCTCTCTGCCTCAGGCACCAAGTTCAGGGAATCAATAGGTGAGACTGAGTACAGACTTTGTAGGTATCAGGAGCCATGCTATGTTGGGACTTGTCAGACCCTGGATTCGGGTTTCAGGAGGTAAGTAAGCATCACTGGTCCAAGAATATTTAGAGAGGAGATTCCAAACAGAAGCAGCCCGCCAGTTTCTGGAGACTATCAGACAATGATTCCCAGACAGGGACTGCCATTCCTTTCAACCACAAGTTGGACCTGCTTGAGTCACCAAAGCTCCAGGCCGTGCCCTCAAGGCTTGCAGACCTCACCAGATCCTGGTTAAAAGTTACTATCAAGCCCCAGAGCAGCTGCAAGCATGGATTCCGCCGAGGTGTGAAACGCTCATGGAGAGAGAGTCAACTCCACACACTACCTGTTCCCCCATTCTTATTATTTCTTCAGTCTTTATAAGGCTTTCTCTGCACCCACAAGATATTTTGACTAACACTGGCTACATTCTTACTTTGTGAGACATACATTTAATTTGTGGCATTATTATTCTTTATTTATTATAAACACGAATGGCACAGAGCCTGACAGCTCTGCTAATTGAGACACTGTGGGTTTGCTTCCAGAGTTCAAACCTCCACAACAATTCC
>NW_006383015.1:4075584-4078766 GCF_000327345.1 Myotis davidii | reverse complement strand
GGTGTTGCCATTGTTCTGGCCCAAACTGTTCAAAGGCAAGGGCAGAACATTTGGGACACTTTGTGAGCATTCATTATTTATGCTAGGAATGGAACACCAAAATCCCTTCTTAAAAAATCAGATTAAGAGACATGGAAAAAAGAAAAGAGACGTTTTAGTAATGAATCAGTCAGTAGCCAGTTCAGTGACAGTGCATACCAGTAGGCCTGTTCTGTATGGAGGTGTCAGGCCCTGTGACCCTGCATGTTTGTCCTAAAGGACCATAACACACAGTATCTGAAAAGTTCAGAAATATAGGCAAACATTTAATTGCTTTTTAAAAAAATTTGCTTAAAATATTTTGAGGTGCAATACCTCTAAATTTCAAGCAGTGGTTTTAATTTTTAATCTAAAAAGTACACTAGATATACACTTGAATATCCAAAACACTTAGAAACACAGAGAAAGTAGCATATTAGTTTTGTTCCCTTATTTTTTTGTTAGTTTTTACTTTCAGATTAACACTTGAACCCATTGCTTTTAGTTTCAAAATACTTCAGCTGAAAATGTGTCTAGTGATCGAAGAAAAACATATTGAACCAATTATTTGAAAACTAGAGGCCCGGTGCACAACATCCGTGCACTGGCAGGGTTGTCCCTCAGCCAGGCCTGCGCCCTTTAGCAGTCCAGGAGCCCTGGGGGATGTCCAACAGTGAGATATCATTAACGCTGCTGTGGAGGCGGGAGAAGCTCCCCGCCACCACTGCTGCGCTCGCCAGCCAACAGTCAGCCCGGCTTGTGGCTGAGCAGCACTCCCCCTGTAGGAGCACACTGACCACCAGGGGGCAGCTACTGCATTGAGTATCTGCCCCCTGGTGGTCAGTGCACATCATAGCAACCAGTCGTTCTGATCAATTCAGTCAATTGGCATATTATCCTTTTATTATATAGGATGTGACCAATACACTATTTACCGATAATTGCAAACATTTGTGGATGGCCTGTTCCATGATAAAAGATCCAATACTGCTCATGCTAAAAATCAAAAGCATGGGCTTACCTAGAGTTACTCAATTATTTTAACAAAGCTGGAGGGGAGAGTGAGTATGTGGAGAGAAACGAAAGTATGGTTGTAGGAAAGTAAGATGGTAATCAAGAAAGTTAAAAATTACTGTATGGAGCTTGAGAAATAAATATGAGGACAGGGATTCTGTTCATTTTAGGGCTATATTGGGTCAGGGACATTTTATATGTCTCTGGGGGCTGAGGTAAATCATCCCTCAAGGCTGACCATCTCCCTTTGCTTTAAAGTCTTGTTTTTGGAGAAATCTTCAGGATTGCTAATTCCTGCTTTCCAGGTATCTCTAGTCTGGGAAAGGATCAACTTTGGTTCATTTCAAGCCTGAAGCACAAAGTAATCTCTCAGCCCTATTCGTTTCAACTTTTCTTTTCAGATCTTAAAACAGAGGGCCATAAATTGCGATGTAGAGATCAAAATAATAAACACATCAATTCTCTTCTACCCTCCATCTTCACCTCAACCACAGACTTGGGCATTTCTTAAGCTTTGGGGATGGGAGAGAAAAGAGGACTGTGCCCAGGTTTAGATTCAAGACAAGTTAACTACACCAAATCAAACCCTTCTCTGACCATTCCTACTCACCCAACGGTTCTTGCTGGACCCTTACAGCCTTTCGATAGGTGGAGCATAAAAACCCAAGTCAGGTCTGACCTGGGGTCTCTGTAATGGTAGAGAGGCCTCACTTATCTGACTAAAAGGGGTCTTACTATCCACTTCCTAATAACAAAACTGAAGGATTCGCTAACCATGATTAGAAATCGTCTGACCCTTTACTTTTGAACTATTATTACTTTTCTATACATTTATCCAACAAATCTCTCCACCTTTCTTAGGCCTCCCCGCCCCAACACCTGATACAAATAATCAAAGTAATGAGGCATACCCATCTAGATGATAAGCTCTTGTTAAAATTGCTTTATCCTGTAATATACAGATATGAATCAAGTAGACACATCAATGTAAGTGACAAACTAATCACAATTCATTGTAACATATATTAGATATCATTCTATTGTGGAATTAGTTTATAGCATCACTCTGCAGTACCCTCGTGAGTACCAAAAATAAAAATAGAGTTTCTGAATCTGCAAAATTGAGGATTGGATTCTATAATCTGATAAGTTCACACACAGTCATACACCTATTTTTTTTTTAACTCTGTCTAAGTCTATATGATGGCTTGTCTCATGGAGGAGAGAGCACGAGAACAGGTTAGATTTTGTGGCTATAGCAAGCTCAAATTATGTAGGACCACTTTGATCATCTGCCAGAGTGTGGCTTGCAAAGGCATAGTCCCATTTAAAAAATCTTGCTGTCTCAAATTCTGGTTCTGCTTGTCCAGATTTTATCTTTACAATGTCCTATATCTATAAGCACATGCAGAGTTAGATTTGAACCAAACCCTAAAAACGATAAAAGCACCACTCAAATTCCATGGTTTTATGTTCTTTTAAGAAC
The DNA here is from genome assembly GCF_000327345.1 of Myotis davidii. Lineage (NCBI taxonomy): Eukaryota > Metazoa > Chordata > Mammalia > Chiroptera > Vespertilionidae > Myotis > Myotis davidii. The sequence goes on along the minus strand of NW_006383015.1, from coordinate 4,076,248 downwards.
TTAAAATTTGTCAGTAATCAATACAGTGAGAGGGAGACCTTGATTTAACATCTAGGTCTAGTAGTTTATCTTTTTCCTGATCACTTTTCTTCCTTATTTATTTCATTTCCCTTTAAATTGGTGGGTAAATTTGACAGCCCTAAGAGAGGCCCTAATAGCAGTGTCAAGGGCCAAGGACTGAGCAAGCTTGTCTACATCACCCCTGTGTCTCAACAAGGGCTGTGCTAAATGTCTAACTTTAGGATTTGGCTCAGCACCAAACACCTGGAAATGGCTTTCAGCCAGGCATGAACACAAAGCTGAGCGGTGGGTGAGCAAACGCATCTGTCTCCTCTTGTTTTTCCCTTCTCAGCTATTAGGTAAATAAGGTAGCTATTAGGTAAATAAGGTAGCTATTAAATGATGACTTATGCAAGGCCTACAATTTGAGTGTTCACATTTCATCTTACTCACATTTATCAGGCTCCTCAGTAAGCAACATTTTGACAGTCTTTGGTATGAACACCAGTTTGACTTCTACTAAATACTATCTTTGAGGATGAATTTCAGCCTGTTTTCTTCTGAGACCAGAATGTGCACATGAACATGTCTGGTGTCCAATTTTTTGGCATGGGAAATTCAAAACTGATCCGTTTTCTTCTTTTTCTTTTTTTGTTGTCTCTTA
>NW_006383015.1:4064569-4074498 GCF_000327345.1 Myotis davidii | reverse complement strand
TTTCACCACCGTATTGCTTGTGTCCATGGGCTAAAGTGATAGGTTCTCAATTGCTGGTTTCTGTATGAGCATGTTTCGAGGCCCCTCCACACATGTCTGTGTCAGAGCACTCAGGACTCCTGACTCCATTTCTTCACCCACAGAAACCACATTTCCTTTCATTCCTCACTTCACCAATCCACAAACCCTTTAACCACCCCTGAAATATGGAGATATTTCCCGACATCTCCACAAATATAACAGAAAGCTTTCGTGGTCTCATGTAACCCAACTTATAACCATATGCACGCCTTGTGTGACCAAGAAAATCACTCATCTCCCTAGTATGTCCAATTCAGGATTCTTTGCAATAGACCATGGTACATGGAACTTGAAGGCTAAATTCTGATGCTATGGATTTTAGGGGAAGTGGGCACACATACAATCAGTGAAAGCAATGCCAGAATTGAATGCTTTATCTTTTCAAGTATACAGCTTGTTCACATTTTTTTTAAGACTAATTTTTGCTTGCTTTCTGGAGGAAAATTGTTATTTTCCTTTGGTCTCAGAAGAACTCTAATAAGTATGTTTTAAAACAAAATACATAACATAATTATGAGCTCATAACCATTTATACTCCTAATGAACCCAACATAAATACATGAAGTAGCAATAATGATAGTACTTTTATTGATTTTAAATGAACCAATTTTATTGATTTATTATTTATAAATCAATACCTTTATCCTTGATTATTATTAATGAAAACTTTAAAATGCTTCTGCATACAAGATCAGTACCACCTGTGCACCTCCTTGGGTTCCCTGGGTCATCTATCCCATTTCAGGTGTCCAAATGACCACCTAACCTGTGGGGACTCTGGTCAGCACCCCATAGGTGCTGCTGGACAGCCCTCTGCCCCAGAAACCCATGTCTCACTTCCCGCTCAGAGTTTCTCTGTTGACACTTGGAGCCGAGGACAGGAAAGAAACCTACTCTCCACTCACACATGCATGACCCACAGTGTAGGGGAGTTAACACCCGTGCTAGCTTCCTGTGGCAGCCAAAACAAATTACCATAGCCTGGGTAGCTTCAACAATATACATGTATAGCCACAGTTCTAGATGCTAGAGGTGTCAAGCTCAAGGTGACCTCGGATTTGGTTTCTTCTGAGGCCACTCTCCTCGGCTTGCAAATAGTTTCTTCTTTCTGTGGCCTCACATGGTCTTTCCTCGGTGTACACGCACCCCTGGTGTCTCTCTGTCTGAATTTCCTCTTCGTATAAGGACAAGGTCAGGTTGAATTAGGGCTCACTCCAAAGGCCTCGTTTTGACTTAATCACATTTTAAAGTCCTATCTCCAAATACAGTGTGATGTTCAGCAATATTGGGATTAGCCCTTCAACATGTTGATTTTGGGAGAGCCCATGAGTGACCAATGGGGGAAGGAGAGTGATGAATAAATTCTTATTTCTTTCTTCCCCTAGACCAACAGTTCTCAACCTGTGGGTTGCTACCCCTTTCACAGGGGTCGTCTAAGACCATCCTGCATAACAGGTATTTACATTATGAGTCATAACAGTAGCAACATTACAGTTATGAGGTAGCAACGAAAATAATTCTATGTTTGGGTCACAAAATGAGGAACTGTATTTAAAGGGCCAGAAGGTTGAGAACCACTGCCCTAGACAGATAGTCCTGAATCACATTTTAGGTAAGGCTATATTTTGTGATACAAAAGGTAGGCACTTATAACAATGGACCGCTGGCATGTTGATGTTGACTTTCTCTCTTTCTTAGCCTGGATTCCATGTCCCTCACTCCTTCTGTTCCCAGGATCACACATGCCAACAAAAGACTTGCTTCCTTGAGAACCCAGGCTGAAACAACTAAGCTCTCTCATGTCACCTCTACAACCACCATGCCAGATATGTCTTTTTATTTTTACTTCACAGATAAAGAAACAGAAGAACCAGAGAAGATAAATGACTTGCTCAGAGTCACACAGCTAGTAAGCTACCAAGTCAGAACTCTAATTTCAATTTTCTGACACCCAATCCTGCATTATTTCCCAAGTACCATAACATGTCCTAGCAATTCTATATGCATAATCTTATAAAATTTAATTTCCATTTCCCATACCAATTTTTAAAACAATTTAGATGTACTACAGATAAGACATCCTGAGTATATAATTCATCTCCTTATTGTTTAAATTCTGTTCCTTTCCTCTCTCCCCATGAGCCTGTTTGGTATTCCTTTTTTTTTTCCCAAAGATCACCTATATTTAAGTTTTTCTTTCTTTAATAGAAATTATATAAATTACAATGTCTTTATTGGCACTATCACAAACTATGACTTTCCAAGCAAACTGCATCTCACAGTCTAATTAGTGAGACTCATATCTTAATCAAAGCTTAACAGTTTAATCGCTCATTAAACGTAAGAGTAATTTAGTGACCTACTATGCAATCATTATTGTTTCCTGAAAACCTGATGAGATGAGGTACAATAAATGCAAACTGAAATATTGCCTGTAGAAGGTTATTTATTATTTCTTCCAGCTAAAAACATTCATAACAGAAATTTATTGGTCCATACTCCCTTCATTATAAATATTTTATGTTCTGCCTCAGGGATCTATGTCTTAGCATTTAAATGTCTCAATCTTGTGTCAGTAACAGGAAGAACAAGTTCACTGGGTGAAATTTTTGCCCTTTACCTCAGAATGTTATAATAATAATAGGCTATAAATATGTTATAATTATGCCTTTGATCACTGCTGTAGTTTTCTATTCAGAATGAATTAAATTCAAAACTAAAGCTGAGCTGGTAGACAAAAATGACAGTACTTACATTAAGCTAAAATTTGCTGAAATCCATATAAATATAGTGAAAACTATATTTAAATTGGTGGGTAAATTTAAGGACAGGGATTCTGTCTTAGAGTGGCAAGGATAATACTACATACACCATTTTCCTCTTCTACATTAATGTGAATTAGCATCTAAGTAAAGTTTTATATTCTTACTGCTTTTTAAAAATATTTTTTTCTTGATTTCAGAGAAGAGGGGAGAGGGAGAGAAAGAGATAGAAACATCAATGATGAGAGAGAATTCTTGATCAGCTGCCTCATGCATGCTCTACACGAGATGGAGCCACAACTGGGCAAGTGCCCCGACCTGGAATCGAACCATCACTTCCTGGTTCATAGGTTAACATTCAACCATTGAGCCATGCTGGCTGGGCTATTTTCTTACTACTTTTATATCCTGATCACTACAACAATCTTTGAAGCCCTGAGCAGTTGTAAAAATCTCCATTGTTCAAATGAGAAAACTGAGGTTCAGATAGCTACAGATGTATAATTTTTGTTTTAATTTGAAGTTTTCTTCATGAGATACTGTAAAATTGCACAGCAGGCTAACAATAAAAAATAGCAGGTCATCTAATTAGTCTGGGATTGGTAAATGCCACTGCAAGATAGCATTCCTTCTTTTAAAAGTGAAGAGAGTCAATTACTATTTTATGGCATGAGCATATCCATTATTTAAAACAAAAAACTAAATGTGGACTTTTGATGAAACAGTAGAGGGAGTAAATATTTTTTTTTAATATCAACTCAAAAATAAATTAAATATTTACTTAGGAGAAAAAAAAGGTAGGCTTGGTTTTTATGCCAGGAAATACTGAGTCAATTCCAGGAGATAGTGAGATGACTCCAGGAGTTCACATAAATGTAATTCTAGCTGTGCAATTGCAAATGAAGCCACAGAGGAAGAAATGAACCATAGAGTCTACAGAAATCAATGTGGTTACGGAGATCAGATTTTTAAGGAACATACACATATATAAACCCAAACATACCTGGCCCTTCTCATGGTTGGTCTGAGCATAATGCTATATGCAACACAGCCATCTCCAAGAAAGCAAGGCAAGGTGATTCAGGTCTTTATAGAAGTCTCTTTAAGGGACAATATATGAAAATGACATATCTTCTCTTTACTCTTTATCTACATTCATGTCAGTTATTTCCTTAACATCTACAATCTTCCTGGATCCTCCTCTAAAACTCTTCCCTAAAAAACCCTTCCACTTTTTAATCCAAACAGGAATGCTTTTAATGCCTATAACCACTCTTTTTCTAAGTCTTTTTCTGTTGAAAATCAATCTGGTCTTTCTCTGTTCAAGGGACCCAAATCAAAATGTTAAAAGCCCAATCCTTAAATGTGCAAGAAGAATAAAGAATTATTCCTTCATAGAGCCAGAGGCAAGTGGGGGCTGGCCATGTCTCTGAATTTGTAGGTTAATATATGTGTCCTCTCAACATGTTCAAAGGAAAAACTAAAATAAACATAGGCAAGAATTCCTATCAGAGAGTGACACAGAATTGATAGGTGGTTTCAGGAAGTCTATAGCACCAAATAAACTGCAGTTTACCCAAAAATACATTTAGAAAATTAAAAGTCTTTTAAGCCTTGATCAGAGCAAGTAGAAGGCAAGGAAGGTGATGTTCTCTGTTTGAGGCCATTTAATACTTTCACTGATGACAAAAGAGAAAGCAAACCTTTCTGTGGATTGAAAAAGACAAAACGTAAGTAAGAGGGAATTAATCGGAACTCTAGCTGGGGGAGGACAGGTAAGCTTCAGACCTTGAATCATCTTTGTTTTTTAAAATATATTTTTATTGATTTCAGAGGGGAAGGGAGAGAGAGAGAGAAAGAAAGAAACATCAATGATGAGAGAGAATCATTGATTGGCTGCTTTTTGCATGCCCCCTATTGGGGACCAAGCCTGCAACCAGGGCATGTACCCAGACCAGGAATTGAACCATGACCTCCTGGTTCATAGGTCGATGCTCAACAACTGAGCCACATCTCCTGGGCTTGAGTCATCTTTAAAGGTCTTCAGGAATTTGCAAATAAGGTCATTAAGCCAAATATCTACAGGGGCTATGGAGAACAATAAAGAAGATGAAACTGGAGAAAGGCAAATACCAACCAACTTAAATTAGCGACAAGGAAGAGTCACATTTATTTCAGCAAGATTATAGGATCTTTTATATAAAGAAACTAGAGGCTCAGTGCACGAAATTCATGCACGGGGTGAGGGGTGTCCTTCAGCCCAGCCTGCACCCTCTCCATTCCGGGACCCCTTGGGGGATCGGGCCTACACCCGCAGTCGGACCTCCCTCTTGTAGTCCAGGACCACTGACTCCTAACCACTCACCTGCTTGCCTGCCTGATTGCCCCTAATCACTCTGCCTACCTGCCTGGTCACCCCTAACTGCTCTCCCCTGCCAGCCTGGTCACCCCTAACTGCCATCTCCTGTTGGCCTGGTTGCCCCTAACTGTGCTCCCCTGCTGGCCTGGTCACTCCTAACTGCTCTCCCCTGCCAGCCTGGTCGCCCCTAACCACTTCTGTCTCAGCCCCCGCCACCATGGCTTTGTCCAGAAGGATGTCCAGAAGATGTCCGGTCTAATTAGAATATTACCCTTTTATTAGTATAGATAGGTTTAGAGACCCTTAAAAAAGCAATTATCACTAGGAGCGAATAAGAGCTCACAGAAAGAAATTAGACTGTTCTCATTTCTTTCTGTATTAGCTGGGGTTCTGGCATTAAAAAGATGGCACAAACAACCAGAGGGTCACTGTGTGTACAGAAGGGACTCTTCACAAGAGCATGGGAGCAGGTTTAAAGGAAACCCACAGGGATAGCGATCAACTGTTCAGATCTAATAGCACCCAACAAAAGACTAAGGAGCTGAGGAGAAAATGAAAATGCAAAGCCTTTTATTCCAAAGTTATTACACATTTCAAGACAGGGACAGCAGAGTGCTAAATCAAGCTGAAGGCTAGATAGGACCACACAACCTGCAAGCCCATTGCAGTCATCCTTGACCCTTAGGTTTCATGTACACATACCTGTAGGGAGCGGTATGTCTTTAGCTGAAGAAGAGTCCCTGAGAGAGACATTGAGGCCTTTGGTAAAAGAACAGAGACACTTATAACTAAGCCATTGATCATCTGTGGCTGTGAAGAGACGGATCTGGGGAAATACAGACCTTAATCTCATTCTTCTCCCGCACTTCTACAAATCCTGACCATGCAGGATAATGGAATCCAGTTAATACAGAGCACAGAGGACAACATCTAGGGGCACAGAGGAGGGTGGATCACGAATGAGGAGAGGCAGGGAGACAATCCTGCATGCCTCTGTGAAGTCCTCTGCTCTTCAATCTGTGAAACACGGTAAGGCTAATCTATAAGGACTTCAGGAAGGTGTTTGAAACAATGTCTCAGGAACTCCTTTTGGACAATATGGAGAAAAATGGCCTAGAAGCAAAAAAAACTATGTGGATCACTAATAGGTTAAACAACTATATCCAAAGTCTACTGAAAACTAGATTGTGGTGAGCCTGCAGGTGTTTGTGTATCCCAGTTCCTTCACTCAGTCCTAACCAGTTCAGCATTCTGACTACTGGCTTGGAGATTTGAAGGGATACTATGAAAGCAAGGTTTACAGATTGCTGAGTGGGACAGTGACTAACCAGGGTGAAAGAATTAGAATCCGAAGAAGGTCTTGACAGGCTGTTGCAATGGGATAAAAAGATCTTGGCCAGTGGAGCAATCAAATAAGTCTAATAGCAGTAAATCCTGGGATTTGCTCTCAAGTTCAAAAAGCCAGTGGCACAGGTTCGGGACAGGAAACACAATACGAATGACTCAGGCAGTTGAATGGAAGGTAAGTCGATGTGAGTCATGAATGTGGTGGATCCTCCAGAAAAGCAGATTAGGGTTTAGGCAGCATTATCCGAACAAAGGAGGTGATAATCCAAACCTGGGATTGTGTGGATCAAACCACACCTAGAACAGGGTTTATTTTGAATGTCATAGATGACTTGGGATGGACTCTGAGAAGAGTAACTACGATAGGAAAAGGACTTAAAAATAGGAACAGCAACAGAAGGTAATCTGGCTTTAACACTGATGAAAACGACCATTTGAATTTGATAGTTTTGAGATCAGTGCTCATTCAGCAAACAAAAGAGCCAAGGACATAGATGGGATCAAAGTCATATGTGATGGGGCATGGGCAACTCTTTTTTTTTTTTTTAAATATATTTTATTGATTTTTTACAGAGAGAGGAAGGGAGAGAGATAGAGAGTTAGAAACATCGATGAGAGAGAAACATCAATCAGCTCCCTCCTGCACATCTCCCACCGGGGACGTGCCCGCAACCCAGGTACATGCCCCTGACCGGAATCGAACCTGGGACCTTCCAGTCCGCAAGCTGACGCTCTATCCACTGAGCCAAACCAGTTTCGGTGACATGGGCAACTCTTATCTTCTTAGTGCCTTCCCCAGAATTTGCAGGGTTAAGAATCCACCCAGACAGGACTCTAGAAGCAAAAGTTCACTGCCTTTTAGAATAGAAGGGAGTTAGTTATTTTTCCACAGGAATGCATTATGACCACATACAGAAATTCTTGCTAGGCCTATTTGAAGACAGAGCCGTGTACTGGCACAGAATAGAAATTATTTCTTAGTGGTAATAATTGTAGAGATTGTGAGCCCATAATCAGAGACTATAATTCAGGAGAGTAATAGTATCCAAATATACTAAAGACTGCCATATGGAGGAATTGTTATCATTGCCTTTTACTTGCTCAAAAATTAAAACAGGATCATTTACAAGAAAGTCTGCCAGCTGTTTTTAATGGTCCAATTTTCTGAGGACAAAATGGACTGCCTTGGGAAGCAGAGGTTCCCATAACTCAACATGAATGACAGTGGCACAGTCTAGATGACTCTTCAGCAGACATGTGAGTTAGGCAATTCCGGCATTAGATGGCTATTTAAAGTCGTTTTTTTAAGATCACTTCCAGTGCTGACCTTCCATTGTTCATTGTTTCTTTCATTCAATAAGTATTTCTTGAGTACCAGCCACATACCCAACATGGTTCTAAGAACTGAGGATACAACAACAAATAGAAACAAGCCATTTTCTCATGGAGCTTAAGTCCTGATGAGATAGGTAAATAATAAACAAACAATTTATAAAATGTTAGGCAGTCATGGTAAATGCTGTAAAGCGAAAACAGGGAAAGGAGCTTAGGTGATGTAAGAAGGGAAAGGAGATATGAGTTCGGAAAGGCCTCCTCACCAATGTGCTCATCTCCTGATCAGACCAAACTTTAAACCTTCAGTACTGGACTCTTTTTAAGGCTGTTATTATTTTTCTTCCTTATGTTAATTACCCTTCATCTGGTTTACTCTTTAACTCCTAAACTGAGAATAACCTTAAATTTTAAAAGCAGAAGAACTTAGTAGTGAATCTTTCATAGTGGAATTTAAAAACAGAATGTGCCTAATCCTTGTAATTTCATTTACAGCCATGATGTGGATATCTTCATATGTCATGTATGTAGTATGAGTCTCTTTCCCCACCAACTAATACTTTATCATATTTGGGCTCAAACCTGTCTTTCTAGTCCCAGATTATTTCTTTCAGGAGGAAACACAAACATTTATTTTACCTATGCCTCTTGCCCATTTCAAGAAAGGTTTTTTATCTCCCTTTTATCTATGCCATTATCTTTATTTAATGAATAAATAAAAATTCTTGATCTTTATTGGAAATTTTTATTTATGACAGAGGACAAAACAATTGGACTATAGACCCAAGTTAAACTCACACAAATAATATAACCTACCTTCCTTCCTTCCTTCCTTCCTTCCTTCCTTCCTTCCTTCCTTCTTTCCTTTCATCCTTTCTTTTCTTAACTGATTTTTTTTATTCTCACCCAAAGATATGATTTCATTGACTTGAGAAAGAGAGAGAAACATCGATGTAAGAGAGAAACATTGATCGGGTGCCTGCTTATGTGCCTCAACCGGGATTGAACCTGCAGCCTAGGTATGTGACCTGACTGGGAATCAAACCTGCAACTTTTGTGTACGGGATGATGCTCCAACAATTGAGCAACTCAGCCAGGGCTTAACTAATATTTTTATGCAGCTGAAGCACAGGGAAATATTTGAAAGATTAGAGTGTTGAAAAGATGACCAGGATAAGAAAAAATTTTCTATTAACATAATGTGCTAACAAGTTGTTTTAACTTTCTAAACATAGATTCACAGAGTCATACATTGTAATGAGGCGAAAATTACTTCAGAGATCATTTACTTTTCCTGCTACCCATGCTGCCAACACTGTCTTACGGAAACAATCTTAGCAAGGTAAAATTAATTGCACAAGGTCGCATACTTATTTCCACAATATCGTAATTAAATGGATGGCATTCAGATAGCAGAACAAACACAATTCTCTACTTTTCTCTTGCTCTTCATAACACTGAAATTGTAAGAAATTTTTATTTTAAATAAAATTTGGCAGTACTAGAAAACAACAGAAAGATTCTAACGACAGTTTAAGAAAATACTAGAAGAGAAAAAGTAAACAGGTCTGATTATTAGAGAAATCATAGCAGAAAACTATGGTTTCAAATGCCCTCAGTAGAAAGGAGAAGGTTTTCCAAGGGATCATCAAAGGCTCCCCATGCTCAGAATTAACATCGATGAAAAAAGAAAGACTAGCCCTAGCCAGTTTTGCTCAGTGAATAGAGCACTGGCCTACAGACCAAAGGGTCCCAGGTTCAATTCCAGTCAAGGGCACGTACCTTGGTTGCCTGGTTCTGGGCAGATGCAGGAGGCAACTAATCAATGTGTTTCTCTCTTTCTGTCTCTCTTGATATTTCTCTCTTTCTCTCTCTCTTCCACTCTCTCTAAGAATCAATGGAAAAATATAATCCGGTGAGGATTTTTCTTTTAAAAAAAGTTACTTCATATGAAAATCTTCATGACATAAATATAACTATCATATGGGCATTTTAAAAGGAGATTGTTTAAAGGAGATTAAAAATTGGTACAAAAAGTTTGCATCTCA